>NW_024472252.1:600000-900000 GCF_017654505.1 Polyodon spathula | reverse complement strand
CACACTCCCAGTCCCACCCACCTTGTCTGCTCTGCTGCGCTGATGAGGTTGCGTGATTTGTTGGGTATTTTCTCTCGGGCGCTCCACCAACGCGGTCCTGACCCCATAGATGATTACAAATATGCGCAGGGTGGGAGAGAGGGAGGTGGAATGAGGCGTGAGAGAAATGTTATGTTTACTTATTCGATCTTCTCCAATGGTTTCTCTTTTTGCAGACAGTTTTCCTTGACTCCGTGCTGCATGGAAAGGTTTGCTTTTCATTGTTTATTTTTAGGAATTACGCTGCTCCCTTTTTGAAGTCAGTCCGTCTGAATATCGTTAGTTCCATTTGGCTTTGCGCATAGTTCAGCAAGCAAAACCGGAGAGAGACCCCGACTCTCATCTGAATGCTGAAGTGTCCGTGGATGGCAAGCGTGTTCACGCGTGTGGAGGCGATACTAGCCTCTCCCGATGCTGGCTGTGTGACCGGGCAGGGGTGGAGGGATCTGTCTCAGTTTCACTGGACTACGAGACTAGCAGCAGCAACACAGCACCGAGCAAAAGGGCGAGGGTTTGGTTTGTTTGAAATTCTTCAGCTTGACAGAAATACCTGAAGAAGAGAACCATCCTTAATACACAGCACAACAACAACAACATAATAATAATAATAATAATAATAATAATAATAATAATAATAATAATAATAATAATAATTCTGCACAGACAGGCAGTCTGACGAGTGACTCTATTCCAAGCCCCAATGGGAGAGACAGATTTAAAGATATAGCCCCGGAAATGACTGCATTGCGATAGAAACTGTGATTGTATCAGTTAATTTACACATGCAACACAGTGTTAAACACAGAGGCACTGTCACAGGTAGGGTGCGTTATCAAATATTCACAGCGTTACTGGGGGAGCGCATTATTCTATCTCTATAACTGCACTAAGATGACTCGTTAATAAACAGTCACTGTGTAGAGATGCTGCTGGGTGGAATAATTCAGCTAACGCTTAGAAGTGGACGTGCTTTGCAATTAACCCCTTACCAAGTGTATGAGCGTGTTATCGATTTTCAATACAGGGCTGTGATATACAATACGTCACATGAACAAAATACAGTGTAGATAAAGTGACCTGCTCTATTAATCGATCAGTCCGAGCAGGTCAACCTCTGGATAAGCATTCATCATTTTTTAAAATAATAGGGTGTTTATTTGTGAGCGCGATTGTTTAATTTAACTCGTGTATTTGATTGATCGGTAATCTAATTAAACCAGCAGGCCCTACTGTTTTAGTTCTTAGGCTACGACACAGAGACTGCTGACACATCCCTGTTATGGTTTAATATTAGCGGATCTCGGTGGAGGGTGAAGGGCGGCGCTACAGCCAAGGTTTGGCTCTAGATGACGGATTAGAGTAACGAGGTGCCGGGGGTTTGAATTGTGGACAGTGTCACGCTCTGAGCCAAACTGATGAGCTGGGTGGATACAAATTCCACCTTCAAGTTGTTTTGAAAAATAGAAATGGTCTTATTTTATAGTTTCAACCTGGTCTTATAAGGCAAACACATTCTTAAACACCCTGAGAAATCTCGTTAGTCGCCCGCCTGCCGACGTGGAATTATAGGGTTCCCGTGAGGGCCATTCTGCAGTAAAACGAGGGAGTCGAGCACTGTGGAGAATCCATTGCATCTCTAAAATCCGCAGCCCTGAAACCTTCCCTGTGGTAATGCAAACAGGAGTGACATTACAGCGCGAAGACTGCTCCACTCAAACAAAGGGACGTGTCACCGGTATGAGTCACCGACACTGCTTTCCAGAGCAGCTGCCAGTCCAAACACCGCGCAGAAGAAGAGAGGGGAGCGCAGGAACTCTCCGTTAACTGATTGGGGTTACCACAGGGAGGCGCTAGACCACAGTGATCAGAGCAAAAGTGAAAACAGTGGGAAATCGAACTTTATATAGCACTTTAACTTATACACGAAATATTATTCAACTTTTTCATATTCGGTATATACATTGTATCTCTCCATGGTAGACTGCTGGCACATATTTGGATAAATCTATGTATTATTACAATGGTCCGCACTAATGCGCACATTGCAGTAGAATGCCTATATCAAAATCAGTGCCATGGTGTCTCAGTGTCATTTTTAAAGCTTTTCTCTATGGGCTAAAAAGAAATATTTTTAGGGGCTAGCAACCAGGGCAGTTGCCCGGTGCCCCAGGCCATAGGGGGTCCCACTAGGCGCAAACATTCTCAACAATTCTGAATACAAAATCGTTAGGTTTTAACAGGTACGTAAAAACAGTTACTGATCATTTAGTTTGCATTGTGAATATTTGAAGTGATTGGTTAATTTCGTATATGAAAGTCCTTTCCCCACAAAGTGGCGGTGGAAGTCCTCCAATGTGCGGGTGGGAGGAAGGAGGGAGGAGGGAGGTGTCGCCCCAACAAGGCTCTGGGGCTATGTAGGAAGTCTGACAGGGAATGGAAAAGCTTTTTGCTGGGCGTCTAAACGAGGAAATGAAGAATAACGACGGAGAACTCTTGCAAATGTCGGAGGATGTGCACAAGTCAGATGTAATTTAATAAGCGAGTGCCTGGGTGGAAAGACTCCTGGACTGTGAAACACTGGCCCAGGAGAGACAGATCCACAAGCGGAGGCTGCTAACCCGGTGCATTACAGGGCTGTATTTCTCTTAATTGCAATTTGGCAGTGCTATTGTGTTTAATGTCCACTGCGGGTAAGAACAGAATATATTCCTGGAATTGCAATTTTACGAGCACATGGTGTCTGTGTTCTTTATTGATTTGACCGGGAGGGTTGTTGTACCCTTGGATTGAAGCAAACAAACAGTTGAATTTCCTGTGCTGAATTTAGTCCCCCGATTATTGCACAGAGCTGCTGTTTGCGGAGATAATAGAATATTACTGAACCCCTGTTTATACCAGATCTGAACTGCAACTCAGGGCGCACCATTAAAAAAGAAAGCTGTGGAGAGGGACCTCCTAAGCAAAAAAGGGAGCGCCTTGAAAAAACTATTTGAGCTTGCGGTTGACATTCTGCACACAATGAATAGCATTTTCAGAGACTGGCAGACATGCAAATTCCAGTCTGGAATGGTTTAATATTTGCAACTCTGCATACATAAATACAGTGGCGAGAGTGAGGGAAGTGATTTCATTCACACAGCTGAGGTCAGTAATCCGTGTGTGTGTGTGTGTGCCTCGCTCTCTCACATGCACTCGGCTCCAACTTCATCTGTGCATTGGCAAGGCTAACCCTAACTGTGAGTTTAATTCACTGAGACTGAATCATTCACACAACTTCCCGACGCGGTTTATAATGCACTGTGCTTCATTGGGCTGGTGCGTCTGATTTTCTTGTAAGTTAATGCAATCTGCTACAATGCATCAGCATTAGCGGCCACGGTAACTCAAGGGGTTTGGAATACAGAACCGTGTTCCTGATATGGTAGCAATTCGGTAGCGTGCATTGCTTCAGTGCACTTGAACGGTAACGTGGGAACATGTACCATTCTAACATTGATCCATAATAAATAAGCAATTAATTGATTAATTAATTACCGATTGCCTCATTTATATAATACGTTTTTCATTGGTTGTGAGCTGTCTGATATTTGATTGGGAAACGGGATGCTTATCGCAGTGCCACTCCAAAGACAAGCCTGTCATTTGAACAGTCGGTTGCTGCTTTTAAGAAGTGTCAAACTTTACCAGCTCAGCTCAATTAGATTCCAAGAGAATCGACGACATCAGTCCCTCCTCCTGTTCTATTGTTTTCTGACTTGCATTACACGTCATTAGTCTGCCCCCTAGTGTCCGTCACAGGGATTGCGCGAACATTTTGTTATACATTATCATTTAATATCTGTTGTTTTATACATAAACAACTGAAATGTGTCTCTCTGTGTGGAGAACTTTGAATAAATAGCAAATATGAATACAATACATGTACACGCTACAGAAACAATAGTGTCACCACATAGAAATCCAAAGTTTTGGGGACAGGGGGTGGCGGTGTTTGTAAGAGCTACACAATAACTGGAACCTGTGCGCTCATTCGTTTAAATGTTCCTGTCCTGATCTCACGCCTCGCACTCTGCTGGATGCCGGTGGCACTATTTCAGATTGCTTTGTGCTCGCTTCGGGTGTGAGGTTCAGCCAGGCTCCGCTTCACAGAGAGAAGGACGGCAAACACCTCATTGAAATGCATCTTCACGATCCTGGGGGGAGCCTAGAAGAGCTGGAGCCACCACATGCAGCGATCAGGAGAAAACAACACAGCCCGAGCAAGCCGTCTAACAACAGTGAGAATTCCTGCCAGAACTTTAAAACGCAGTTTCTGTTCCCATGCAAAGCATTCGGCCATGAAGAGTCACCCAATGACTGTGTGAAGAAACCATCAAAAACACTTCCTTCATTTCATAACTTCAATAATACATTTGCATCACCCGTCTCTTTACTGCGCTGGGCCGGTGTTGCTTTGAAAGGCTCTTACTTCTCGTCTGTTTTGTTGCATGTTTAAAACTTATGAATTGCCAGCTTTGGAATCTAAACTTAATTTCTAAGCAAGCGAAAGAGGCATGAGCCAGCTAGGAGAGCCGGGTTCCAAGTTAGTAAGCTCCCCATTGAACCGAGATGTGCATTAGCATTGCATCGGCTCATCTGCAAAGCTTTATATGCGTGCCGTGTCATTATAGAAAAGAGACAGGTACTAACTTGCATAAGACATCATCTGAAATACCAGATAAAGGGCGTCTCGAAACCATTTAATACAGGATCAGGATATATATCTAAGGGAGGCCCTGGACTGTGGAGAGCTGTGGGAGAACCCCACCTGGAACACAATAGATACACAGAGTACTTTGGGATTGTGAGTGGGTTAGATCTCAGCCCAGCCGGATCAGTACTCCTTGGAGCTCCGATTTCAGAAGCTAAACATCGGTCAGCCTGCTTTGGTTTAGAATCAAGTCAGATCACAGAATTTAACCAGTAAAAAAAATGCAGTTGAGACCATACCAGCATTACTCGGAGCACTGGTTTATTTACAGCAATCCAGGTCATATGCAACGCAACCTCCTTTCGTCTGCTGAAATTCAGAGCTACAAAACCAACTCTTGAGAGTCTGCAATGCAGGTCAAACACAGCAGCAGCCGGTGAAATGTGCTCCAACTCATGTCTCGTTTGATTAGGCGATTTCTCCTGTGATTAATTTAATTGTTGCTTATACTGATCCCTGATTATTTGACTAGAAAGAGCGGTTGCAAAAGCGCTTAAGGCAATGCAATGAGCAGCGTGTACACATCCCGCTGATCTGAGTCATAGCACTTGGCAAACGGTGCTGGGTCCTCCCTTTTCGGTTCTACACACTGCATTTAAGTTGACTTTTACTGTAAATGTAGCCTACATGTTATAAACTAGGTTGTTAATGAGAACTAGCTGCTAGCTGGTCCAGTAAGCCTGGGGTGTGGATATATGTATGCTGCCTGTGTCACCGCGGTGTTTTTGCACTAACTGGTATTTACAACACCGCCGTCTGTCTGTTTAATTAATCACTGTGGAGATTACTGTACTTAGTCATATTATTTATCCCTTGAGCAAACACGGTTTTTCAACTCTGCATCGCTGTGGAAAAAAAAACAACTGCGTCTCTTCGCGAAAACTACGTGCGAATCAATTCAGTCGAAACTTTAGGGCGAAGGTTAGCGTCACAGGAAATACCTCACTTCCTGTAAGTAAGGTCAACTTTATACTGCCGTCCTTCAAAATCTATATTATAGTAACTGCTGAGAAAACGTTTATCATTTGTCATTCACAAAACAAACAAAAAAAAAACTGTCGGGTTGATAAGCGTTAGAATGGGTTGTTATTTTTAAACTGAATCCCTTCGTTGTTTGACCTTACCAACATGGCCGACTAACTCCCATTTCTCATTTGTTTTCATGGAATATCTGGGATACTCATATCCGGTAAGGTCAATTTCTCCACAGGTCCGCCATTTCAGTTTGTTATAAGAAGTTCTCGGGGAAATTTGATTATAAAAACTTTTTTTTTTTTTAAAGAAATATTAGGGATTTTTTTTTTTTTTTTTTTTACTGCATTCCCGATTAAATTAAGCGCACCTCGGCGGTCTGCGTTTGAGATCTGCTCGTTTTAACTGCAGGGCGGCGTGTGTCGTTATTTTTTAAACGCGCTCTCCCAAGTTAAAGTTTTTTGTATGACTTGAGCGCTGAGCCTGGAAAGGGAGAGTCGAAGGGAAGGGCCTGCGAAGCCGCGGTGTCGGAGTGCCAGCCATGGCCGGGAATTTCGACTCGGAGGACCGCGTGAGTTGGTACTGGGGGAGGCTAAGCCGGCAGGAGACGGTGTCCCTGCTGCACGGACAGAGGCACGGGGTTTTCCTGGTGAGGGACTCGACCACCATTCCGGGGGACTACGTCCTGTCCGTCTCGGAGAACTCAAAGGTGTCCCACTACATCATCAACAGCATCAACAGCAACAGACAGTCGAGCACAGGTGAGGACGGCATGGGGCACGGGTTCAGTCTCGGTGCAGCAAGATGGAAGTGCGCTGGTAATATTTTAAGCGGGTTACACACAGACACAGACACAGACACAGACACACACACACACAGACACACACACACAGACACACACACACACACACACACACACACACACACACACACAGACACAGACACAGACACAGACACTCACACAGACACTCACACTCACTCACACCTCCCCGATGCGGATTCTGCAGTTCAGATGCAACGAGCGTCCCGGATAAGTTTCGTTTTTTTAAACCGATTATCGCCGGGGACAATCTGGGACCAATTATTATCTCATTCCTGAACATTGCAGTCCACACTGCTGCACCGATTCGGGGTGATCGCATTGTATTATTATTATTATTATTATTAGTAATCTTTTTTTTTTAACAATCGCACATCGTACCCTTGGTGTATATGGTACAGTTGTTGAATACAGTACTGTAATAATAAAATCAGTGTTTTTAACTCGCAGTACCGTTGTTTTGCCGCATATGTTTTCACTGTAATGTTTAAAAGTATGTGTATTTTGCATCTGTCTACCATTTAAAAAGTTTACATTATCACGATGCAGACCTGAAGTGATTGAGTGAGCTATTTCACTGTACAGCAGTCGCCTGCCGAGTTTAATTTTCAGTCCCAGTACTGATTTGCCTATATCACCAAGCCAGATTAAATCGCCTGGTCTTGCTGATAACGGTGTTCCGCTTTGCAATCTCCATGGAGATCGGCTTTATCACATGGTATTAGGGTTTGGTGACTCATTTTATTCGTACACCCCCCTTAAGTGAGCATTTATTATCAAATGCATTTCAAAGTAACCAAAAATACATTCTAGTTCTTCTTAGAGGATTCGTTTTCAGTGAATGGGGATCTGGGAAAGCATTCAGCCACATGCAAATAAATAATCGGTTTAGCTCCTCGACCAGTTCGTTCTACACCATATTCTTAATAATGATTATCATGCAGGCTACGCGTGATATTAATCTTCAGTGGTAAGTCATATTTAATTAACAGTACTCTATGTAACAGTCTTCCTAATTATTGCCCAAGTTGATGCTTCACGGAATGGCGGTTGGGTGATCGTTTGACTGTTGCACACGCCTCGGGGTGGGGATGTAAAATATTCTGAAAGAAATCTTGAGTAACGATTTTAAAGTAAATATTCAGCAGCCTGTGATTCAGCTTTGCACAGCTGGTTCGTCAGAAGGACAAGCTGTGCCAGTAAGCTCGGTTATGTGTTTACCAATATGAGTCATTGCTCAGGGTTTCTCAATGCCTGCCTTATTTCCTACCTGTTCAGATGAAAGGTCTCTTGGGTGTGACTAGCATGGTGCCGTGTGCTCTGTGGGAGAAATCTTAACAGCGTGCTGCAGGGATGGAAAGACCTTGCAACTCCCTCTCCTAATTTATAAAATACTTGTCTGTTTGATTTTTCTTTTTCGGAGTTTGAGAAGTTAGAAAAGGAACGCCAAGCGTCCTAGAGTACGCTACTTGTTCCCAGAGACGAATCTTCATTCTCGGGTTGTTTTTCTAGCCCCTTGTTGAGATTTGCCCCTCAAACGATTAGCTGGCTGTGTAGAGGTCATCCGAATTGTCAGTTTCCCCCTTGTGATGCTTGAGTCTCAAATGTATTTTAAGAAGAACCCGTTTTGAACAAGCGCTCGGTTCGTCGTGTGCCTCCAGGGGTTAAGTGATTGCCTGCTGGAGAGGATCCAGGTAACTGTGGAGGGGGAAGCGGTTTACCACAGCAGGTCTGCACTGGCCGGACTGTTGGCATCTGAACGTTGTAGTAACACATCAGGTAGTAACAATGCTGTCAGGCAAGTGTTCTGTATTCACTGGAGTTTCCACGCAATTATTAGCCTATTGGAAGAAGCACAGCAGAGTTACATAATGATCAGGCAGCCGTGACCGACACAGGGCAGGCATCTCCATTGTGAAAACATACAGAGAGGGAGGAAATCTCTTTGGATGAGTAACTCGAACACGTCTGATTTTTTTTTTTTAAATCAATCTGGAGAATCGATGCAATATAACTAATGCAGCATGTGAATTAAAAACAAATCCAATGCTGCTTTCAGCTGCTCAAGAAGGATAGGCACCCGAATGCAACAGGGGTACACCTGAGGGGAGCCTTCAGACTGCTTCCCACTGCAGCGTGTCAAGGTGGTGTACTGACTGTGAATCTCCTGCTCACAAGCACAGTGATATAAAGGCTCTGCAGTTGCTTATGAGTAGATGTGAAGATTATA
Source organism: Polyodon spathula (assembly GCF_017654505.1). Lineage (NCBI taxonomy): Eukaryota > Metazoa > Chordata > Actinopteri > Acipenseriformes > Polyodontidae > Polyodon > Polyodon spathula. The sequence continues at coordinate 891,189 of NW_024472252.1, read as the reverse complement.
CGAAGAGTTAATTGAGCTCAGTGGTAATTTTAAAGGGTGATCGTTTAGAATAAAATGATCATAATATGAAGGGCAAAAAAAAAAATCATTAACTTCTTTCTTTTCCCCTTCCTTATTTGTTTAGGATCAAGTCCCCCCAGGTTCCGGATAGGAGACCAGGAATTCGAGGCACTCCCCGCCCTTCTAGAGTTCTACAAAATCCACTACCTGGACACTACCACCTTGATAGAGCCCATTTCCAAATCCAAACACACTAAGGGGGCGCACCTCGCGGGCGGCGGGCCGGCGCTCTCCCAACGACCGGAGGAGGCCGAGTACGTGCGCGCCCTCTTTGACTTCCCCGGCAACGACGAGGAGGACCTGCCCTTCCGCAAGGGGGACATCCTGCGCGTGCAGGAGAAGCCGGAGGAGCAATGGTGGAACGCTGCCAACGCGGACGGCAGGTCTGGCATGATCCCCGTCCCCTACGTGGAGAAATACCGGCCCTCGTCCCCCACCGGGGGAGGTAACCAGGACGGACCACTCCCAGGCGGACTGGAGCCAGGGGCGTACGCCCATCCCAGCCTCAGCACTCCACTCCCCAACCTCCTGAACGGGCCTGTTTTTGCCAGGGCTATCCAGAAGCGAGTCCCCAATGCCTATGACAAGACGGCCTTGGCTTTAGAGGTACATAAAACTAGAGGTGGGGTGGAGGGGATTAAACTAAAGGGTATTTTTCTCTGGTATTTTGAGATGGGAGGCCGGGGGTTACATTTCTACATGCTGTTGCATAAACCGTAGGCTTTGGCGCTTAAAACTGGCCTTTCCTGTAGGTTATTCTTGCTGTGTTTTATGGGGAGAAAAAATCTTCAATGTGGAGAGCAATGGGTTTGTGTTGAATCAGCTCAGCGTTCCAGCTGAACAGTCCGTGGAGTTGTGGGATTTGTTATGGAATCTCCGGTGCCAGCAGTCAGGGTGCACTCTCCTGGAAACGGCTTTGATGGAAGGGAGGTTGCAGTTTTTTGAATGGCTTTTTCTCTGTTGTCATTATGCTGCAAATCCAAAGGGCTGATCTTTTTAAAATTGATTCAGTGCCCCAGTTAACTCCCCAGTGCATTGAGAACCAAATGCAGTAAGCAGTAATATGTATCTGAATGAAGCAGTCAGCAGTATTCTATTAAAGCAAGCTTCTCACAGTGGCAACTTGTTACTTCAATTGAAGTCGCTGTTGATCAATTAGATTGGCTTCAAAGCAATTGAATAATCACATCTCTAAATTACAAGTTCCGATTCCTTGAAAGGTATTAGAATTGCTTTTAAAAAGTCAACCCTGTCTGTTACTTTAAATCCCACTCAATTACAATACCGACAATCGCGTGAAGGCTTTGTGTACTGAATTCAACTAGCATAGACGAATGTCGCATACAATTATGAAAGTTATGCAGTTAGCCGAAAGGTTGTTTGGGCCTGCAGTCCAAAGATATGTTTTGGGTAAGCTTTTTGGAAGACTGTAATTATGCTGCTTATTACTGTATAATTGTTTGATGACTCGGATTTCATTTGCATGCTTCCAGGTTTGATTAGGACTTCAAAAGGTTGAAATCCTCAATTGGGCTGCTGTTCAAGAGCGCTTGCATGAACCAGCACTTCTTTCCAGGGTGCTGTTGCACACACTGTGAGGGAGGGTTGCACCCATTACCCGCCTTCTCCATGGTACTCGGACAGCTTTATGTAACTCCAGGCCACCGAAGACAAAAGCTCCCCGGGTTGCTCTTGAGCTCCTCCGCTTGGCGGTGCTCTCTAGTCAGGCTACGTCGTTGCTGTGCAGTAACACAGTAGCCGTCTTTGCTGTCGTATTTGGGAAGGTGCAGCTCTCATTACGAAGGGGTGTTTGTTGGCTCAGTTCTTGTGCAGTGCTTCATCTAAACAAGGAAACATTCGTTCAGTTTATAGCACAAATCGACCGGTTCCTGTTGCTTTGATTGGATGCATGTCAAGCATGTCAATAGGTCTGTACCATTACACTTCCGCAGAAACGGACATCGTTCTCTGGGTTCCATCTGCCTCCTGCGTATCCATATCTAATTAAAGAGATTCATTGAGACCGTGGCGGCGTTGGATAGCTGGATAGGGTTATCTACCTTGTATTCACTTTCATCCTTCTGCCATCGGTACTTCAGAGCAGCTTGTTGGCTTTCAAACTGCCCATGTGTGCGTGTGTTTATTATGCGGGTCTGTGTTTTAGCTTGCTTTTTTGAATCCTCTGAAGTTTGTGCTCGTACCGATTTGAAACTCCTGAAGGTCATTCTTTAAGATTCCTTGATGCTATATAGAAAACAGTGTACAAATCCCATAAGCACGAACGAGTGGCATCATGAAAGATGTCAAGGTGGAATATTACTTGTCAGGTGAAGGCTTGATTGTTAATGAGAATGCCTTTCCCAGCTCTTGGTATTCAGTAGAGTTGCGAAGATTGCCTGATGTTGGTGCGCTGTGCTTACTGACTTAGCAATACACCGTTCAAAGGGAATGTACAGGCATTTCTTACGCCAGGTAATTGAAAAAAATGTTCAGAAGCCACAGGTGGGCTTTCCTGTTTCACACAGCACAGAATTGACAGCAGTCCTCGGACCTTCCTGGCAGAAATTCAGCTGCAGACTCGTCTCGGGCCAAATTCAACAGGAAATGCTTTCTGCTGAAGTGCATTTCCTGACACGAAGTTCTTTAGTAAGCAATGACTTCCAGTCCGGGACAGCAGAGGAGTGCTGGCGCTGGTCCAGGACTGGGTTAGCATGTGGGCTGCACCCTTGCTGCTTGCACAGTCTCCTTCTCAAGGGTACATAGTGAGCCGTCATTCGGAATATTGTAGCTTTTAATACCGGCTTTTTTCATGCTTCTGTTGGATCAAGTATTCACGCTTCATCACCTAAATGATTTTAAGAAAGTTAAAAAGAAATTGGATGTTGTAGATCATTCATATCTTGAGAACATGTGGCTGGGAGAGTAAGCGAAGCAGTATTTATTGATGGTCTGCACTGTGCAGTACATAGGAGAGAGTTCTTTTACCTTTGCAAAACTCTGTCCCTGTGATGGGTTTTTTGCACTGAGGGCTGTATTCAGCACATTACAGTTCTGACAATTTAAAACATGTGTTTTGGTGGCTCATCACCATTGACATTTTTAAATATATAATACACCCCCAGGATGGATTGCCACACGTTCAGTAGAGCAGCGTTGCACGCACACGCAGCAGTAAGGAGCGCAGGAAGACGTTTAATCCAGCTCCCGCTTAACGCTGGTTTCTGCAACAAAGAACATCTTAACAGCTGTTTACAGTTCCCTCAGACAGAGCCAGCTCTTTGTGCTGCTGAAACTCCTCCGGCAGCTGCCTTGTAATTGTGAGATTTGCTTTGTCCTACAAAGTGGCTGCTGCTACTACCTGACAATGAGAAGAAATTGCTAAAGCCCGAAGCAAGGCTATTGATGGATAAACGGATCAGCCCGCTAACAAACCAGAGTATTTTGCAGGTTTTGATTGAAGTATTTTTTGCTTTGCCGTCCCCAAAATGGGTTTTGCCTCTGCTCTAGAAGTGCTCTGTACTGTAACACTGAGCATTAAAGTTTAAGCAGGATTGAAGTCATTGGGTTATAACGACTGAAAACCAAACTGATGTGCAAAGGGAGTCCACCGAAGAATGGATTGCTTCAGCTGTTCAGACCCATGCCAAGTTACAGTAGCGTTTAAGATCTGTTCAGAGACCTGCTGTGTGTGCCTCTCCTCAGCACGTTCTGATTGTAGAAATCATTACTGCATGATTAGGGGCTAGACGAAAACTACAAGGGAGGTGCTTCTGAGATTCAGAGCACCCAGTAATTAAAAGGATGTCTACTGGAGCTGCTTTGTTTTTGCTTAGCTTTCATTTTTAATTCTTTCCCCATTTATTGTTTGCAAACATTGTTTCTGTGTGGATTTCATGAGGTTTGGGATTGTAAAGAACTGAGTTGAAAGGACCTCTCTAGTTGTTTTTATTTGCTTTATTCCAAGCCGTTAGGTGACTTTGCTGCTCATTGCACTGGTTAGATTACGTTGAGGAAAATATGTAACATGATTTACAAATTCCCGAAGAGCCTCTTTGAAAGAGCCTTTGATTCATGTCTGGAAATTCCTTGTCATCAAAATTCATCAACTGGGCTTGTGGTCAAATTTGTATTGTCCAGGGCTGCTTTTTCTTCTTTTTCTTGTTGAATTAATTGAAGTTTTAATAAATTAAAATGTAAGATGCATTTGCCTTGCCTAGATGAGTGAGTGACACAGTCAGGAAAAGAGTAGGTTTTATCCGCTTTGCAGTGTAATGACCTCCCCCTAGTGGCACTGATTTGAGGTTGCAGGTGGAATTGGAAATCATATTTGGTTTGTGTAACCCCCCCCCCCCCCCCCCCCCCCCCCCCCCCCCCCCTGCTAAACTGGAACACAGCATGCTGATACATTACAATGTACATAGTTTGCATTGATTCCTAAAATGTAAGAGTTGCTCTCCTTGGGTCTCAATTCTAATGTATTGAAATGCAGTGAACTGAAGTGATCCCGAGACCGGATTCACGTCCGGGGGTATACTAAAGTATTTTAAAGTGTTTGTCTTCCTCCCCCAGGTTGGTGACATGGTGAAGGTGGAGAAGATCAATGTGAACGGTCAGTGGGAGGGGGAGTGCAAAGGCAAACGCGGCCACTTCCCCTTCACACATGTGCGGCTCCTTGACCAGCACAACCCAGAGGAGGACTTGAGCTGAGAGCAGCTGGCTGGGACCCGCCTTTCCACCCACATCATCCCCATCACAGTCACCCCACTGCCTGATCCGCAACAAGTCAGCTGTGTCTCTGATCCCTCTCTCCTTGTCTCCCTGGGGCCCGTATTCAGAAAGCATTAGCGTGCTGGTAAAGGCATAGGCCGGGACGCATTTGAAGATTCCCCTTAAAGGATCAGGAATCGGGGACTCGGTTCACGTTAAACAAAATTAGATTGAATTCGTGTGTGCAAAGCTTGGTGTGAAATAATGCATGTGGCTCGTTGCTGTATTACATACATGTGAACTTTCTTTAATTAACTTTGTGGGACCCCTCTAGGGAGATGCTTTCCCCTATTTGTTTTCTTCATTTCTTATATTTGAATATATTCTGATTTAAAGTAATCTCATACACAGTGGTGTTGGGGCTGGCTTAACAACCAAGGCACACGGGCAGATATCCGTGCAAGCAATGCCATGCCTTAGGAAAGTTCATATGATATGATGATGTGGGTACTGAGACCCTAATGCTTTCTGAATCTCGTGTTTCATCCCCTCCTCCCTCCACCCGCCCCTGTTGCATTGAATCTCTTTAAGGACTTACGACAAGCAAGCTAGGATTGGCCCACTGTTCCACTGGATCCTGAAGAGCTCAAACCTGACCCAGGTACTGACGAATAAAGACGTTTGCCAGATTATATCCGCTGTTTCAATCAAACACTAGGTGATGTTTTTCCCCCTCCTGTTTCTAAATGGGTGCATCTTGTAGTTCATTAAATATGAGCGGTATGAGGGCTATGTAGATTTGCTGATGTGTTTTAAAATATATATTCTACCCCCTGCTCCAGTGTTGACTCTATCTAGCACCATTTTGGTTTGCTACCCTTCCAGTAATGGCTCACGCCTGCTTTAAATTCTCAGTAGCAGCCATTTCTTTTGTCACAATTGGTGGGGATCATCCCACATCTGCTCATGACGTCTGTACCTCAAGGTGCACACAAAGCTGCCCTGGGAGGAGCAGAGAAAGACTTTGGCGGCAGGTGAAGATTATGTAATTCCGCGCCATTAGCTGAAACAGCATGACCGTGGCAGACACACGCTCTCGCTGAAACTGATTGAGAAACGGTTCTGCTTCTCTGTGTTAAAAACACTTGCCTGAATACCTTGCAGCACAGAAAACGGCATCTGCTGACAAGGACTGTCGTCGGAAGACTCGCAGCAGGCAGGCCACCGGGAATAAAGCAGCCCGAGGCTTTCTGAATCTGGCCTGCTTGTTTCAAGAATCTCAAATTTATGGGGCAAAAAAAGTGCAGAGTAATGAAGACTTGACTGGATTGTGTAATCAATGCAATGGATCTGAATGGAGTAGACATTGCAAAGAGCTGTAAGCATTTAAACATACATTACATCATATATTCACACCCTTTATTTTATTTTCGTAACCCAAGTTAGCCTGGACACTAATTTGAATTAGCTTAAGCTGAAAATGATTTAAGTTGCTTCTTGAACAGATTTTCTCTAGTATTCTGTGTTGCTCTGATAAGTCTCTTTTAAAATCCGGTCTTTAGAATATTCAATTGCCAACAAACACGAAACTCTCCTGGCGCTGCCCTAGACTCGACCCAGTACTGCAGTGCAGATTTGAATGAGAATTAACTGCAGCAGTGCTGCACCCGTACACTTTGTTTGTCTTTTTCTCGGTGTGTGTGTTTGCAATCCAGCCTTGCGTTTCGAGGACTCCTCCCTGTGTTTGCATTGCCCCGTGTTGATTCACTAACCTTTTATTAAGCATTAATGTATCGCTGATTGCAGTGTAGGCCAGTGGGTCTCGGTTCCAGCTCCCTCTGGCTCTGATGCAGGGTTTGGCAAACTTGGCCCTTCCCATTAAACCTCTACCCAGATCCTGAAGCAGTTCACCGTTTCATTTTCATCGGGTTCACAGATCTTGATTATGCACATGAATGTATGTTGGTTTAACAGAAGTAAAGCTGGTTTCATACACCTGGTTAGCGTAGATTGGACCCAATGTTGTGCCTATAGCTAGTGTAGTCCAACATGACTATAGTCAGGGGCTGTGAAATAGGCTTCTGGCTGTCTAACCTGTACCTATAGATTCAATTATATTACATGTGCTGTTGAATGGATTATTGGGGAGTTATGTGTTTTTTTTTTTTTTTTTTAATGATTGCATGAATAAATAATAAATGAATACATGTTAAATTCCTTTTATTTGAACCCTGGACTGTTTGTTGCCACCAGGAGCTGGAGTAGGGGCAGCTGATCTAGGGGGTGCTTCAATGTTGCACCTCAGGGTTTTTATTCTCTCGACAGCATCTCAGAATTGCTTGTGTGTGTTTTGAGCAGGCTGAGGCTGGAGCAGTCTTTTGTTCTAAGCAGGCCTTTTCCAGTGTGTCAAATAAACCTCTGTAAAATAGTGAGTTGCCTCTACGAGCTGCAGCTTCTGCATATCAATGAAAACCACAGGAATCATGTGATCGAGCCACCTTTAGCTAGAGCAGTCTGTCTCAAATGCAGTATCATGCAACTCCATCTCTCTCTCTCTGCGTCTGGCAGCCTGGATGAGAGCTGTAAGAGAGCGGCTTTTGATCTTGGGCAGTCGGTTCACTTCCAAGTGATACGACTGGAATGGGGAGAAAAAAATGGACACAGAAGAGCACGCTTGTTCTCCCGAACGGTTTGGGGGTTCCGGGTCGTACGCAGAGTCTCTCTGCCTTCGGGTTTTACCTTCATCTGTTTCTGATCCCCCTTTCCCAGCGGATCCGGTCTAATTTGATGTCTGTTTAGCTGCTGTTGCTTCTTTCATTCGTCACTGTCGTGGACATTTCCAGACACTGCAGCCTGCAGGGGGTTTGCCAGTCTCCTAAGCAGCACAGTCTACATCCTCTTACTTGCTGAAAGCAGCAGCAAATTCTGCCTCATTGTCCTGACCGCTGTGCCGTTTAAAATATTTTAAAAAGAAATGTTGGCGGCAAATTCTGTGTTTTTTAAAATGTTGAATCCCTTTTTTCTTGCTCTGCTTTTGTCTGTGTGCTTTTGTGTTCGTGTGCGAACTCCCTGATCAGTAGTGTTTGTCATCATCTGTGTCTGCATCACTACAGTACTGACGCAGCAAAAAAAGCATCATCGCGAATTCAGAAACTTCAGTAATTGTAAAGGGGTTCTTGTAAATAGCACTGCTTGTATAGGGAAGCATTGATTCATTTACAGTGTTACAGGAGGCTAGAATACGATCTTGACAAACTCTGTAGCGATTGATGAAATATATAAAGCAGTACAGTTCTGGAAAGGGTTGCGTTGGCATGGTCTATTTGTGTGGATCGGTTTCCTGCCGAAAATATATGCAAATGCCTATGATATCCGTCTGTATATATTTTTTTTGGAATGAGTATTCATGCGATTGCATCCATGTGCTAAACCACCTGATCTAAACTATCTCCTGCAGTATAACCACCTGCATCCATCTTCAGCACCACTGGAGCCACACTGAACCACGTTACAAAATGCTGCTATTCAGAAAATGGTACATTTCATCTCTGACTCTTAACGTTTTGGACTCTAGAATACTGTTTAAAATGAGAACCCGCCCCCACAACATGGAGTACCACATTTTGTGGATCCTGGATAAACGATGGTCCCTCTTTGACCCGGGTCTCTGTTCATTCTGTCGATTTTGTTAGATTGTAATTTACAAACTAGACCTAATTGGAGGGGAAAAAAAAATCAGTAAGAGCAATCAGTCCTGTTCAACCTATTGGTTATTTTACTGATGAATTGATTACACGCCCAAAGAATTGATTCATTGGTGCTGCCTCTGTCTTTGAGTGTCGTTCTCAGGATATAAATTACACCTGCAGATGCCAGCTCTGGATTCAATCTAAACAGGAAAAATACATGCTAGGTATCACCTGGCAATGCAGGCCTGCTCCATTAACCTTGTGCAAATTTCATATGGCACTGAAGTATCACTCGCCACTGTTAAAACGAATAATCGAATCCAGTTGAATCGCGCGATCGAGGTTCTGAATTGTAAATTACGGGAAGGTAACCCTGAGATAAATAATTCTATAGTTTCAGCGTTGGATACCGAAACACTGAAGAGAGCCCATTTAATATATAGTTCTACAAACTGTTAGATTGCTGTTTTGAGTGGAGTTGTCTTTCCTAGACCTGTATATAGGTCTGCAGTGTTGAAAGCACTGACTGGAGCTAGCAGAACAGAAATACTGTAAAGTACAGCCTTACTGTTTTACAGAAATGTGTAAATGTTTATATGGAGGTTACATATAAAAGGTCTCTGGCGATGAATCAGGTTTTCCACCATATATGCAAAGTGGAGTCTGCTACAGACCTCTGGACTCGCGAATGGAGGAGTCTGATCAGTTACACAGAGTCCTTCTGTGTTCTGTTTGGACACCAGAACATGTTTAGCAGTTCGATGTTTTAAAGGGCAGAATTGTATAGAAACGCTGCTGATGCGATTTTGCAATCTCAAAGCGGTATGAGTCTGTAACAGCAGTTCTGGGGTGCAGATTCGATCAGGCAAATGTTTTCCTTGCTAATTAATTACAGGAGGAGAGTTGGGGCAACTGCCTTTTGACAAACGTTCACACAAACCTTTGCTTAGCTGAACACAGCCCGCTATTGAGAAACACTGGTGTGGATTGTGACATCATGCTCTTTTAATGAGCATTCTCAACAATGTGACATCACTGTCAGTAGATCCCTCAACAGTGAAAAACCCATGTCTTGTGTGTGTGTCAGGCACATGTTCTGTTTCATCCTTGGTTCATCAAGAATGAGTCTGCAGGGGTTACTATAGTGTGTTACCATAGCAGACAGCTGTATTTAACACTAGTGTTCACGTTGGATATTGTGATATATGAAATCCTAAGTAGAGCCCAGTCCTGCTGTGACGATTACAAGCCCTGTCCCAGCTCAAATCATTATTGCGAGGCTGTGTTATAAGATTGTTGCTTTGTAAGCTGATCAAGTGATTTGACTGAGAGTGAATGAAGCGGTTAGCAGGTAACTCTATATATTAATGTGGGGCAGCACGTTTGTTTTGAAAGGTGTTGAATTTATAGGACTACTCAAAGAGAAGGAGATGTGATCCCTTTTATTGGACTAACTAAACAATAATTAATCACAAGCTTTCAAGACCTCGATGGTCTCTTCAGGTGAAAGTGGAATTATTTTTTTTCCTACTTTCACTTTGAGACCTTTTGAGGTATTGAAAGCTTGTGTATTAATTATTGTTTAGTTAGTCCAATAAAAGGTATCACATCTCCTTCTCTTTGTCTATCATCTCTGGACTAATACGGCTACCATTTCATCTATACTCAAACACGAGGTCAAGGGTAACTGTTGTGCCATGGAAACTGCCTGGAGCTACTTTGAGAATTACGTGATTAGGATACATTTTCTTTTGGAGTGCGTGTGTGTGTTTTTAACTGTTAGACCACTGGTAAACATTTGTTGTTCAACATAAATGTGATTTGATTCAACACATAGAACTGTCTTGCTTTAAGATGTCAGTAATTATAGCATCTAGTCCAACATTATGATCTAAATTTGATTTTGTCGACTTCTTCAATAGCAGGAGTAAAAGATCATGAAACGTCAAAGTGATGCAAATGTCAAAACGTTAAGCAGAGTGTGTCTTAAAAACCCAGGTATCCACGAGTGGTGCTTGGTCTGATTCCAGATAGAGAGGCTTCGCTGTTTCTCTGTGTGTGATACTGACTGTGACTCGTCTTCTCAAGTGAAAAGGAGGAACCCAACAAAATAAACCGCAGCAGATTAACTGTACCGCCAAACTATTTCAATGCAAATGGAGTCGCAGGCAGTTTGCCAAATGTTTGGATGTGACCAGTAACATTGACCTCTGCGAGACATGAAATAAAGCCAATCGCTGGGCTTTCCAGTATGTCAGCGAGTCATAATCACACCCTTTCAACATGGAAAATCAAGCCCTAATAACTGCTGTCCTTTACACAATTCCTCGTTTACATTGGGGTATGTTATATAATGAACACCCAGCCTATTGCTTTCCTGTTACATGTATGTGTATATCAGAAATGCTTCATACAGTCTGTCTGGTCAGTGGCACGTCTGTGTGTAAGCAAACTTGGTACACCCCCCCCAAAAAAAAACGAGCTGGGGTGTTAACGATGAACAGCATGCATTTGCTTTGTTTGTTTTGTCATTCTTCTAGTTCTGTTGATGATTTAACAGAGCGTTGCTGATAGACTGCATTTGAACAATCCACGGTATCCACAGTGTTAAAACCGGGCCAGGTTAAATGTGTCCCTTTCTGACCGGCCGCACCCCCACGATTTTCTGCCCAAGTAGTCGTCTTCTTTTTCTTTTGTTTTTTAATGATTCTCATTTGTTGTTCATGTTATGCATATGTTTTAAATTCTTATTTTTGTAATGTAACCCTGTGTAATTTCTTTTGGTTTTGGGAGGGGGGCAATTGCAAATAGAAATCGTGATTTATATTAACATGAAGATGTGCCATTGTATTATAACCCTATATATTCCTTCATGACGGTTGAAATTGACTTTGTATTTTCTGTAGCATGTAATGTATGTTTATAATATATCTAGCAAATAAAGCCAATTGACAAATTAGCAGTTTTTGTCCGTTTTGAGTCATCTGTAAATACTAATGTGAAGCACCGCATTCTTTCTCCCCAGCCCTCACTTATTTTAAACTCCTTGTCACTGGTCTCCTTGTACTAAATCAAGGTAACCCAGAGATTATTTCTCACAAATACAATAAAACCTGTCTAATCCAACATCGCTCGGGACTGGGGAATTATGCCGGGTTCTGCAGTGTGGTTGTTTACAGAAGTGCTGTTAGATCTAAGGTATAAATAACAATCTGTTTGAATACTCAAGCACAATGCATAGAGCAGGAGTTCAGTCCAGGTCTCTTCTGTAATTCAAGCACTGCATTCATTTTACTTTCTTCATTATATAAGCAAGGGTTTGACTTTTACCTGCAGGACACACATCAATACAAAATCAATACAAACCCACTATTGAAAATCCATGATGCTACTCGGCTTCATGTATTCACTTTGTAGTGTTGAAAACCTTTTCTTCAAAAGAGAAAAAGATTTAAAGCCAGATTTACCAAAACTAAAACCATGTCATTCAGAACTGAAGGAGGGGAGGTGTATTGCAAAGTGGGGGATGCTGATCAGCTTTGTCAAGCAGGTGAAAAAAAAAATCCCAAGATTACGCAAACCAACGCTGGAGGTGTTCTGGGGAAACCCCACTGTTTATTAAGTGCTTGTATTTCCTGAATGTGCACAACTGCTCATTAAGAGCACTGTGCAGGGGAGAAAAAGCAGTTTACGGCTTTACAAAAACACACCTTTTAAATGTTACTGAATGCTGCTGGGCAGAATATACACAGTAAAGGAAAACAATTTAGCCATTGCTAGCAGATGGATTTATATGTCAGGTAGGTTCATTTAAGCCATTTATTTTACAGGGCCATTCAATTCAAACTGATGAGAACCATGCAGCACATCAAACCCGTTAATTTCCTGAAATAATCAGTTTTGTTTGCCGGCAGGTACGTTATTGATTTTCTGCTCCTGAAACTACCGGCTCCTCTTGCGATTGGGCAGTGGTTAAGCATGCCCTTTTCATAAAGTACATTGATATAAGAAATCACAATTAAGATTAGAGAAGCTGGAGAGCAATCAAAAGGTTTGTGCACAGCCTGCACTGGCCACTGGTGGTGTAACTGTGGCAGGGGTCTGCACAATAATTATTTACTGGAAATATGATTTCTTGCAGAGGTAGGGATGGTGCAACTTCAGGAATATAGACCTGGCGAAGGGTTCAATTGGTCCGATTTAATAAAAGTGATTAGCTAACAGAATAATGTGTGCACCTCCATTTGTCTCAAATGTGGAGTTCTGAAAGAAACACATTGTAGTGAGCATGATATCTTATACTACACTAGGTCAAATAAAATCTCTGTTTGCAACCAGTTGCTTCCCCTGTTGACTGACATGCTTTCAGCAGCTAACAAGCTTTGACCCAGCTTTGCGTGTGTACAGCATGGCACCGGTCTGGGACTGAGCTCAGCAAACCACACGCTTTCTATCAGTGATATGTTTGTTTCAGGGCCTCGTTCATAAAACATATTGAAGGCACAGCATACAGGAGGGGTTCATATAAAAAAAATGGATGTGCACAGCAATATGAAATGTTCTGCATGCAGGGCATAGAAATAATGTGAGCCAAGCAAGCATGCAACAGCTGCTGTTTTGTTAGCTGCAGCACTAATTGAAGAAATTATGAATGCCATTTGCAAAGCCTGTTTGAATAAACTCGCTGCCAAATAGGCTGGTGTGTTGATATGGTGTGCTGCCTCATTGCTGAGTGCGTAGGTGAGGTTATGTGACTTAGTACCTTGTCATCCTTGCAGGCTGGAACTGTGCTTCAATTACACAGATGAACTCTTTCCTGAGCATTGTTAAATGAACCCCTTTCTGACTTTGCTGACTGCATTCACCAAACCTAAGAAGGAGGCTTCAGATTGGGATTCCTCCCTGATTCTGGATGCAAGACGCCCTGCGTAGCTGACTGCGTACAGCTCCTTCAACCACATTTCAGCTCGTGCCTGTTCATAACCAGCTTGAGACTTCCATCAGGTTCTGAGCCCCTTTGACAAAGCAGTTCTTCTGGGGTCCCTGTTGAAAACCATACTGATGACACTGCACTCGGACTTGCACACGTTTCACAGAACAGAGACAGGAGAGGTCACTGAGCTGGGTACACCTCTGATCACCTGGTAGAAAAGGGCTAACCAAAATGACACAAAATCTGTCTTGAATATTTGACGCGCTAGAAAGGGCTGGAAAGTGCCGTCGTGCGACTGAATGGCATTTTCGTGAGATGTGGGCAAAACCACGGAAATCTGTTAACCCTAGTAACCAGATATAACCCTGACAGCACCATTACCAGACATGAGTATGACCAGCAAGGGGTACGCAATTGAATTGAAACAAATATTGCACAGTCATTTATAGCTTACTATTGTCCTGTCATACAGCCCTGATTGTTATTGCAATAAGATTAATCTTCTATTTGATCTAAATAATAATATATTGCACCCCTGCACCCTGATTCATGTGTTTTCAATATTCTTGAAAAATAAAATAGCTAATAATAATAATAATAATAATAATAATAATAATAATAATATCTTTATTTTTATATAGCGCCTTTCATAGTGGAGTTAATCACGGTGGATTTCCATTAAAATAATAATAATAATAGTAAAATGAATGAATTAATACCGTGTCCCTTTCATTCCCATGGATCGTGTTGTTATCGCAGTCGCTAGGATTTTTTATTTTATTTTCAAACACGGTCTTTGCTTCGGTGCTAATCTACATTCCACCATTGCATTCATAAATTAACAATCCGACATGAATGTATCACAAGGACTGATGAGGCGGATGCGTTAGATTAGCGTAACCTTCACAGGTGGATTGTGCGAGAACGAAAGCGTAGCAGCCCTTACAGAAATCAATACCCTGGGGAGCCACGGGCATGTTAATTGCTATCACAACATCTCCTAGTTGACAGTTTGCGGATTTACAGCGGATGTTTCCTCTAATCAGATATACTGACAGTAACTACTTTTCTTATTTGACCACAGCATAACACAATGAAGTGATAGAATTCAGCCCCGAATTATGAAGTGGGAAAGGCTGCAGTTAATCACAGCAGAGAAAAACACAGAGAGAGGCTGCACAAACCACACATGCAAATAACCACCTGCTCACATATATAATGTCTCCCACAAACGCTGCATCCACGATAGTGCCCGTCAATTACTTAGTACATATTTATTTATGTGTTTAAATAACAGTTAAACTTATAATTAATAATATTCACTAGTACCAGTTTTGGATAGAAATATTTTTTTTAAAAAGCCATTAGCATACCCCAAATAATGACAGCCCAATGATTAAAGTACATACTCTTTTAGGTAATTATTATTATTTTTTTTGGTAATAATTAATAACTGAACGTTGGTAGATGGGTATAGTATTTTTGGGACAGCTCACCGCATTTGCGGGTCGTTATTGCATGTGTGGGAGATGATCCAGCCGTGGGCAGTTACCATGTGTGTGGTTTGTACGAGATGCGTCAGAGCAGCCATCTACCGCTTGTGCCTCAGCCCTGCGGGGTTGGGCTTGACAGCTGGGACACCCCGCAGGGACACCGAGCCACCCATTTCAATATTTAACAACCCGCCCCGGTTTGGTCACGTTTATACCGCATATGGACCGTAAACACCCGCCCCCCCTCCACTCAATCTGCACCGTTCTGCTGTTGCCGTGCAACCGTTGCTATAGCGGCGAGTTGGTGCAACGGGAGGGGAGGAGAGAGAGAGAGAGAGAGAGAGAGAGGGGGTGGTGGGCTGGCAAAGTTCCCCGGATGGAGTCCCGCCGCCATTTCTAGCCCAGTGCTACCGGTCGAGCTGCTGCTGCTGCTGCGCTCGAAACCGCCAGACCCGCCCGCCGCCGCCCCGCCACCAGCCGCCCGCACAGCACCGCCAGCCCGGCTCGCAGCGCCATGGAGGAACGAGAGGACCTAGTGTACCAGGCCAAGCTGGCCGAGCAGGCGGAGAGATACGACGGTAAGAGCGGAGCGGAGAGAGGGCGCCGTGTTTGGCGAGGAGTTTCCTCAGCCCTCCTCTGCGGGGCTGGAGGAGAGGAAAGATGGAGCCGGGAGAGAGAGAGAGAGAGAGAGAGAGAGAGAGAGAGCACGGCGGAGACAAAATGGAGGGCAGAGCGAAACGGGACCGGGGGGGGGTCAAAAAAACACACGCAAAAACACACCAACAAACGCGACTTGCTTGAGATTGAGGACGGGGGCTGGCGGTGTGAAAGCCCCGCACCCCACGCGTGTTCAAAGCGGGCTGGGGTAATAAAGGAGGCGCTGCGCTTTTTAACAGAGAGTGAAAAACACAAAATAAAAAATCAAACCGTTTAGTAAAATGGCCGCCAGAAATAACAGTCAGATTGAATGAGCGACGGGTAACAAACGCTGAAAACGGTATTTTATTTATTTACTTATTTTATAAAAAAAAAAAAAAAGTAACAAAAAAAAAAAAAGCGTTTAGATTATCATTCATTCTGTAAATCGGACAAAAAAAAAATGGACCCCCGCGGCGTGGGGGAGGGGGAGCGTGTTTCAAATGGCGGATGAGTGAAAGGGAGGAGACCCGCTGACATTTTACAATATTGGATCGAGTCGGGGAGGAATCGGGGATTCTGCTCCCGTGAATTAAAAAATAAAATAAAATAAAAAGCGATCAATGCTGCAGAGCCGTTTTTGTACGCGCTGTCAGGGGAGGGGGGGATAATGGCGACTGCGATGAAATAAGATCGGTTTTTAAATAGGTATTTTACCAACTTAGTAATGGTTATAAAAAATGATTATACCAATCTCAACGATGTATTTAATAATGAATACAGGTGTCTAGACAGGTCCGTATGTGAACAGGGCTTGGCTGTGTTGTAGACTCGGGGTGGCTGGTACGAAATGAATTACATTAACAAATTGCACTGTATGTATATGAATTGTGTTTTGTACTGTTTAACGAAAGTGTTAATTAAATACCGCAGGGGGGTAAATACGTTAATGCTTATCTTTCATTAAAAAAAAAATAGCGAGGAACGTGTTCTGTAGAATACATTTTAAACTATTAAGCCCTTAAATAAGATAGAATTGCCTTTCGTATTAAGACCCATGCCAGTGCTCCAGTGTGGGTGTGGCGAGGTCTGTGGAAACAGCAAAGCTGTTAATCGGTATAACTTGGAAATCATTGAATTAAGGGGTGTGAGTTTAAGTTAAAATGGCGGTGGTTGACTCCCTGTAGTACAATAAAAACAGTTTTGAAACGATACTGAATCTTTTGTACACCTCTAGCCAGTGTGCCAAACCCAGATGCGTAGATAAAGATTGTTCTGCAAAATAAACACGTTACAATATAACGAAGCTTGCAGGATGCAGTTTGTGAAATGGATGTAGCCCAGCTCCTCCCTTATCTAGCCCTGCCCTAAAATGTTTATCGCGATTAATTTAACTTCTCACACGTTAAGCCTTTCGCCTCACCCCTTTTGAAATAACTAATATATAGGTCGAGTTTTTACAGCCCAGCATGGGATTTGCCAAAATTATAGCTTCTGTCATTGCATGACATAATCGTGAATGCACCAGACTGATTTTCTAGTTTTTACACAATGTCGTTTATTAAGTGAGGACAGCTACAAACAGACATTTCAAACAAAGGCATTTAGCTGTCTTCCAGAACAGTCAAATTCCTTTAGGCACGGGATGCTGCAAAAACAGTTAAGGGCAGAATGAAATCTTGAATGATCTTTATTGACACCTTGAATCAAGAGGTTATGTGAAGGTTTGTAATCCCTTTCAGCATGCATTTCTTATCTGAAATGAATGCCTGGCAGTCTGGATTTATGACTACAGAACAGGTACAGAACTTGACCATGACCCCAAAAAATGACTTGCAGAGGGAGATCTATCCCATGTGCAGTTGTTTACTGGGTAAAACAATGAGGGTGTTCTATTTGATTTAATAAGGCCTCTCCACTGTAATCTTTATCATATACTTGCATGAAGATTCAGGTAACCTGTGATATGTTTAACCCAGGTGAGGAAACTAAATATTGCTGGCACACGGGAATTCTCATACAAGCCATGAACACATTTACAATGACAGATTGCACCATGAACACTGCCAAACATTATAACCCCCTGAAATGTCCTTTTTATTTCCCCTGAAGTAAACAGGTGAAATATTGACTCGAGCTAAACATTTTGTTTCCAAGTAATAGTACTCAATTTTTAACTTGCCTGTTACTTGGTCAGCAGGTATCAAATAACGTTTCTTGTTTTTGAAAAATGCAGTGCAGCTAATTTAATAAAGCTAAAACCTCTTGGTCTCAAAGACAACAATATATGCCTTTCTACAGGTTTCATTTTCTGAATTGAAAGATCAAAATGTCAAAATGTGTGGCTACTAAACTCAATGCCGATTTTAACTAAACTAAAATCTGATGTGATTGTTACATTGAAGGGTAGTTGTTGCCATGGAGCTTTCTGTCCCCGCCCTCCTAGTCTTGTTTTACACAGCCCTGACAAGCATTGAGTGTGATGTAATAAACTGCATTCTTCCAGCAAGGCATCCTACCTATGCTCCAGATAACGAAGCAACCAAGACAGAAAGTTTAAGCATAGCTCCATATTTGCTTAAATAAATCCTTCTTTAGCTAAAACTTGCAATCCAAACTTAAGTGACAACTGGTGGCCAGGGAGGTGAAATTTCTGACCAATCTTCAGGCAGACTGTGTGTTTACCAGGATTGTACCCTCCTGTCGTCTACATCAATGGTCCCCGACTCTGCTGCTGGAGAGCTACAGGGTTTTCATTTTAACAAGCTTAGTTACTTAATTGAATCAATTATTGGCTTAATTAGTCAAGATTAACATGAGTTCCAGATCTTTAGCCGTTGATGACGTAAAGACACTTCTAAAACCTGCAGGATTGGGGCTCTCCAGCACCAGGGTTGGAGACCCCTGCTGTACATCCTGTCACAGTTAGTGCCTGACACTTGAGACTCTCAGTACATGTGCACTTTGTGTGTCAATCAGTTATATTGGAGTTAAAGCCAAAGACCCTCGTTGTAGAGACGTTTTCTTGTGAAGAATTATGGTAATTGCTATGAGAAGCAAGGAATTTTTTTTAATAGTGTAGTAGCTGAAAATGTTTTTGGTTTTCTGTCCAGGCATGCTTTGAGCTTACTGTGGTTTGATAATCTATTGCTAGAGTGAGCAATATTTCACTGCTTAACCCTGGACACACTCTCGGAGTGGACTGTAATTGCTTTTATTGATTTATTTTTTACCTTCGCAGGCAGTGCTGATTTGCATTAAAGATTTAAAGATACTTTTTGTCTTGACAAGTTGTCTGGGAAACAAGGACCAGTTTTTTGTTTTTGCTTTTCTAATTTAAATTGGACATCTTTAGCCTGTGAAAGCATTAAAGCAACTCGGTGTGCCATCTACTGTAGTTACTTTCTTTTTTGCCTGTCTAAGAGGCCCTACTACAGTAGCTGAAGTCACCTGAAACCCAGGGTGATGCCTTGGGTCGGTTAGCAGACTCAGTGGCTATTTGAGATGAGCCTGAGAGTCAACAGCGTTTTGGTATTTTTGTTTTTTTTAAGCAAAAAGCACATTTTGGAGGCAGTTTTATAGAATATAGTTTTTAAAAAAAGAGGACATTGACTACAATTAAGAAACATAATGCAGTACACTGGTGACTGCGCCAGCAGGGAGTCTGCGTTATTGAATAGGTTACCAGCTGTAATTCGTACAATTGCATTACCAAAGAGCTGCTGTTATGTTACTTCAGATGCACAGCAATGATCAGTAATGAACTAAAGTGTTTTGTTTTTTTGACAGTAGGTGTTCGGGTTTCTTTTTCGATTTTAATATATTATGGGTAAGATTTAAGCATTCTTTTTATTGGAGACTTTTATCATTCCTCAAATCTCATCTGAAAGTTATCAGCTTAATCGTTTGAGTGTTTTGGGGTACGCCTGACTGGAGCTTAGACAGACATGCTTGTGTGAAGCTTTTTGTGTTGTATTGGTATGCAGCGGGGGTTCACTGGGAGCGCTCTATTGGTAACACAAACGTGTAGGTTAAAGGTTCTCAGCAGCTTGTTGCATTATGTATGAGTGAATTAGAGAGGAATCACCCTTTATTTTTTGGACAGTTCAAACACAGTAGTATGATTTTCCTTAATTGTTTAAGTAACATTTGCAGTTTGTAAAATGCTTTGACTGTTCAGAGACTCTATAGTGTAACAGTTCACAGTGGTCTGATTGTTTAAAATCTCGGGACAAACTCAATGAACTAACATTAATTCATACTGTGTAATTAAACTCTACAGTGCATTTGCAAAGCTGTAACCCAAGTGGTTTAAACAATTAACAGCTGATGTGATTCATTCAGAGTTGAGATTCTTCAGGTAGGCGGAGGTCTGCACTTCATCTGAAAATGACAAACAAGTCACGTGACTCGTTTAAATTCTAACACTGTCTTTTGCAGGGTTATTTAAACAGTGTTATTCTGGTGACGTATTGAGATTGAGGCTATTGAGCAAGCTTTAAACGGTATGCAACCCCCTGGGATGCATATCCCTGAAAACAGCTATATGAAGGAGATGTTGGAATGGGCACTGGAAAGGTCATGGGAAGGTTTTTGTTTTTTTTTTTTTTTTTAGTCCACAAAAGGAGCTGCTACCTAATCCAGTATTGCTAGTTGCACTGCTCTCTGGTTTAATTTTAAAATATCTTGATTATTATAAATACTATGCAGTGTCGCTCAAGTTAAAGTCCATAAACCGACACTGTTCTGAGTTTTTTCTCTAAAGTAAAAATATTTCTGCTTTTGTTATTTTAAACAGAGATGGTGGAGTCCATGAAGAAGGTTGCCGGAATGGACGTTGAGTTAACGGTAGAGGAGAGGAACCTACTTTCTGTTGCATATAAAAATGTAATCGGTGCAAGGAGAGCGTCGTGGAGGATAATCAGCAGTATTGAACAGAAAGAAGAGAACAAGGGCGGGGAAGACAAGTTAAAAATGATCCGTGAATACAGGCAAACGGTAAGACTGGAAATCCATGACTTAGTAGAGATCAGAAGAAAAAAGATAAGGTGGGTGGGTGGGAGGAGCCCTGCTGTTAAAGTGAAAATAACTTAAATGGTGTACTGCTTCAGCTCCGTCAGCATCATTTTAAAATTGTAATCCTAGGAACTGGGGGGGGGGCTTGTTTAATAGGTGATGGGCATCTAGTATGTACACTGTAATAATTTTTTGAAGACTGAGATGATACTTGTCAGAGCTTCTGGAGGATTGTAACTTGTTCCCATTGACAGAGCCCTGTTTTTTTTTTATATGTAAACATGTATTTATTTATTTTATTTAAGGTTGAAAATGAACTGAAATCAATCTGCAACGACATTCTGGATGTACTGGACAAGCACCTCATTCCAGCCGCCAATACCGGAGAGTCCAAGGTTTTCTACTACAAAATGTATGTGAGCTGGGCTCTTTGGTGGGATGAAAGGCTTGTTTGAAAATTCCCACTGGGGAAGAGATGAGCATTTTGAGTATTGCACAGTGGAAGTTATTCTGTGTTCAGCAGATTAAGATGTTGTATTTTCAAAATATTGCAACTGCTGCTCAAGCTTTTTGTAAATGCATATGTTGTAATATGCAACATAGGGTTAAAGTGCTGTTTGACAACAACAGCATGTTGGGTGATAACCCTGCACAGTATTTAATGCAAATTGCCACCAATTATTTATTTTATTTATTTATTTCTAGGAAAGGAGATTATCACAGGTATCTGGCAGAATTCGCTACAGGGAACGACAGGAAGGAGGCTGCAGAAAACAGCTTGGTAGCTTACAAAGCTGCTAGTGATATTGCAATGACAGAACTTCCCCCAACACACCCTATTCGCTTAGGTCTTGCTCTGAACTTCTCTGTTTTCTACTATGAAATCCTCAATTCCCCTGACCGCGCATGCAGGTGAGTTCTGTGCAAGCAGAAGCAGAACTTCCAAGGTTTCAAGCTTCAGTCCAAACCGAAATCTAAGACTAAGCAAAAATCACCTTAATATGTGCAAGTGGCTGAAACAGTGGAAATATGTTTGTCTGTGTGGTCTAGGCTGTAGCTTGTGCTGTGTAGCATATGTGCCCTGCCCTGCCCTGCCTCACCCAACCTCCTCCTGGGGTTTATTACTTTTTTAATTCCCCTTCATATCTAAAACATTAGCATTTATGTGGCAGGCTGTGATGTCCAGCATTTGCTTTTTTTTTTTTTTTTTTTTTTTTTTTTTTTTAAACTTGTGACTAAAAGTGCCTATGTGTTATGCCCCTAGATTAGTTGTCTGAAGAGTATTTACTCAAATTGCATTTGTTTTATTCAATGTATTTCAGGTTGGCAAAGGCAGCGTTTGACGATGCAATTGCTGAACTGGACACACTGAGTGAAGAAAGCTACAAGGACTCCACACTCATCATGCAGTTGTTACGTGATAACCTGACACTATGGACTTCAGATATGCAGGGAGATGGTAAGTGTGCTCCTCTTTCAAGGCAGGCAGGTGGCACACAATAGCGTACTCAGCAGACGCATTTTAAAGGGTTCAGTAAAGGAAACTGCATCACTAAATCTGATTTTCCGGTACATTGAAAGTGGTCTCAGTTTAAAGCCTTTTTCCTTGCATGTCAGCTTCCTAAGGTGAGGAGGAAAGCTGATGTCCTGCTACAGGTAAACTGGCTTTCTGTCTGCTTCACACTAGTGTATGTGTGACCTACTTTTTATAAAGAAAGAAAACAGAATTTTTTTTTTTTTTTTTTTTTGTGAGGAAACACATGCCATCCTGTGTGTGTTAATATCACTGTTTGAGAAAATGTAATCATTCTTACAAAGGGTGGCATACTGCTTTTGTCTGAGCTAGCTCTCAATTTTGCATCTGGACTGTTCTCCACCCAGATTATCCTTGCGTGAAGTAATCCTTGTAACGTTTTAGGTGTCTTTACTGGATGAATGAGTTGGATAGAATACAACTTAATTTAAAATGCATATTAAGTATTCTTTCCTCAATATGCAGACCCCATAAACCCCCAGGCTGCTTCTGCCCACCACTAATAAAGCTGGGTGCTTTTTTGCATCTTTGTCAATAGAAAAAAACTTTTAACTACACATCTTTTACAATTTCTCTGCTCCAACGTCACAATCCTCTTTTTATACCTGTGTTTTTTTCCCTCTCCTTTTCTTTTGTATAGATTCCTAAAGGAAAAAAAAACTGTTCATTCCATATATAAACTATACTTTTGTAAGTCAATTTACTGGCTTAGTATTCCTTTTGTCTGCACTAACCTCTAACTGCATGTTCATGCTGCTGTATCTTGGGATTGCCCCTCAGTCTCTTTCAGATGCTTTCATTGGACCACACTTGTGTTCAGCTGGTCAGCCGTTGTCCGATGATTTTGGTTTGTTTGCCATGGCTTGCTGCTCATAGTAATTATTGCTTATGAGTGAAGGTGCTTTGAACACAAGCTCAAGTCTTTGGCATTGATTTTTTATATGTTAGATATAAAGAATGTGAGCTTGTCTTACTGGCAGATGTCTTTAATAAAAAAAGGGGGAGTTGCCTTATCTGGGCATGCTCACCACCAGCATTGTAATTGGATGTAGACTTTTAAATGCGATTACTGGAAGTTCATTGCTTTTTCACAGTGGCAGCATACCCCCTCACATATGTCAAGAAGACACACCAGATTGCTGTATTTCAATTATAAAATTGTACGTTTGCTTAACGTCGGAAAATGTGTTAAGAATTTTACTAACAAGAATGAAATTCTTTAACTGAAAATTGCACTGTATTGAATTACTTACAGCTTGGTGAACTATTTGAGTACCAGTGCTCTATAAACGGCATTCCACTGAAAGCATGAACAGTTTGTTTCAAACTGTCCCTGACCATGTTGGTTTCTGCTGTACATGTAAGTTGATAGCTGTGATTTTAATGGTGATATTGTCAGTATTGCTTTATCAACTCATCTTGGTTTAGTATGCATTTATATTGTTGACCATAGCTCATTATGTAACTAGAGTTCTTGACTTAGCCAGTTAATAATTTGAATTGAAGAAAATAAAGATGATACAATACTACAGCATTATGCATTCACAGGCTGAAGCTTTGGAGCCGCTAAGTTTGGTTTGCACCCTGAAATCTCTCTGTTCCAAGGCAAGCGTACAGGCTCAGGGGTACACAATTCCATTGTTATAGGAGTGCGTGTGTTTGTCTTGCCCATTGCAGTGGCACAGTTTTTACCTCGGCAGGGTGTGGTTAAGCAGCTTTACACGATGGAAGTGAGCATTTTCTTCTTCGTCGTCTCTTGCGATTGGGGGTATTTATGCTGATTTAACCTGTGGAATGACTTGGGCTCTCCTAACCTCTGAGCGTGACCACAGCATTTGGGCTATACAGCTTCTGTAAAGCTTCTTTCTCTTGATTTTGTTTCCAAGGTGAAGAACAGAACAAAGAAGCGCTGCAGGATGTGGAAGATGAAACCCAGTGAGACGTCACGGCCAACGAGAGATCCACTTCTACTCCCCTTTTAAACTCCCTCCCCTCCACCGGTCCTTGGAAGTCACACTGAGAGCCACCAAATTCGACTTTTACACTGGTTCTCAGAATTAGTTCTGTGCCCGGTTGGGCCCCTGAGGGTTTTTTTTTTTTTTATATAATTTTACCCATTGAGAAGAAAAAAAAAAAAAATCTTAAAAGGCAAAGCTGAAGAATCCCTGGATTTTTTTCCCTGGTACAAGCTGTCTTGATATTCGTAACGAAACTACCCTTTGGTTTGCTTCATTGTCTTTTTTTTCTATTTCAGCATTTTTCTCTCTTGCTGGATGTAGGTTCTCTTAAATTTTAAAGACGAAAGCGTTTATTACCAGAACATCTATTGTAATTGGATGTGAGAATCGTATTATTTCTGTGTTAGTGAAACCATCAATGGCAGGTTAGTTATGGGCTTGTGAGTTTTGAAAAGTGCCCTTTTGTTGTTACCTTCTGTTCCAGTCTTTCAAAGGAAGTTGGCAGAATGTTAAATATCCATGTGGAGCAAAATACTTAAACTTTTACAACTTAGTGGTTATTGTAATGTTTTGTAGTGTTTTTGGACTGTATTTTCTGTGCTAAAATACTGTATGCTCACATTCTTGCTGATTTCAGAAGATGGCTGGTAGCAGTTTTAAAAATCCAAAGGTGCCCTGTTGCTTTGTTTTCTTTTTTATTTTCCTCCTAAGAGCAGGTCTGCATCGATGGTGTCAACCATTAAAAATCCTGTGTCTGTTAATTCAAATTGATTTTCTTTTTTCCCCCCTTTCTATTTCTCTCTCTTTTGTTCAGTATGTGTAACTTGAAGCTAATTTGTACTACTGGATATCTGACTGGAGCCACAGATACAGAATCTGTATTGTTCTTACTGAAACACAGCATGGAATTAACATTAAACTTAAAATAAATCAACCTAAATTAAACATTCATCTGTGTAGCTATCATTTATTTCATTTTGCAAATTGTCTGATGTTTCAAACCTGCCAGAATAAAATCCTCGCTTTGTGCTGTCAGGCTGTGCAGCCCCCAGCCCTGCATTGTACAGTCCCGTTGTGGATCAGTGGGAAGATGCAGCAGTGCCCCACCTGGCCGGATCAATAAAGAATTCACGTCCATCAGTGTTCTTGATAATTCGCTTCTGTTTATGACGTTTCATTGACAGAACAGCCTCACAATCAACATGTACTGCTGCAAGTGCTGCCTTCACCTGTTCACTTTTATTAGAGATTCATTACTGAAGGTAAAAGGCTGCTTTAATTGTCCTCAAATACAACTGTAAAGCAAAAAGGAGTGTTCCTAGAATTGTAGTTTGTGTGTCAAACGGCCTTGTATAGCAGAGTATCGTGTTTCTCCCGTGGATAATGGTGGTTTTGTTGTGGATTGCTGCAGACACTCGTTTACTGTGCATGCTTAATGTATAGGACTAGCCAGTGTATTTACGCCACACTTAAGGTGCTTGTCGGGTATTTGTCAGCAGTTTGGTTTTGAATGGCATCTGCTTGTACTGCCAGTGTCTTGTTTTCTGTCATTTGACCTTTTCATTCAAGGGGTTGGTGTTCATAACAACTCATAATGAGAAAGCATCTTAAGCTTGAGGTATCTGCTGTGGTTTCACATAGTTCAGGGAATCAACATGAAACAGATTAACAAAGGTTACTTTAACTATGCAAATTATATATAAATAATTAGTCATCCACTGGCCAGGGATGTAACTGAAAATGGTGAATTCACGGTACATTTTCGTAAATTTCACTGTCATAACATTTTAAAGAATCTTACATTTCATGGTTTCAGCTGCTTCAATTTTAAATTTCACAGCGATGTAACAAGGTATGAACATGTAGTTAAAAACGGCAACATATAAACATTTAAGTTAACAAGCAT
Source organism: Polyodon spathula (assembly GCF_017654505.1). NCBI lineage: Eukaryota > Metazoa > Chordata > Actinopteri > Acipenseriformes > Polyodontidae > Polyodon > Polyodon spathula. Next base: position 865,257 of record NW_024472252.1, on the reverse strand, counting down.
GTGACTAACGAAGTAGAAACGATAAAACAACATTAAAACAGAAATCCAGAGGATTGCTCGATGATTGTTGCGTTTCTGTTATTGATATTTTAAAAACTTCTGACTCTAAACGTCAGTGTAAGCAACAGTAACTCAAACTATAATGAAATGGTGTTTTTCTTCATTCCTTGTCGCTGTGGTGTAAATACCTGTCTGTATTTAGACACACCTCTGCATCCACGGGGTTTGTTGGAATTGACAGACAGCGCTGAGCTAGGGACGGGTCTGTAGCTGGACAGTAGACCCAGAGACTATAAAATATAAATGTGAAGTCTCTGAAATTGCTGACATTAATTTGTGTTTTTTGTCCTGCATGGCACAATTGCAAATCAAACTAGAGTGGACTAACACATTGGCTAACAGTAAAGTCACATTGTCTCGTTAGCAGTAGTCGCATGAGAGACTGAAACAACTGGAGCGTTTGTGTAAGCCTTGACTTGGACAGCACCAGTACTTCCCTTTTGCTCACTTGTTCTCCTAATGTATCGCACGACTGTAGCACTTTGTAGATAATACTCTTATCTGGGAGGGGGGGACAAAGATGTTCTCAGTTTACTGGAAATGATGTTCTGTGGGAAACAGCTTTTTTATTTACATTTTGCTGGCTCATTTGCTGCCTGTTTACAAGTCTGATTTATTTGAGTTATGCCAGTTATGTGAGGTAATCTGAAAAGGAAAAGATACAGAGACACTACAGCAGAGCGCTGCCTCGAAACCGATGCCTTGTAGTGTTAGGGTGATTTTAGCCACAATATTCTGAGGCACTCGACTTTAAACGTTCTACTTTAAACCTTTTTTTTTTTTAGTTTTTGTCGTCGTCCCCCCCCCCCAAGTGTCATGAATGAAAGTGATTTAAGTTAATCCCAGGCAGCTGTACGTCAATCTTCAATACAGTAATTAAGGAATAACCTGGCCCAAGTTGATTCTATATAACTGCATTTTTTTTTCCCCCATCTGCACCATGAAACAAACCTGTCTGTAAAACTCATTCAGTATCAATATCGCACCGGGGCTGCCACCAGCTCCAACTGCAATCCATTGTGGAACCGGACATGGCACAAAACTCAAAGATCGCCCGCTCTATTTATCTGTTTTTATAACATTGCTAGGGCCTCCCAATACACAGGAGTTCATTTGCAGCAACAATACAAACCACTGTGTCAGAAATGTGCTTGAGTGCTCTCTGTACCCCTTGTGTATCGAAGGAGGATGAACACACAATGCCTAATTTGATTTTTTTAAACACTGCTATCTGTGGGAGCTAATCTTATTTAAGCAGGCTTGGCAGCCTTATTCCCATGCCCGATTAATTCACAATGAGAAAAAGGCAATTATGTAGCCCCTCGCGGATCTTTTTACTGAACTCTACAGATCAGCATCAGAATTTCCAGTGCACGTGTCACAGCTGCTTTTGGAAAGCTGTGGGAATGGCACGTCAGTGTTGATTAGTGCATTGGTTAGTTGTTCAACACCAGATCCAAGCAGTTGTTAACTTATACCATTCACGTGTTGCCACTGCACTCTTTTTTACACACGCAGGAAGGAGGGAGAGAGGGGTTCAGAGGTCAGGAGCGTGCGTTCTTCTCTATTGCTTCTGTCCATAGAGATCCACAGAAAGAGTTGTTTCTTAATTGGCATGGGAAGTGTGTCAAGGAGGCATGCGGCTGTGTACATAGACGTCTGGGTAAGTAAACTGTTTATATATATATATATATGAATAACTTAGGATGTTTGTCAGATCTTGGAAATATTTAGAAAAGTGGGTATTCTCAAGATACACTGTGTTTTTTTGGAAACGTTTGTGTTGGATTTACTTACTGGTTCAGTAAAAGTTAACCCTTCCTCTCCTGATCTTTGTTAAATGGTTTAATTGAACCAATCAAACCTCCATCCAGACCCTGAAGTCGTTAAGTAGTTCATTTCATCTGTTAAGCCTGGAATGGAATGGGTCTCCAGGACTGTGATTGCACACCCCTGAAGTAGTTTCTCAACCTTGGATGGCCCCTGAGCCCTTGACCTCGAGAGATCCTCTCACACAGTCTGGTGAAACTTCTTGAAGCCCTTGTCAGAGAGCTCAGGGCGAGCTGCGTCTGCAGGAGGAGTTTTGGCTTGTGATTTATTGTGCTGCTGAAACCTGTCTCATGGGAAGCGCGCCCTCTGATTTTAATGACGTTTCACATGTGCGTGTGTTTAAGTGGTTATATTCAACGCAGTGTGGATCGTGTCACTGGTGTTCTTATTCACGGTCCTGACACTTGCTTTCCAGAGCTCCTGGTGGCTTTGTTTTTCATCCTCATTTCTTCTGCTAGGCTATTTTGTGCATGGCATGAATGTAGGTCACAACAGTCTCCTATTCTAGAGCTCCCACTATCATAATCAGGTACTTCTAGCCGTGGTCAGCATATATAAATCTATAGATAGATAGAACAGCAAATCAGGATCCAATAGGATACTCATTAATCACTAGAAATACTGATAATTCACTATATTAATAACTAGTTACAACTTTACAGCTTCACAATTTTATTATTGTAAAATATTCCCATTTACATTTAAACATGTAATCAAGCTTTATCAGGAATCCAGTTGGTTGTATTGTTTATTTTCTGAAATTGCTGGGAGGAATGCATGTTTGCAGATACTAGTTTATACTGTAGATAATATTATAACATTAGATCCTGTACTGTAATGTTAAAGAAAGTATTTTGTGAACACCTTGGCCCATAAACATTCATTCAAAAAAAAAGTTTTTCACTTATTAAACATGTAGCTATTTCCAAAGTCTCTTTCAGTCACATTTCCCCTGTTTGATTTTTATCATCATTAGGCTCATGTCATTATCTGATTGCCCAGGGGGATCGACAAGCAGCAGTCATTAATATACTGGATTTACTGCTCCCAGTTTCTAACTGTATTGAGTTGTACCTGGGCTTGTGGAAACTGAAGCACACTCCTGCTCATGTGTGCTGTTCAGTGGGACAGCTCTGTGATCCTCGAAACACGCAGCTATGGGGTGCGGCTGATTTGCACTTCGTTGCTCACGGCACAACTGTGTATTTAAACAGAGCCTTTTTCACTGGAACCTGTTTCAATACGGCACGATGACGTCAGAGGTGACATTTACACCCTGAGGAGCTGCTGGCTACTGGGATTCTGCAGGCACGCCTCAATATCAAGTGGCTGTTTTGAGTATTAGTGTCTTACTGACCTGGGGAACCGGGACAAGCAGTTATCTGCTACAGCTGAGACTATTTCAGGCTGCCTGTTAGGGGTACCACATGAGTCAATGTTCACCGGGACAGTTTCGGCTTTTCAGCTCCCGTCGCGATGCATTCTGGGGGGCGGTCTCTGGTACCTTTCGTTTGTTTCTTTTCGTTGAGCAGGACTACACTTACCAGAATGAGTTGAAAATCGTAGCCCAAACTGCCCCAGTAAACATGGAGTCCTATACGATCACACTACTGCCCTTGCACGCTGGAAAATAATGCAGATTTCAAATAAATGTTTAGCAGGTGGGTGCTGGTGAATCCTGTGGTCTACAGCACGCTGAGAAGGCTCTTGATGTTACCCTGGATATCGCAGCCTCTAAGCCGGGACGTCAGGGAGCAGAAATCAGCCTCCTCAACGCGATGGCGCTCTCCATTTCCCGCGTCCTCTGTGTCTTCAGTTCTGGGGCAATAAAAAAGAAATGACACCCAAGACAAATTGAATCATCTTCTCAGTGATCTCCTAGGAGTGTCCAATAGATTTAATAATTTACTGAGGGAAATCTAAATGACAACAGCAGCATTGTCTCAGGGATGGTAATAAGACTCCCACTGCATAACAGTTTGATCCATTCCTGGTTTTACTAGGAGTTTAATAAGACAAGCTTGTCCCCTGTACACTGTAGTTAATCAAGCTCATATTAAAACCTGGAATGGGTGAAAGTGCTATGCAATAGGAGTCTTATTTCCATCCCTGGACTGTGATGTGCTGGTCATTAACTGGTATAATGGCAACTCGACTCAGAACCTGATTGGCTGAGGCGATACAATTAAAAATTATTATTCTACAAACAAAAAATAACTTTGTTCAATGTGGCCTAGGGTGACCATAGGACTCCATGTACACTAGGACAGTTTGGGACAGCAATGCATTCTGGTTAATTTCACTTTTCTCTGTAAGAGAAGCAGGACTACACTTCCCAGAATGCACGAGCTGCCCAAGTGAACACGGAGTCACATGGTCTCCCTGCCTGGGCCGGTCCCCGTGTGCCCAGCCTCCCTGGGACGGTGTTGAGACTCACACGAAGGAGGTGTAGAACAGGCGCTCAGAGAGGGCACACATGGCACCGAAGAGCTGCCGGTCGAACTGCGTCTCGCTGACTGCCCGCACCAGCTCTGCCAGCTCCTGCACCTTCTCCGAGGCGATGTCATTGGTGTAGACGTCCCTCAGAGCGCGCTCCATCTCCTTGACAAACAGCGAGCAGAAAGATCACTTTACTAGATCAATACCCTCTGCACTGATATCACTCCACCGAGCTGTTCAGTAAGTCTGGGGATTGGGGTGGGATGTGGTCCTGCACCGCCAAGCCAGACTACTTCGATGGACTCTGAAACCTGGGTGTATTCATGGCTTTAAGATGACATAAGAGATTATGAATATACTTTTAGTGGCGACAAAGAAAATCAAGTCAGTCCAGGCTAAAGAATAGTGCTGTAAACAGGTTATCCAGACTCCACAGTGCACGCTCCAGCCTTGTATGGGTACCACATTTCCAGTGGAAAATGCCCCGCTTGCATGCTTTTGTTCTCCAATCTCCCCCTGTCCCTTCTCTCCTGTATGCTCCTCCTCTTCCAATCACAGAGCTAAAGCCTCCCCTCTTGAAATGGTAGCCCCACCCCCCTTCTATACAGGCTCTGTTAGCCAGCTGTGTCTCTTTCACAGAGTGCTTCAGCTTCCATTGTTTGAATGCGGTCTGCAGATCCTCTGCCCTGGTAGCATGCCTGGCCCAGCCCTGGTTTTAGTTTGATTTTTTTTCCCCTGTGAAATCGGTCACAATAAAAAAAAAGTGTAAAGTCGCAGCATTGGCTGCTGGTTTCTAAGCAGCATTCTGGACCAAAAAAATAAATAAATAAATGTCCTTAGCAACCGTGTTGCTAGAGGCATAGTTCCATTCATGTTGTGCTTTACAAAAGAGGAAAGGAGAGGGGGAGGATATAAATGCCATAATGTAGCAGCTCTTTGTTGTTCACTCCATTATAGCGTGCAGGGAAAGGAAGATTTCCCAGTGGTGTTGTCTGAATGTAAAAGGCGAAATCTAGTGGGCTGAATCAATAGCTGACAACGGAGACAGGCTGTTCTTTAATCTTGGAGACTAGTGACCAGCTGTTACTAGGAAGCTACTTGCTTCTTAATATTCCCTTCTGCATTGACCACACCCACCTGATCGAGAGATCCCTGGGGCACCCAAATAATAAAGCTGAGTTTGAACCTACGTTTCTAAATCCAGCTCTTCAGGGCTGGAAATAAGAGTCCTATTGCATAGCAGCTTCACCTGTTTCAGGTTTTCCACGCTTGATTAGCCACAGTGTAGAGGTAACAAGCTTGGCTGTGTCTTATTAAACTCATGGTAAAACCAGGAGTGGCTCGGACTGCTATGCAGTGGGAGTCTTCCATCCCTGCACTGTTGACTGGTTGATTGTTGTGGGAGATGGCATTTATAATGGTGCACTGATAGTATTGTTCTGATTTTGCAGTCAGGGGTGAGCAGTGTGTGCTGGCAAACCCCCATCTGGGTCCTGCCTAGTTACCTTGAGTGAGAGGATCCCATCCCTGTCTCGAAATTTGTCGAAAGACTTATTGTAGTAGTTTTGCCTTCTGGTGCACACTATGCAGTATCTCCTCAGGTACTCCAGGGCTGTGAGGCCTGAGGAGAGAGAGAGGAGACAGTACTGATTGGAACCCCAGTCGCCAGGGAAACAGTAGAACTGCGACATCATCCATCTCGCCCTGCTTACCCAATCTCCACACTGAGTTGCCTGTTTGAGGTAACCCATATTTCTCTGTGTCAGTCTTCACAACGCTGCACAAAACCGCATGAAACGGCTGCATACTGCAGTAGATCAAAACCTTGGAGGCTTCAGAGAATAATATTGACCTTTTAGAAATTACCTGGCCTCGTTCTAACAGAAATCAAAAAACACTATTGTCCCTTTTGTTTTCCCCAAATGGTGTCTTGTGAAACTGACCTTCAGGGAACCGCACCTTTCAATATAACACAATACTAATAAAAGACAGTTTGCTTTAGTTCAGCAAAGTGCAGCTGGGAAACAAATAGAATCAACAAAGGCATGATCCCCAGGAGATTGCTGAGTAAGTGCCCCTGCACAGCACCCTGCTCACCTGTGACCCCCTCAATACGCTGTGCTGTCTGTTCAGAGGAGGTGCGCTTCATATACAGTGCAGTGTAATGTGATTAGTGATGTAAAAGCACAGATCTCACTATCTCCCCGAACATGCTTGCTCTGTGAGGGAGTTACTCTACAGCTAGGTAAGCAAACACTATCCTGGCATCATATTAACAAACTGAGATAGATAGATGTACAGTTTTGAATATCTCGAGAGATTCTGAATTGCATTGTACTTCACATACAGAAGTGTGACACGAGGAACTCTGTGGGTGGTTGTATCTCAAAGTTACAAATTAAGTTACTTAGACTACCGCAAAGCAAGAAAGAAAAAAATAAATCAGTAGTTTCCATGGCTACTTGCTTTCCAGCTCCTTCATGTCGATGGGCAGCACAAAGCGACAGATCTTACGGGACAGTCCCATCCTCACTGTGATCTGCTGAGCTTTCGTCCTCTGGGAGTGAGAGAAAGGATGGGTGTAAGACAGGAACATGACCCTACTGTAGCTAAAGTACTTGAACTGTCTGGCTGTTCCATACTGGGACTCCCAGCTGGGTCAACGCTGTGGTGCTTCAGTGTTGAAACCCCCCAGCTCGTCTGGTTTACTCTACAGATTTAGCAGCAACACTTCTCAAATAAAGACTTGGAGAAACGTTTAAGGATTTTGTAAGTTGTTTGCAGTTCTGGATGTTTCATTATTTTGTATTTGTTGAAACAGGAATACACAGTAATAGAGACAAGTGAAAATGTACTGACTCCTCTAAAGCAGTGATTCCCAACCCTGGTCCTAGGGACCCCCTGGGGACCCCCCCCTGTGTCTGCTGGTCTTCATTCCAACCAGGCTTTCAATTACTAAGCTAGACTCTGAGCTTCATTAGACCTTTTTAACTGTGTTCAGCTCTTAAACAAGTCACTTCTAAAGTGTTATAGCTAACTCGAAATCTCTAACTGTTCAACACAATTAAAAAGGTCTAATTAAGCAAACGATCTGTTCAATTCAGAGTCTGGTTCAGTAACTGAGAGCTCGGTTGGAATGAAAGCCCGCAGATACAGGGTGTCCCGGGACGGGGTTGGGACACTCTAAAGGACTCACGCTGGCCTGATTCTCCGCGAGTTCGGCTCTCACACTGCCAATCCCCTCGTCCACGGGGCTCCTCTGGTGCTTTACCAGCAGCTCCTCCAGCGCCACCTGCAGGAAGCAATCATATTACACAATCACACTGAAGGAAAGCTGTGTAAATCCCACAGTGCTGAAGAAGGAACTCTGTTATTGAGCCTGCACGAGAACAGAACAAGCCGTGAGAATGCTGGCCGATTTCTCACTCCTCTAACTGAGCACGTCTCTGAGGGCTGCGGATGCCTAGAGCCCCCTGCAGGCCGGGTTGTGAATCTGCTGAGCGTCTCACCTGGGAATTGTAGACGAGTGGGCTGACAGGCTGCGGCTCGCTCTCCTTTTTCTCTTTGTTCTCTTTCTTCTTTTTCCTGCTCCCCTTCGCTGATTTGCGGCCGCTGCCTTTGCCACTGCTGCAGGTTGCAAGACACAGAAGTTATTTATACAGACAGCGGTGGATGTGGGTCAGCCCACCTGGGAGCAAGTGTACAGTAAATGTCAAATTATTGTAGAATCCACTTTTCTACCAAACCCACTGCTGTAGTAGAAGTTGAAGGAGCTCTTGCTCTGTGCTTTTGTAGTTTGCTTTCTGTTATACTTGTGCTAGATATTTACTATGATTTACCATGTTGATGGGATGGAAATGACTCTCATTGCTTAGCGGTTTGATCCATTCCTGGTTTTACTATGAGTTTAATAAGACACACCTGAGCTTGTTACCTACACACTGCTTACAATCAAGCTTGGAAAACCTGGAACGGGTGAAACTGCTATGCAATAGGAGTCTTATTTCCATGCCTGATGTTGCTGCAGCTGCTTTCCGTGCTTTCTGTATGATTAAACACTTTGCAATGCTTTTACTCCATTAAAAGTAACAGTCATCAAGATACTACATTTGGCTAATCGGTGGGAGAATTCCTTACCTTTTGTTGCCTGGTCTGCCGATTTCCTTTTTCACCATGGTCCAATTCTGGATGCAAGTTAGTTTTCAATCTCCTGTGTTGGCCTTGCTGCATTTACAACTTTCGACCACCGGCTGGCACTGTGCTCAATGCAAAATTCCATTAGAAGCAAACACAAATAAAGAAATGGCAACTGATATAAGATGTAATGTCTAAGTGTGTGTGTGTGGGGGGGGGGGGGGGGGGGGGGGTTCACATGGCATTGCTGCATTGTGGGCAGATAGTAAACTGTTACATTGAGTTTGTAGTGAGGCAGCATCTTCTTTACAAAGTCGTGATGACTGGTGTGATAAGCAGCTGTTACTTTTTGAAAAATGTCCTGCAGTATTATTGTTATTTGTCTTTATGTGCAAGTGCTTTAAATCTAGCGGTTACGTTGAATTCAGGACTTGCTTGAGCGCTGTATTGGGAAGGGCGGTCAATGCCCTGATCCACAGACGCATTAAATATAAATGCATGCTTTAGCTGCTATAATACCTGCAATTAGCATGGCGTTTAGCATGGTTATAGAGAAATACCGTAACACTGTAAAAGCTAGGCTGCTTCTACCCCAAGTCAAAACCACTACGATAGTTTGTGCTTTAACATTCACCCGGGTTTGTTTTGTTTTAAATGAATACATGTAACCGCACTCCTATAGGAATGCACTGTACCCCTTAGTTTACACACAATACCCCGCTGTTCACTTGCATGCATACCCTTCCTCTTGAGGTGTGTCTTCACTCGGCACGACTAGACCCGTGTCTGTGTGAGCAGGTGCAGCATCGCCCGCGTATGTGGTTCCGTCCTTAGCAATGCAAATACATACCCTGTCGGTATCGACGTACCCCGCGGAACAGAGAGAGTAAATAGTTACAGCGGTGTTGTCTAGCCGTGGTTGCCCGGAGCCGTGCGGTTTATTTGAAGTGCTGTCAAATCGCGTTTTTTGCTTTTTCTATATATGGGCTTTGTGACTGTTGCCTAATCGTTGGTTACCAAGCGATCCCTTTTGTGAATATTATTGGTGCAACGCGTATTCACCATACTGTGGATAACGAACAGATGATACCGCACTGGGAGCACCTGCGACACACGCGTGTTTAAACAGCCTGTCCTTTACCTGGGAGAGCCATGCGCTGTGCAAACAAAATGCGAGCTTATACAAGTCTACCATAATAATTCCCGCGGTTAATTCAATGATTAAAAATAGTTTGTCGTATATTTTTTTTAACATGTTTCTCTATAGCCCTCTGGGTTTTTGCAGTGCTATGCTTCACAATGCATTCACATTACACTGTTTTCACGCTGCTCCGCAGTTTTATTAAGGGTGTTACGGAATCCTGAATAGCAAGGCTGCGTCTCTGATTTCAGAGTGCGTTCCAGTCTGTCTGGGAGGTTTGTTTTCTCTCCAGGGGTTTGCAGACCGCGGCCGGCACTTGATAAGGTCAGACCGGGCTCTAATCAGCACTCGAGCCCGCTGTCAGTATGCAATTACAGGACGCGTGAATTAGGTGTGCTGCGCGCACAGCCCACAAGGGCACTTGCGGGGCTGATTCATGAAACATTAAGTGCAGCATGACTTATACACAATAAGAACCAGGCTGCAAAGCGGTCTCTACATGCTGATTCGGGTCACTGACGGATGTGGCTTGCCAAAGGGTTTAGATGAAACGCGTCTTCAGTGGTTGACGCTTTACAAATACAAATAGGGTGACGCGGTTACATGAATCAGGCTTTCAGAATCATTTTGCGACCTCGTTCTTATTTTGGTGCCGTTGAAAATCATGCTGAAAGTGTCAAAACGTACTTGGCCGCCAATGCACCGCCTCCATTCGCAAGAATCACCAGAGAGGCATGCAACCAAGGCGATCGGATACGCTGTACAGAGCTGTCCAACAGGGACCCTTTAAGAACGCAGCGACCAAACAGAAAGAAAAATAGGGCAGGAATTGCACAAAAGGGCTTTTTTTTAAACAGTCATTTACATTTGAAAGCAAACCTCATCAGCAACAACTGGTTTTGCAAGAAAGAAAACACAAAAAAAAAACACCTTTGAATTAATTATGGATCAAGATTAATACCATCAACACCGTTTCAGCGACAGTGCTGGGTGATCCAAGTGGCCGATTGCATGTATAGCTTTTCAACCTTTTAATACTTTTCAAAAAGCAAAGCTCTGTGGAAAGGGAGTGAGCCCCTAGTCTGTACACAGAGAGCTCTGCATTGTGCTGCCCTGCATCCAACCGAACAGCAGGAGCCGGTCAAGAAGCACTGTGCGTTAAAATCCCTCTGCATTCTCAATAACACTCCCTCGCGTGTGAGACTGCTCTCTACCCCCTCCTCTGTGTGGTAAAGGTGCAGTGCATTGCACAGGCAGTATGTGCAGCAGGATAGTGGCGTGCTAAATAAATGCCACTTTGAGAAGCTCTGATGCTGGCATGCAGCCAGCAGGCTGGAAGGATGTCTTTCTCCTAATGTGTTGCAGGCAGGTGGCACAGATTCAGAGCAGCAAAGGGATTGGTCAGTTAAACCCAGCAGGGCTATTTATAAACGTGACACAACAGCACGCTCTCGGATTGCAGTTCCAGTGTGAATCGACTCAGACACCTACCAGTGCGGAACAGTGCTAACGGAGACAGGGAGGAGCAGGGCAGGGCTGGAGGCAATGCTTCAAGACACGTCCTAATTAATCCACTACAAAGTAATATGGCAACACCTGTACTGGCTCAGATGTCTGTGTAATTGTACCGGTATATTCATATTGGAGTTGGTATAAGAATAGTGTATAGGTTGTTGCCACATAGAAACCTCAAGTAAATAAGAACCATCTCTGCCGGTTCTAGGATGTTTATAAACACCACCCCTTCAAGGAAGCCGTTTCCTTTCTGTCGTGCATGACCGTGTACACAGACACAAGTGCACATGGAAGAGTAACGTACTTGTCATTCTTTTAGCAGGTTTTCAGTGCACGGTCGAGCTGGAGGAGAGGCTTACACGTCTGCTGATCGCTCTCCGTCTTCTCTCACGTTTTGAGAGAGAAGATTCCTGCCTTGTCCTCCAGCCCCCTACCCAAGCAGGGAGGATTGAATTCCGAGAACCACGGAAATCAAATCTGAGCTAATCTGACATTAAAAATGCATCGGCAGGCCTTGGTTTCCTGGAAGGAGAGGGGAGGGGAGGGGCAATGCTGTCAGCTTGTTTCTCTGTCACCCTCTCAGTTTCTACAGGCACACACAGGCCAAGTCAGAAGGCACAGATCAGGGGTAATTCACTTTTTTATTTAAATTGCACTTTGGTTTCAGAAGGCAGCTGAAAGTGACAATGACCTTGCCTCATGGTGCAAGCAGGGTGACAGGCAACAGCACTCCCCAGAAATAACATGGATCCCTAAGATGCTTGACTGATCTGGTATTAACAGAAAAATTACATAACAATTTAATAAAATTATCACATCCCCTTAAGGTGTTTTTTATTTATTTATTTATTTTTTTGCATTAGATTCCATTGCATATCTAATATTGCAGCTGCAATATGACATTACATGCAACCTCAATCATTTCCTTTTTAAAAAAGGGAAACCCTGATCTGAATCGTACCATACAACAAGCTGTAAAAACCCGGCCCTTGTTGGAGATGTTAGGGGGAAAAAAAGAAAAGTCTGGTATGTAAAGGGGTAAAGGTAAATGCTTCTCAAAACTACATCTCCCACAGTGCTTTGGTATTGCTTCCTGTCAAAGAGAGCCCCAGCTGCAGGCCTAAGCTTGCACACCGTTCTTCCAGCATGCCAGGAACTGCAGCTGCTGCTGGTATTTGCAATAGAAACAACACAAGTGAACACCATGAAATGTGGAAGCTGTTTTATTTTATTATTATTGAAATGGGAGGGCAGTGCTCAGACAAACACGTCTAATCAAAAAGGCTAAACCCCCGCCTCTCTGAGAACAGCAGCCACGAGCGCCTCTGGTCTGATGAAAGTTTTAGGAAATGGCTTCTTTGTGCTAGGTGTGGACGCAGGACAGGTTTGCACGCTCCTCCACAGTCCTTTGGCATTCGGGGCAGTGTAGCGGCAAGTCAGAATGTATTTGCATTAACAAAAAGAATTCAAAAACTTTAAAAAACAGATTTTGTTCATCAAATGCTTCATTATTATTGCACATATTACAAAGGCTATCTCCATGACAACAGATGTATTTACAGATCAGAATTCATTTTTCTATGGCTTTTCAATCACTTTGTTATACCCCTGCCCCTGTTCATAAAGCATCATTACTCGCTCCCTTAAAAAAAAATTTAAAAAAATTAAACATTGTTTTCTCTTCAATTTTTTTTTAAAATCTGTTTAATTTGTATAATAACTAAAAACAAAATAAGTATTGAAAAATAAAAGGCTAAATGTCTTCTCTTTTAAAAGATGCAGAGAGAATCGCATCTTCAGTATAGGCAGAGCAGCACTGCATTCAGCGCAGTGACGGTATATTTCAACTTAAATACATTAGCGATAACGTTGTAGGCTTAGTTTTGGAATTCTTGGGACTGGGATTTAAGTCTGTATTTAATTCTAGGCAAGGCACATCTATACAAACACACACTTACAGGTTGTGGCTGGAATTTGTGTTCCAACAACAGCGACTGATAACGCTCTGCATTCCCAGTGTGCCTCGGAGCGGCTCCGATAACCTTGGATCCCTCGCCAGGATAAACCACAGACGGGTTTTCTGTTGCTGTTTCACTGTACCTGGGATCGATTCCAATTCCTGCTCGATTGCAATCGCAATGCAATTGCAGCTGAACCCGGGCACATCTGCGGAACTAACAGTTCTACTGTATCACAGCTCAGTTACACATGGACCTGTCCCATGAGCACTACTTCGGTAAATAGCACTGTGATTGGTGGGTTATCCTGGCAAGGCACAGGGTTATCAAAAGTACTCCAAGTCCCTCACAAGTTAAATGGAGGTTAGTAGGCTAGCACGTGTGCGTAACAATGTCTTTATGTTGGTGTTAAGGTTAGATGACACTTTGATTAAGTATACTATAATCATCAAAAGGGTAAACACATTGCAAATATACAGCCAGACACAGCTCAGTCTAAAGTACTGACTATCGAAACAGCAAGTGATAAGCAGGCAGTACACCGAATGCCAAGCTGCTCAATTGATTGCATAAAAAAAATATGGTAACGCACTTTTAGAATGCTAGCCTCAAAATATTAAACTGGCGACCAGCGATTCATTTACGCCAACTGAATTACTACCAAACAGGCTGGTGCTGACAGGAAGTGGTGCAAGACGTTAGAGGATGTTCAGCTGAAGGTATGGCCCTCTGTAGACCGTGGAGCTTTTCTTCAGTTGTTTTAAAACCACACGGACAGAGTTCTCCTTTTTCTTTTTAAACAAATAGGCCTTGGTTGGGTCTCCCACAGCTTTGAGAATCCAGAGAGGTGAGATTGCGCCGAGACGCTTTCAAAACACGCTCGCTGCGACCGAATGGACTTTGAGGGGTTCCAGAGAGGGGCAGAGAGCAAGCTGGGTAATCCTGCAGCGAGAGCTCACCCAGCTTTGGGGCTGCTAGTTTCTGTTCTGTCCAGCCCGTCTCAGACTATCCTGTCCTTGCGGTCCGTCCAAATCGTTTGTCATTCTCATTCCCGATTGGTTACTTCAATTTCCTGCTAACGTTATAGCCATCGATTCACCTTCTATCAAAAATCAAATATAAAAATTCCCCTGATTTATCAAAACACTACCGATCATGATCTCAAGGGCATCGCTGCTCGATTTGCAGCTTCTTGCCTTGGATTTCCTGAAGGACTCTTGCTCTGAAGATTAAGTTTTTTTTTTTTTTTTTTTTTTAATTTAACGATGTATCTGTTTTCTTCCACTGCTAGTAACTCGCACGACAGGAGCTTCACACTCCTGAAGAGAGATGCCGCTCCTTTAAAAACGACTATCAAAAAAAACACTCCTCTTTTTTCGTAGCTTGACTTGTCAGGCGTGCAGCAAAGCTAGCAGGCTCAAGCTAGAATCACTGTCTCTCGGGTTTTTTTCATGCATTTGGGATTTTGAAAAAAAAAAAAATAAAAAAAAAATGAACACAAAAATATATATATATCTATCTTTTTTTTTTTTTCTTCAGCGTTTTGGAAGCACAGGCCTTTGGTGTCGGGTGGGGGGAAAACGAAGAGTTCTGATTGGGTAAGGCGAACAAATTACTGGCAAAGTTGGCCAATGAAAACCGGAGTTTGCTTTGTCTGCTGTAATCTGATTAGTGGCTGGTAGATCTCCATATATATATATTTTTACATTTTCTTTTGTTATATAGCCTCTTTTTAAATGGATCATCATCTTGAATTGAGACGAGGGGCAATCTATAAAAAAAAAGAGAGAAATAAAATCATGATTGAGCTAAAACCAGTCTTACTGCTTAATTAGAACAATAAAAAAATACCCTGAAAATGAATTGTTCAGATGCCAGTGGGAATGCTTTTATTGTGTGTGAGGTTATAAAAACAAGAGAAAGCAGCCTACTATCGTATAATCTATCTATACGCCACTGTACCAGCACACCACAGCACAAGCAAACTGTGCTGCTGACGTCAAGGCACTGGCAGGACTGCTGCATCTGAAAAGACTGACCGGCCGTCTCCGGTAAAGCCAAGGTCACTCACCACAGACAGGTGTCCGTTCTTAGCCTTGGTGATCAGGAGCTCCGACCCAGAGGTGAAGTCGATGATCCCTTCCTTCCCCTGGCCCACCGTGAACTTTATACTGCGCAGCAACGAAAGGGTTAATCGTTAAGAGAGTCTGTGTGTGTGTGTGTGTGTGTGTGTGTTCCACCACGGCAATGATCTGCAATCCTGCTAGACATTCATTCAGTTACAGGTATGATTCCATTTGCATTGTATATCTGTGTTAAAAGTTCAATGATATTTTGATTGCTGAAGTATACTATAATATACTGCGCCACATGCAAAACACACATTGCAATATACAGCCAGACACTGCTCAGTGTAAATGTATTGACTATTTAAACTGCAAATGACAAACAGACGGCATACACAATCTGCTTATAGATCATTTAAAATAGAGTCACATCTGGTCTCTCACCTTCCTTGGGTGATGTTGAGGTTGTTCACTTTATCGGCGCTCATGGCAATTTTCGTCAGCGTCTCGATCACGTGATCACTCTGCAGAACCACGTCTCCCTGGAAACGCGGGTAGAAGAAATAGTCACTACAGCGAGCACAGCTTTCAAAATGCAATGAACCAGTTCTGTCCTGCAGTTAACACCTAGTACCCACTAGGCGGAGCTGTTGTACCACACGCCTCCTTTCATGCACCAGGGGGACTGACTTACGACCAGCAGCCCAGTGTTCTACAGGCGTGCTAACCAGCCTGTTCAATTAATCTAAAATAGGACCTTCTCTGAATGAACTGGATTTCTACAGGCAGGAATGCACTAAACAGACTCCCAGGACTTCATAAAGCTGGTTCTCCATCGGTGGTGTTTAGATGCACTGATCAGATCAGTTACACAGCTCCCACGAGCGCAGATTTAGAAGGAAGAGTTTTGGCAGCTGGTTGTGATGATGTCACACCCTTACCTTCTGTTTGTTGTCCTCACAAGGCACATGGAGCACAAACAGCCCGTCGCTCAAGGAGCTCACAGAGATTCCTGGGACAGACAGCAGGGGAGACAATGGAATCAGCGTCTGAACACTGGAACACAGGCCGTGTCCAATCACAGTCCTGGAGGGCCATCCCACTCCAGGTTTAACAGGCAAAATGAGATAACGAACCGCTACAGGAGGCTCGATTCAACCATTTATAACAGGGCTGGAACAAAGACCAGGAGTGGAAGGACTGACTACTCCCGGGTTGAGCAACTGATTAACACAAATGGAATGCTGCAATTACAATGGTTGGCCAGCAGTGGCGCTGTATGCTATTAAAAACAATGTTTAAAAAGTAACACATCTTTTTATTCATTTATTACGGTTTTATTTATTTAAACAGATCGAACATGCAAATCAAATTAGTAAGAAATCAACCCCAATAACATGAACAGTTAAGAGCCCTTGAAGACTTCTAGTTGAAATGTTTCAATCCCTCAATCTATTTCAGTGCATATTGGAGATCCCGTCATAGGATTTCCTAGGAGGGTCCTGTCCCGGCTCAATCCTGCATCGCAGTATTCCTGAAGCTCTTACCCTTCATGATGCTGTAGTCTATCCTCTGTTTGAGTTTAGCCTCTTCCACGATGAAGGCACTGTTCTGGGTGAGGAGCAGCTGTCTCTGCCGAGCCTTGTAGCCTTTCCGGTCGTACTTCGTAACTGGCACTCCATACTGTAAAACACATGGTCAGTCACTGCAAACAGCTTTACCAACAACTGTACCTGGTTCACTTGAACTGGTCCAAACATATATTGCATTATGAGAACCCTGAACGAGATTTCATCATCCCAAATCGACGAATGCCTTCCCCCGTTAAGATTTCCCCACGATCCCCTGTATAATATTTGCCATGGCTCAGCCCTAGGCTTGCTATAATCCTTCCTCATTCCTCTGCTTGATTAGCAAAGCAATCCCGGGCAATTACTTATTAAAAACACACACCTTGATTTTCTCATTTCCTAGCGTTTGGAGGATTTTGGGGTTGATTTCTTCATTACCTGAAACCGTACAGGGAAGGGGAAAAGCATGTTAAAAAAAGAAATTAAAGAAAGGTCACAGTTCTAGTTAAATGTCATAGATTTAGTTCCAATAGCTCCATCCCATTTCTGAGCTGTTTCACATACCAGCCCAGCTTGCATTGAAATAAATGCATGAACCCCATTCAAAAGCAAACATTTTAAAAAACAGCTTTTCTGCTTTAAAAAAACAAGATGATCAGCTGAATCAATGGAATACAATACCCCCCCACCCCCATGCATTTGTGTGAAATAGAGAGGAGCTGCCAACATTCCAGTACAGCGCTGGCTTCCCTCGACTCTGGCATATGTGCGCAGTGCAGGGTTCCTGGCTGGATCACAGCACAGAGCCCTGCCACTGCACTGCGTCGCTCGCTTGCTCTCTTTCCCTGGGTCCGGCCCTGGCCATGTGGAGCCGCTGCGGGGAGCAGGGCAGCTTACCCAGCCGGCTGTTCACAAACAGCTTGGGCACGCTCTGCGGGTAGTTGTCCTTCTTCTCCTTGAAGATCTCGCTGGCAATGCACTTCTGCTCGAGCTGGGAGAGGGCATTGGAAAAGGCTTGAGTGAGCGTGCAGCACCGGTCTGAAGAAACGTTACAACCAATTACCCAATAACCTGCTTAGCAACAGCATTAGGGTTCACTTAACTATGCTTTTGCACATTGTTTTAAGTGAATTAGAAGATGCAAAACACAAACTTTCTAAGGATCATTATAAATAACACAGGCATGGCAGTCATTTTTATATCCCGTTCAGTCACTGCACGCACAATGGTACCATGTTCAAGTTTCCTATCTATGGAACTGTTTTATAATGCGTGCAGTTTTGGGCAGGTCAACTTCTCGAACTCCAAACACAAACTGTTTTAAAACATTTCTAAAACGTTTAATAAATGTCATAAAACTAGAATTAAAACCAATGTATTTATCTGCATTACTATTATTAGTAGTATCTCAGCTGCTCTCAATCAATCAGTTACCTGGTTCTTCCATTCTGGGTTGATCTGTTTGCAGTAGCTCCGCATCATGTTCTGCATGCACATCTTCCTCAGCTGATCAGAGGCCTGTGCCAAAAAACAAACGGAGAAATAAACAGAAGATCCAGTGTTTGGATTAAAAATAAAACAGCCTCCTGAAAGCGTGGGGCAGCACGCGGGCAGAGGGGTACCTCGATCAGCGCCGGAGGGGGCGTGGGCCAGGACTTGTCCAGGACGCTCTTGGGTAAGTTCCTGCGGAGGTTCATGAGGAAGGAGTAGCGCACGTAATCCAGGAAATACTCGTTCTCCGGGCAGCGCGGCTCGTGCCGGTAAATGAACCCTTTAATGAACCTGCAGGGAGGAAGCGGGGGGCGTTAGGGGCTCTGTGAAGCAACAGCACCCCTCGTTAAGGTTCAATCTGAAACAGAAATTCATGCCACGAGTTTTTCTAGCGCTGCTTTGAAACAGCTGATCCGAGATGGAACCATGCGAGTAGTCACTAGGACTGACTTTTTTTTTTTTTTTTTTTTTATTAATACAATGGTTGTAGTAATATTAAAAAAAGAAGATGTCTTTCCATTTGTCAAAGAACTTGAAGCTGATCTACCGGTAAGTGTTTAACAGCGAGGCCTCCAGCTTACCTGCGGATGATCTCCACTGCCCGCTTCCTCCTGGCTGCTCTCCGTCTGCCCTGGACGCCTCGCCACCACGCCTGGATCAGAATCGCTGGCAACACAGAGACGCACCCGTCACGCTCCTGCAGGCGCTGTGTCTAAACACGCTGAGCTTGTATTCTGCACAGCCGCAGAGTTCCAATACTGCAGGCTCTGCACACGCTGTGCATGTGAACTAGGAGAAGCGTTTACTTAAGTAACCCTAAATAACCACTCCATCTAAACTGGAGCAGGTCCAATAACCCAGCTTCTCACCATCTAAATCCGGAAGCGTCTTTAACAGATCTTACGGTTCCTCACTTACCAGATCGTCTCATCTTCTGGAACTTGGACTTGGCACTGTAACCCTTCCATGAAGCCTGCAGCGTGGTGGCTGATTAAAAAAAGAAATCAAATAAAAGCGGTTTGGTCAGTTCAATCTCCCAGCTGCGCTGTGCATTCGAACCTGGTTTGAGTTGGCTGCTCTACAATATCTTAGCTATCAGTATCTGTATGTCCTTTATTGTCCTTTATTGCAACCCAGTGCTGTAAAAGCTCCAACTGTGTCTCTCTCACTCACCCAGACTGTGCTTCCGTACTTCCAGCGCGTCTTCTGTAGCGAACAGCGTCTTGGGAAAGCGAATGAATATCTTGGATCTGGGGGGTGGAGGGGAGAGGTGTGCGAATGGAACAGAAAACACAACTGGAAGACATGCACAGTTCAGTGAACTATAATAAGATTACAGAAGAATTGAAATGTTTGCTAGGTTTTGGGATAAGCTTAGGCTTATTTAAAACTTGTAATTTCAGTACTGGACCAATGATGGCATCGTACTCTTGCCTGCATATACGCCCACTAATTATGATAAGCAAATGCCCAGTAGGTGGCGCTGTCTGTGTACCTGCCCAGCTTGTACTCCTCGGGTTTGTATCCCAGGTGCTTGACCAGAGTGGCCACTCCGTCCGCTGGCCGGCCGTTCCAGTGCGGCCACGTTCCTGGACAGAGAGACTTGTACCTGCAGAGATCGTACAGGACGGGAGGGCAGGAAGAAATGAAAAGGCAGAGACGCGGTTAGACAGCAGAAGGGCATGAGGCTACGGTGCTACACATACAGCCAGTCAGTCTATTCAGAACAGCTCCTCTCCACAGTAAAGCAGTGCTGTTGCCCACCTCTGCAGGAAGATCTCATATTTGCGGCGGTACGCGAAGCCGGCTCTCCTCACTCGCAGGTTCTCCATGAGCCCCAGGTATTTCACCTGGTGTCGGATCAGAACCTCATCGAACCGGGCTGGGCAGGGGAGCGAGAGAGAGAGAGTCACTCAATATATCCGACACACTGACAGCCAGGGAACACGGCATCACAAGTTCTACACACACACTTTTAAAATTTCACCCCCAGCCTTTGCTGCTAAGAAAAGACCCTTTTAAGCTGCTAACTGGCTAATCCCATTGCATTGTGCGAACGACGCAGCTGCCACATCGTCAGAGTATCGTCACTATAGAATGGATCTGGTTGAAAGAAGAGCAGCGATGTCCAGATCTGAAGGCAATGCAAGTTCAAACCCTCCCTGACCTGGCTTACTGTAAAACTAGTCTACTTCAATTCCCACATCTACTTTTCTGAGCCAGGGAAGGGCATGCCTGAAAACAAGACAGCTAAATGTAAAGGTCCTGTTAAAATATCTTCAACTCAATGCAGCAAGCCCAAAGACTAACGCCTCATACACCCACACTCACACACAATCTAATCAGGCATCTTACAAACTGAAGATCATTCCACAAAGATGCTTTAACCTTCCCCAAACGGTACTGCTGGACAGTGGAAGGCAGTATTTCTGGCTGATGCTTTAGACCGTTAATTGTTTAATTACGCCCACATGCGCACACACACACACGCACACACACACGCTGCAGACCTACCTGCTTGTTTGGCATCATTGGGCTTAATGCAGCGAATGTACGATGGCTCCTTTGACATCAAGATCTCCATGAGCTTTGTCAGGCTGGCTTTGAACTGGGTGGCAGCCTGCAGGGAGATGAGGAGAGGGGTTCAGTGCTGCTGATTCGACAGCCCCTGACACTGGAGTGCTCTGTGCATTCACACTGCAGAGAAGACACGGGCAGCAACCATGGCACACAGCCCAGCACAACAAACACAGGCACTGTCCTGCCAGCCAATGGGCTTCAAGCCTGCCCTGCTGGGACCACCCAATCAGGTGGCAAGAGGGCAGTTCAGCCCGTGGCCACGCCCATCCAGTCCACTGTCTTCGAGAAAGTGCCAGCAAGTGCCATCTGTCATTGTGTTTGTGGGATCCCCATTAAAAACAGCCCTTGTATAGGTTGGCACTGTTACGCAGGACTGTTTACATTAGCTAGATGATCAACTAGTCTCAGCAATACTGCCGTCTATCTCGCTCACGGATCTCTCAATCTGAATTAAAGAAATGCCCGCGCTCACTGTCTCCGGACGCTTCTTGTCGGTCAGGTCGCTCTGGTCGAAGCACAGGTTCAGGATCTTGTTCTCCGATTGGCACATCGCCTGGAGCGGACAGAACAACAAGGTCAAAGGTCAGCTGCGTGATTTCACATTCCTAAACCTACTGAAAACTTGCATGCGAGCAACACAGAGAAAAAAAAACCAAAACAGAAATGCTCGAGGATTTGATACCAAGGGAAAAAGAAGAACGTGGCGATAGACAAGATCATTTGTGCTAGGGGCGTGCCGATACTCGTACCTGCCTTCACGAAGTATTTAAAAAACACACCGACTTATTCCTGTGCCGATTTCAAAACCAGAAAAGCTGTCCTTCCCTCACCTTCGCAAGGGTCTTCTGGTTTTCAACTTAAAGCTCTCAATTAACTTCATTACTTGTTCAACTGGACAGATTTCATATTTATTTTCAAGGTCTTTTACAGCTGATGACTTCAAAAATGCACTTGATTCAAGGTACGCTGCCCATGAAACACTGAGACCTGGTAAAGAAGGTGTTAAACCTGTCCCAGTGAATCAAATAATTAGACCAATGAAGTGACAGAGCTCGGGGGAAACGAAAGCCACAAATACTTCCAAAATATTGCTAAGTGTCCTTGCAAAGAACACAGGCATCCAATACAGCAGACAGCATGCTGTATATGTGGGAGACACATAACAGTACATTTCTACGGATAATAAGTCTTTATTTCACACTCATACAGGTAATAAACCCCGCTGGGATGAAGCATCCTCTACATCCGTGAAGGACACAGCTGCAGTCATAAATCTCCCTCCAGCAGGACTCCTGGATCAAGCCCAGTGGATTTCCTATCAGAAGCAGCTGTTCAGCTCGTCTGCAGGACATGCACAGCCGGAGGGTTTTGCAGAGTTTGAAAGAAACCTAACAGAATATTTTGCATATTTGCTGCTCAGTTATTTTGTTTGATATTTTTCGGGGTTTTGAATTCGAGCTTCATGAACTTTTTATGCATTGTATTTTAAAAGCAATGCATTTCACCCTTTGATGTTTTCAATATTAAAAATCGAGCAATAGAGAATTTGTCAAAACCTGCAAAACTCATTCTACCTTAACTCCGGGCTGTCTGAAGCTGGCACTTCCACTCCTGGTCTTTCTTCCAGCCCTGTTCTAAAGTGTCTAATTTAAGTTCCGAGTTCCATCCAGACCCTGAGGTAGTTCATTCTATCAATTTTCCCTGTTAAACCTGGAGTGGAATACCCTCCAGGACCGTGATTGCACACCACTGCTAACCCATGCCTCCAGACTTAACCCGCTAGCTCCCCCTAGCTGGTGACAATGACACTGCAATGTCTCGTTTGGAGAGAGAGAGAGCTCACCTCTTTCAGGTTTCTGAAGAGCAGGTCGTTGTTCTTGTCTAGGAAGCCTGGGAACAGAGAATAAAATTTTAAAAAATCACCCCCCCCCCTCGGCTTTCTAATGCATTCTGATCATTAGCTCTCTTAAAGCATGCTGCCAAAGGAGCGGACAGCTTTTGCATTGGGAGCCGAGGACTATCTGAAATGATTCATTTATTTAGGCAATGGTAAATATTAGACTGCTGACTTTAAAAAGAGCAGAGTCTGGAACACAGCGCTGGTTTCATATCCAATAGAGGGATTCCCAATGGATCAATCTGCTCTCTTTACAGTTACAAACTGGAGGTGCTAACGACTGACCTTGATTTTTCAATTATGTGGTTACTGTCAGACCTGCGTTCAAGTCCAATTGTAATTGGGTACTAATTGAACTGTAATTGCAGCTGAGCCCAGGCGTGCTCACTGTCCTGCACTGCTCTACGCGGTGCGCTTGCGTACCGTTGACGTTGTAGTTGACCTCGCCGGCGTAGTGAAGGAGCCGGAACTCCTCGCGCCCCATCACCTTCCGCGTCTTTCCATCCGCCAGCTTGTGTCTGAAACCCAGGGCAGAGGTCAGCGTCAGCACAGGGCATGCATTAGTAAAAAGATACAACTACTAGAAAGAAACGTCTCTATATTCATTAACAAGCAATGCACTACAGTTTAAAAAAAAAAGAAAAACACATGCTCGGGCAGATTCTTCACTAGTTTCACTCTGAATGGTAGCCCGATCGACACCAGCGACCCTGGCCTGACTGTCAGAGCCTGATTTGCGCGGAGAGCTCAGTATGATTAACTGGATTCTCGGTTCGTGCAGCTCTAGATTCAAGGAGAGTCCTGGTGGACAGGACACTGCGAGCGTTTGTCGTGCTGCACAGGCCTTCCCTGGATTGCTCTCTCCTGTATGCTAGCTGCTGTAGCCACTCTAGTGGAGCTGCTCGTTGATCTGAATCGAAGAGACTCACGTGACAAAGTGGGCGTGTCCCGCCAGCTTGTCCTCCAGCTTCTCCAGGAACGTGAGGTCACTGGCGTCTCCGGGACGCAGACACTCCTCATCCTGAGAGTGGAGACGCAGCATTAAAACACACGCACACACACACACACAGAGTTGCTACACAAGGAGAATTCCATCCCAGAGACAGAGATGCACAAACACACGCACAGACACTCGAGACAGACAGAACAGCTACAACGAGAAGCCAGCTTAGCAACTCACCAGAATGGAGATGATGCCTTTGAATTTCTCTTCCACTAAATCGCAGATGATCTTGTTGTTAAAGAACTGAACAGGCTCCCACTGACACAAAAAAAAAAAAAAAAAAAACACATTATTAATAAGAGTTCAGTCAGAGGGCTTCTCCTGTTTATCAAGACCTCGTTACAATAACGCATGGCGAGTGAGGGCGTGTGTGAGTGAGGGAATGAGTGCGGGAGTGAGGGAGTGCGGGAATGAGTGCGTGAATGAGGGAGGGAGGGCGTGAGGGAATGAGTGTGTGAGTGAGGGAGTGAGTGAGTGAGGGAGGGCGTGTGTGAGGGAGGCAGTGAGGGAGCAAGTCAGTACCGTGATCCCTTCGGCTTCGTACTCCTCCTGCTCTGATTTCAGCGTCAGCTCGATGAACAGCTGCTGCAGCTTCTCGTTGCAGTAGTTAATGCAGAACTGCTCGAAGCTGAGGAAGAACAGCAGAGTGAGACGGGCTCTTCAGACAGGTGAAGCACCAACATCCAGACCAGGGCAGAACTCCAGACAACGAGAGCACAAAAACACACCTCTACCAAAACCAAACCAGGGAACGGGGGGCTCGACTTTCTGTTTTGTATTCCGAACTCCTGGACATTGGGTCCCATGCCGTTTACAAAGAACAGTTTTAGAACTTATAATATTTTAAGGTTACAGGTCACTGCAGCTTAATATTGAACACTGCGTCTTCATTGGCCATCAGACAGCCCCTTAACCACTGCAGTACACAGAGCAATCCATTTTTAAAAGTTACCTGTTGTGTTGAAAGACCTCAAACCCGTAGATATCCAGCAGCCCGATCACTGCCGCACTCTTGCGCCCCGGATACTCAGCGTCCTGGAACAAAGAGTTAAACCCGTGAAAAACTGTTACCGGAACTCTGAGAGCACAAGGCAATGCCATGGTAACATCTCGGCAGACACTTCTGCTGTTTGACGTTCCCACCACTAGAGGGAGTATAACAACGCTGCTGCAGTGCAACGCAGTAGCAGGGTCACTGTTATACCTGGTAGGCGAGAGACTGGTTGATCTTGCTGACCAGCCAGGAGAAGGTTCGTCCGTACACAGCCTTGGAGAGAGCGTCCCTGGCATAGGCAGCCTGCTCCAGATTCAGCGGGCTGAGGAGCTAGAGACAGAGAGATTGGTTTCATTTCTCATTATTTATTTGGCAGATGCCTTTATCCAAGGTGATTTGCAGGTGTTACAGGGCAGTACAGGGTTACAATGCAAAATAAATATTTAAGTACCAGTATAGTTTACAGTAAGTACAACAAGTACTACTGAACTACAATATGAAATAGTATGCAACAAGTTAGATCTATAAAAAATCATAGCAAGTACAACAGTGCAAGGATTGTGCATCAGCTGAGGATCCAGTAACGTGGGCGAGATGTACAAGCACTTTCACTCGGGTGACATGGAAACCTATAGTTTAAACTCAACAAGCATTCCAGTAGGAGCCCTGTGTCTCCCGCTCCTCACCTCCTCTCCCTTGGCAATGATCTTCCTGTGGGTCAGAGCCTCCTTCAGCACAGGCCCCTCCACTCCCAGGAGCTGCAGAGCGACAGGAAGAGACAGAGATACAATCACAGCTGGACACACCAGCACTCTGTACTGCTCGCCTCATTGCACAATCCTCTTTTCAAACCGCGATGACACGCAGACACGTGGGGATTTACAAACAGCAGAGAGGCTGCAGGTGGACTGCGAGCCAGCTGCTACAATTCACAAAACACGTCAGTCTGGAGAAAAAGTGAACCGAATCGAAAATATGAACCAGAATAAAAGGCAAGGATTTCCATACTGGGCCCATTCCTGTGCAGTCTGGTTGTGTTGTGTAGTATATTACTGTGTAGAGTGCAGTATGGTTGTATAGAGTTGCGTGCAGTCTGTTTCCAGTGCAGTGTCTGGTACACACCCTGGCCAGGTATCGAATCTGGGTCTCGGTGCTGGTCTGGGCATTGCCCTGCTCATCCCCGGCAAACTGCACATTCCCCAGGTGCAGCACACTGGCAATGATGTTCAGCAGCTCCTGTCAAAGAAGCAACATCAATTAAAATCATTGGCAGAAACAAGTCACACCGAAGGGAGCATGAAAGAGCTGCGAGTGCTTTCAGCCTGTGTTCCTGTTGAAGATCGTTTCATTCTCTCTGTATTAATAGATTTGCATCGAGTGCTTTTATTCTCTAGCATGGCATTCTTCGCCCTGCTGTCTACACAAACTGAGACGGATCTACCTACCCCTGGCTCAAACTCACTAAATAAATTATTCCCACTAAAGCCTGCCAGCCAAAAGGTGTGGTATCGCTTTTCCGTTCCTGGCGCTTGTCTGATGAAGCCTGCATGGAATCGAAATGGTTTCTAACGGGCAGGGTTCTGACAGCGCGGGTGCCAAGGGTTCTTTCACTACCTGGTGTTTACAAACCCCATCCTTACCTCCACCTCGTCTTCACTGAAGCCAATGACAGAGAGAGCCTTGCTCACCACCTTCCATTCATTCTTGTCGTTGATCGAGCTCACCTTGGGACAGTTACCCTGCCAGACACAGTGAGGGTGAAACTCGTTAACCTGCAAACCTCAGTCAAGCACTTCGAATACCAGGCGAGACTCTAAAACACTAAATCAGAGCAACCGTGCATCGGGAAAACACTGTGACTTGATGCACCATCTGCATAGAGATAACCTCCACACACCAAGAGTTTCAGACTGTTCTACCATGTGCTAAAAGAACAGTTCATTGTTTCATCACAACTGGACAAGCGGCTCTACAGACAGAAGCAACACAATGTAGCTGCTGTTTCTTCACTGGTAAATTAGTCCAAATCGACACTAAATGACCCTCGGCTGATTGTCAGAGCCGAATTTCTGCGGCAAACTGAATCCGAATAAAAATCGGTTTAATGCAGCTCTATATAAACACTAGGCAGCAATACAGCGGTACAATATAAAATAGACTGAAACTGGTTCTTTATTAAAAAGATAACGTTCAAAGTGTTTCTTCTTCCCCAGCCCAGTGTCAGTTACAGCAGCTGTTAGTTTGCCCCGTCCAAAGCCCCTTGGTAATCGAGGCTCTCCCCCCTGGCCCAGGTGTAACGCAGTGTACGGAGGCTCTCTCCCCCGGCCCAGGTGTAACGCAGTGTACGGAGGCTCTCTCCCCTGGCCCAGGTGTAACGCAGTGTACGGAGGCTCTCCCCCCCGGCCCAGGTGTAACGCAGTGTACGGAGGCTCTCCCCCCCGGCCCAGGTGTAACGCAGTGTACGGAGGCTCTCCCCCTGGCCCAGGTGTAACGCAGTGTACGGAGGCTCTCCCCCTGGCCCAGGTGTAACGCAGTGTACGGAGGCTCTCCCCCAGCCCAGGTGTAACGCAGTGTACGGAGGCTCTCCCCCCTGGCCCAGGTGTAACGCAGTGTACGGAGGCTCTCCCCCCCGGCCCAGGTGTAACGCAGTGTACGGAGGCTCTCCCCCCCCGGCCCAGGTGTAACGCAGTGTACGGAGGCTCTCTCCCCTGGCCCAGGTGTAACGCAGTGTACGGAGGCTCTCCCCCAGCCCAGGTGTAACGCAGTGTACGGAGGCTCTCCCCTGGCCCAGGTGTAACGCAGTGTACGGAGGCTCTCCCCCTGGCCCAGGTGTAACGCAGTGTACGGAGGCTCTCCCCCTGGCCCAGGTGTAACGCAGTGTACGGAGGCTCTCCCCCAGCCCAGGTGTAACGCAGTGTACGGAGGCTCTCCCCTGGCCCAGGTGTAACGCAGTGTACGGAGGCTCTCCCCCGGCCCAGGTGTAACGCAGTGTACGGAGGCTCTCCCCCGGCCCAGGTGTAACGCAGTGTACGGAGGCTCTCCCCCTGGCCCAGGTGTAACGCAGTGTACGGAGGCTCTCTCCCCTGGCCCAGGTGTAACGCAGTGTACGGAGGCTCTCCCCCCCGGCCCAGGTGTAACGCAGTGTACGGAGGCTCTCCCCCTGGCCCAGGTGTAACGCAGTGTACGGAGGCTCTCCCCCGGCCCAGGTGTAACGCAGTGTACGGAGGCTCTCCCCCCCGGCCCAGGTGTAACGCAGTGTACGGAGGCTCTCTCCCCCAGCCCAGGTGTAACGCAGTGTACGGAGGCTCTCACCTTCACCAGGTACTGGTACTGTTGTGCGTTCCTCTCCAGCCCCAGCCTCCGGAGCAGGTCGTCGTCTCCGCCCTCGATCAGCTGGTAGAAGATGTGGAAGTTGCGCTCGCCGTGGTTCTGGTGCACGACCCTCGACTTCTCCAGCAGGTAGTTGAGGATGTGACCCCCGACGGGAGCGCCCTGGGAACGAGCGAGGGGAGGGGGGGGGGGGGTTACTGGACTGGATTACCTCACGAGACATTGCCATGAATAACATAACCTGTGCACCCGATCAGCTGCCCTGAACAACATCCACAAAAAGCAAAAGCCAACCTTGAAATCAAACTGAATATCCATGTATTTCCCAAATCGGCTGGAGTTGTCATTCCGGAGTGTTTTGGCATTCCCAAAAGCCTAAAAAGAACAAATTAGAAATACAATAGTTACATAAAAGCACTTCACATTTGTGTATTAAAATAAAAATGCTTGTTATTGGTAACTGTATAAATACCATCATAAGCTGGCTTCACTAAGGTAACATTAGTCAGTGTTAAATCAGGCTCTGTGGAAGCAGCCTGTGTGTGTGTTTTTTATCTGGTTCTATGAAACCAGCTTCAAGCGTTTGGTCTGCCTTGTTCTTTAACCCTTTACTGTGCAGCGTAACCCCACTGGTCCCCGAGCCTGGGCCAGGGTGGAGGGGCTGCTATCTGCTGCTTGGGACCCTCACCTCCAGGACGGGGTTGGACTGCAGCAGCCTGTCCTTCACGGTCTCCACCTTGTCACTGGCAGGGCAGGTCACAGCGTAGTACTGCAGGATCTTCTTCGACGCCTCCGTCTTCCCGGCTCCACTCTCCCCAGAGATGAGAATGCACTGGTCCTTTCTCTCCGTGCGCATGGCGCGGTACGAGTTATCAGAGACCGCGTAGCTGTGGGGGCGGGTGAAGAGTTACATTCAGGGCATTTAGAAGAAACAGAACAGAAACCATAACAACAATAAGAACAATGAAGGCAAGAATTGTTCTGCTGCTGTAAAAGCAAGGGGTCCAGATTTGTTAAAAAACAAGTCTAGCATCAGGCAGGGATGGAAATAAGACTCCCATTGCAGAGCAGTTTGATCTGTTCCTGGTTTTACTAGGAGTTTAATAAGGCACACCAGAGCTGGTTACCTGCACACTGTGGCTAATCCAGCTCGTGGTAAAACCTGGAATGAGGGACACTGCTGTGCAATAGGAGTCTGATTTCCATCGCTAATCAGGGTATTTGGCCCGTCGCTCCATCACTTGGCCACTGCCTGCCTCCCTCCCAGACCCTCAGCTCTACAGATACCCAGAGACTGTCCCGAATCTCGATGGATCAGCACATATTTCTGCCCTAGGAAGTCTGCTCCCACCCAGCACAGCCAAAACCTTTGCTTTCCTACCCAGTAATAACACTGAGCAGGAGGAAACTGCTTGGAATTTGTAACTCATCACTCTGTGGATAATGTGTTCCTTGTTCACAGGGATTCCTCGTCTCCTAGCAACGTTTAAAATATCACACAAACACTGCGGAGGCTTGAAGGTACAGCGCTCAGTGGGAGGAACGCTTACCCCGAGCATCAGCGGCGTGCGGCACACACACACACAGTGCCGGCTCACTCTCACATCTGGAGAGCCAGCCCTCCCTGCTAGTAGAAACATGTGTGCACAGCCCCTGCCCTTCTCACACTGGCCTGTGTGTGTGTCTCGAAGAAACCCAGAAACAGACTTCACTCACAGTTTTGAAATTACAAGGAGATTACATTGCTCTGAAGGGATACACTCCACCCCTCCTCAATAATCACTCCCTCCAATTCCTTTAGGTAAGGAATATTGTGTGGGGGGGGGGGGGGGGGGGGGGGGGGGGGGGGGGGGGGGGGGGGGGCTGCACGTCCCCTAAAAGTCTCTTAGATCGTTAACGATCCTGGTGAAACAGATCTGTAGACCATTAAAGTATGTCAGATCGGATAGCTCAGGTCCAGTTTGACATTCTTTGTGTACTATGTAAACTCCTGGACTGCAAAGGCAGCCTGCAGACTCACATGTGTGGGGAGACCTCGTAGAAGTTGACTCCTCGGTATCGCTCCATGTGCTGCTTGCTGTAGATCTCCAGCTCCTTGTAAGGGTTCACCGATACCAGCACTGAGCCGATGTAGGTCTGGGAACAGAGAGACACGTGCACTGTTACCATAGCACATCTCTGTGGATCACACAGTGCATGGAGGGAGAAGGGAAACAGTGGAGAGTAAGAGTAGAGGGTTCAGGAGAGTCACAACAAGCTAAAAGCACATTGTTTTTTTAAACTGCTCTTCACATCGTATCGCACAGCTCCTGGAAGAAGGAAAGTCCTGGCTCTTACTGTTCAGAAGTGAATTTAGCTGAAAGCCTATTAAAATAGTTAATGGAATATGAATACAAACTCAGATAGGAATAAACACAAATATTAAAAGTATCAGTAAAGAGAGGACAGGGGTTTGCAATGCACTGCAGCTGTGCGCAGGGAGGTGACAGGGAGCTTTCTCTTACATAGATGAGGTTCTCCTTGAACCTCTTGCGAAGGTTGTCGATGAAGGCAGCCTCGCTTGTGAAGTTCTCAAGGAGCACGAAGTCCTGGACCCCGACTCGGTCCCGCGCTGTCAGAGCGCTCTCCATCGTCACCCGCGCCCCCTCGCTGCCCACCACCTGCACACAGAGAGAGAAAGAGAGAGAGCGGGCATTACCGTACTGGA
This sequence comes from Polyodon spathula, assembly GCF_017654505.1. Classification (NCBI taxonomy): domain Eukaryota; kingdom Metazoa; phylum Chordata; class Actinopteri; order Acipenseriformes; family Polyodontidae; genus Polyodon; species Polyodon spathula. Next base: position 834,541 of record NW_024472252.1, on the reverse strand, counting down.
ACTCCTACCAGCTAGACCATTTCTCATTTCAGCTGTGAAACCTGGAGTGGAACGGCCCTCCGGGACTGGGATTGGACACCCCCGAGCTAGACTGAAGGAGCGTCTGCTTCAGCTCACTTGTCAGAGTCTTGGCCTGGGAGCCAGAATGCTGATCAAACCAGACAGTGGGTTAATGTGCTTGCGGGGCAGACTAGTGAACAGGGGTGGGGTGCTGCAGGTCAGGGTTACTGGGGTGTGCTGGTAGACCTTTGTAGGGAATCTCACACAGCGGACATGCCCCGCCCGCCCGCCCACCCTGCCCGTCCCATGGCACTCTATCACCACCTGCTATTTCCATAGTGGAGAACAGATGATGTCAGTTATATAAGTCAGCCCTGACAGAGTTATAAAAAAAGCCACACTTGAGCCCTGTGAATCTAGGTGTTGAAAAAAGGTTAGTGAACTCGTCCTCTTGATGCGCCGACATGCCAGCTGGGCAAGAAACAAAAGCACTAATAACAGCCGCTGACAGCCCCGCAGGGACCCGAGCCAGCCTCCCACTGTGTCTCCAAGGAAACGGCAACCATCTAAAATAATTTCCTGCTCCTCCCAGCCTCGCTGCTGCCCAATCAGGAGCGATCATGAGCCAGACGCCAGCTGGGAAAGTGCAGCTGAAGATATAAAAAAAAAAAAAAAACAAAAAAACACACAAACACACACCTGTTAGCCTGCGCATGCTGGGTGCTTCAGAGTAATTTTCTTTCCACAAATCAATGCGGGTAGAAATCTCTCAAAGTCTCAGAGAGTCTAGCCAGCAGATAGCTGATGTACATCTCCATGCGATTGGCTTAGTCTAGTTTTCACAAGACTATTAGCCCAAGCAGTTGGAAGCCAGCCTTAGATTTCCATTGTGCCAAGAAATGTCCGTATTAAGTCCCAGCTGCATGAGCAGTTCTCAAGATACAGCCAAAATGTAACGTTAGTTACGTATGCTAGTTTTCATACCATTCATTTACTAAACATGTGCACTTCTTAAAATACAGGCGTGGAAATAAAACTCTTACTGCATAGCAGTTCCACCCATTTCAGGTTTTACTACGAGCTTGATTAGCCACAGTGCATCCACACCGTTCATCAAAATTGGATGAGCACTTCAAGATATAGCCAACATGTATGCTGGAACACAGCCCTGAATAAACACCTGTCCTGAAGCCTGCTCCGCCAGCCTGCCCTGACCCTCCACAGCACATCTGGCAGCATCCCCCCCTGACTCCGCAGGGCTCTGGCACTCCTCAGTGCACTGCGGTTGAAGCTGGCCTGCCTATTATCATATCGGGGGGAACAAGAGAATGGAGGCAGCTGCATTAACACGCTGGGTCTCAACTGCCCCAGGACTTTCCATGTAACTTAACCAACAAGTCACACAGACGTGCACAGAAAAGAAGATGTGCAATTTCAGAAGTCCTGCCTGTTTCTGTGTCTGTCATTGTGCTGGTGTAACCCTTAAAACAAGCCTCCCATAGCAAAAGCACAGCAAAGTGTAAGAAATAGCGGTAAAGCACAGAGAATTGTAAAGCGTATTTAAAAAAAAAACAAGCATGACAACTGCACAGTATAACCATGGGAAAAGCACAGGGGGAAAATTGAAAAATGACCGTGCAAATTTCCCTTGGTAGGTTTTTTATAATGGAAGCACTGTATTTACTATGTGCACACACACACTAACAAGAGACGAAATAAAAACTCCACAAAAGGAGAATAACCCACTTAGCGGCTTTTAAAACATCACAAGCACATCCCGCTGGAGAGTAATAAAGAGTGCCCACCTCGTCCACACCATCTGCGCTCCGTGCCAGGCTGAACCCGTTGGTCAAAAGAGACCCCCGAGTTTTGAGCATCAAGTTCAAAAGATCACCGACCTCCATGCCAGTCTACCAGCTGTGCCAAGTACCCCCAGTCCAGTGCAGTCCAGTCCACGACCACACGGTTCGGGTCTCTGACTGTTCTGCTGCTCCGCCCTTGCCTGGTGAAGCAGTACTGCCAGCGCTACAGGTCTAGCGGGATGCTTGTTAATGCAGGCGAGCGGATATTGCAACATTATTCTTGCTCTCATTATTCTTGTTATTCTGAACGCAGCAGTAAATCAGCTCTCTCCTGAGAGAGTGTGCCCCCTAGGGGCGGGATTGCATAATGAAAAACAAAGCTGTTTTGACGCGTCTAGGCGTTCCACCCAACGTTGACGCATGTAAAAATGTAAAGTCACAGTGTTCAACACTGCTACTGAATAGCAGTTTCACCCAGTCCAGGTTTTACTACAAGCTTGATTAGCCACAGTGTACAGGTAACAAGCTCAGGTGTGTCTCAAACTCATAGTAAAACAAGGAATAGGTGTAAAGGCACAGTTCTGCAGCGGCTCAGGTCAGTAACATGCCGTGAAACATCCAGTGTACAGGTAACAAGCTCAGGTGTGTCTTATTAAGCTCCTGGTAAAACCAGGGCTGGATCAAAGCGCTATGCATTGCCATCCCTGACACAGGGCCCACTGCCTTGGATAGTCGATCTGTCGATTGATGAGACATTCTGTCCTCACCCTAACAACCAACAAGTCAAGGGAGAGGCTTCCTTACATAGCAGAAGCAGCTGTCCTGTGGAGCCAGACCACAGCTGTGCATTAACAAATATGGTTAATTAAATAAAACATGCAAGCCTCCGTCTCTCTCCCTCCCTCTTGCTGTTATTTACTGCTTTCTTGGCGTGTGCCGCTGGGTCGATCAATTTCACTCTCTCCTGTTTAATTAAGCCTCAATGGACTTCCTGCACCTGATCTGTACAGTATCTAACCTTGCCGCATTAGCACCAGCTGCCAGCCAGGCCAATGGGCTCAGCCACACTGCAGATACACCACCTGATCGCCAGGAGTATAGAGAGAAGAAAACAACGTTCTGTCTCCTTGAGAGAGAGCAGAGAGAAGAGATAGCAAACAAGAGAGAGAGGGAGAAGAGAGAGAGAGATGCAGGAATTCCAGATGCCTGAAATCCTCAACTTTGTTCACAGCGCACATCGTTTTCAATTGATTATTTTTCCATTTCACACCAGATGAAGAGACGCAGCTGGAGCTCCGAGAGCCTTTACAATGTTGTCAGAGTGCAGGGACCGTGCCAGTGATATTTGTACACTGCGTTTCCTAAACTGCGTGCTTATGTGTTTCCAGGTGCTTACCAAAAAAAATTATATATTTTTTTTTTTGCAAACTCAAGTGCTAAACCACTACATGCTTTCCAGACAATACTACAATGTAAACCTGGAATCACATGCCAGCGCATAGTAACACACACACATTTAGAAGGGTGGCTTATCAGAAATCACAGCTAAGCCTTTGGAATGGCTCAGCCTGCTCTGCACCAGGGGTGGCTCATCCATCCTCAGTTTCGAGCGTGCACAGGCTTGCGATTTTCACAGCTATTTCCAGCGGCCCTGTTCCTTCCTTATTGAACAATGCTGCGGGGTCGCGCTGTTCCTGGAGCTGGCTCTGGAGAAGGAGAAGCCAGGCTCAGGATCTCCGAGGGCTAATCAGGGGGTTATCTCAGCCACACTCCTGCTGCTAATGGGCTCTCCAGCCCCGGAGCACACAACAGTGGCGAGGGGCCAGCTCTACACAAGGCAGCGTCGGTGCCCGGCTGCGATAATGAAAAGAAGCCTCGCCCCGGGGGCCCGGGAGGTCCCGGTGATTCAGAGGAGGTTCCTCTTGCTTGTTTGTGTCGTTTCATTACTGCGGTATTGTTTCTCGTTGTTTTTAAATAAAATCGCTTTCGAAAACGGGTCTTCCGATCGCGTTTCCACTTGCGGGCCGCGTTCCAGAAGTGTGGCCTGCACTTCGGATCAGACAGAGATTAAAACTGCATGTTCTTGGACTCTTTAACCAGGGAGGGTTTTATTCATTTCTTTAGTTTTATTTAGTAGTCAGAAATTGTTTTTATCATTTTTCACCCAATTTGGAATAGCCAATTACTTTTAGGCTCAGCTCACCACTACCACCCCCGCGCTGACTCGGGAGCGGCAAAGACGAACACAGGCTGTCCTCCAAAGCATGCGGCGTCAGCCGAGCGCTTCTTTTACACACTGCAGGCCTGCCATGCAGCCACCTCAGAGGACCACGCAGCTCTGGACAGCTTACAGGCAAGCCCACAGGCGCCCAGCCAGTCTACAGGGGTCGCTGGTGCGCGGTGAGCCGAGGACACCCTGGCCGACCTAAGCCCTCCCCTACCTGGGCGACTCTCGGCCGATTGTGCGCCACCCCCTGGGAGCTCCTGTCCACAGATGGCAGTGGAATAGCCTGGATTCGAACCAGCGACCTCCAGGCTATATATATATATATCTAAAAATGGTACTTGATTTAAAACGCATCTCTGCCAATTTTTATGCTGATTTTACAGGAATGTTAAAGTCTAAAAATAACAATAAAACAACCACTTGGTATTTCCTTCTTAAATAACAACTCATTTTCTGGTGGTGCCGACAAAGACAGGAACTTCCCAACGCACCAGCGAGTCGGAGCTTGGGTTTGTACCCTGGCTTACCCGATTCCCAGTAATAAACTCTTACTAACTGGCTCCATGCTCTGCAAAAAAAAAAAAAAAATCATCCATTTCTATGGAAACGACATAGCCAGTGTGATTAAGCTAAATACACACTTGCCCTTATAATGGGGGATGCAAGGTTCCTGTTTACAGGACACATCTGGCTTTTCTTGGTGTGATTTAAGGTGAAGGGTTCAAGAAGAAACACAGAGGCTGCTGCCAGCGGGAAGACAGAGTGTGAATCTGGCGTGCAAATCGGACAGGAGCTCCTTAAGCAGAGGCATACCCAGCACAGGACTGCTTTAACTAACATGTCACCTTGCTCCTCCCTGCCAAGACAGTGCTCTGCCTGTGCTGGAGGAGGAGGACAGGCTGCAGTAACTACTCTCAGCACACGCTGTGAAGGCCCTGTGTGTTTATACTGAGTGAGGAGGCTGGGGAGCGGGAGGACAGACCGCCTTCCACCATCAACACGGCATCAACTCCTTACAGAGCAGTGTGGGGGGGGGGAGGGGGGGGGCGAAGGAGAAAGTGACAGAGAAAAAGAGAAAGGAGGCCCTGTGGAGAACAGGCCCCTTGTGTGGATTTTGGGGGACCCCCAGACGTCTTCACAGACCTAGCGCACAGGTACTTGGGAGGCCTGCCAGTGTAAACATGCAGAGCCACCTGGCTACCCCTAAATTCTAGCACATGACATGTCTTCCAATGCACTGAGCCCCGTGTGGATTTCTCAGCAAGCCTGGTTAACAAGTTAGCAGCCCAGCTGTACATGCGTCCTTTTGAAAGTGCACAGCTAAAACCAGCCCTTTACACACAGAGGGGCTCAGCAGTAACCCAGCCCACCAGCACTGCTTCTAGCAACACCCCGAAACATTTCAAACTCTTTCTGTTATCCACAACACAAGGGTTCTCAAAGTCAGCAACGCTAACAAAGAACGAACAAATGGCTGGAAATGTTCAGTAGCTTACCATCGCTCTATACTTCATCCGCGTGACTTTGGAAACGAGACGTTGGCTTTTAAAATGTTAATTCCTGTTTGTTCCTTTTTTTTATATGTATTTTCAACCAAAAGAGAAAGTTGCCAGTGTTCATCCGTTCAGAAGCAGTCCCTCCTTCGACCGACCCTGCCCTGCTGGGATCACAGGAAGTTCCCTTTTTTCTTTATTTTAAATCAGTGCTCGCGACTTCACTTCTGATGAAAAATAACGTATTTTCTTTCAAGTCAGCTATAAACAGCAGCTACGCGGGTCCCCTCAAGAGCAAACATCTGGCAGCTGAAACCACCCTTTAAAAAAACAGATGAGTGTAGCCTCCGACAGGGAGCCAGGCTAATGAGAGAGAGGGAGAGAGAGAGAGAGAGAACTGCTGGTACGCAGCCCAAAGTATTAAAAAAAAAAAAAAAAAAAAAAAATCATATGATTGTGGGCCAAGCTTTTTCCAACCGTTTCACAAGCTCTTAAGCAAAAGAGATTCCTGTCAGCGAAAACGATCTTTTATAAAAAATAAAAAAGCAAAAACATTTTCTCCTCTCGGTGTTCCAGTGACGGGACAGGTCAGGTACTAGGGGAGACGTCTGCTGTCCTTGTTACAGTTCATGACCTTGCCAGAGCTCACTCTATAAACACAACACATAGACACACCCACCACGTACACACACACACTAAACAGACAGACACCCACCCCCTCCGCATACAGACAGAACTACCCTCAGTGAATCAGACTGCTGAAATAATCAGGAGACCGAAGTTCAATAATCAAAGCTATAAGCTGAGCGCACAACTCCTGCTAGTAACCCTACAGATTTAAGTGAGAGGTTGCGATGCCCAGGACTAGGTGGGGTGCGGGGCTAGGGCGAGGTTCAAGCCCGGCCACACGGCTTGCACTCATCCTTGGAAGACCTATTCCTAACTTTCTAATCTACACAGTGTTTGGGACAGTACTGGGGGCAGTGGGGAGGGGGGTGTCTGACAGCAGGGATGGAAAGAAGATTCCTATTGCACAGCAGCTTCATCCACTCCAGGTTTTAACACAAGCTTGATTGCCACGGCGTATTGATGTCAAGCTCAGGTGTGTCTCGACTCCTAGTAAAACCAGGAATGGATTAAGCTGCTGTGCAATGAGAAGGATAATTGTTCAATGTGTGCAAATCCACAACCCCAAAACAAAAGCACTTTAAGGCTGGTTGTTTAGTTGCCACTATTGCATGACTGATATGACATTTAGAAAGCATTGAGTTCACCCTGTGTGGAGTAAAGGAACAGTTCCTGCTTGCATGCCCTTCTCACCTGCTCAAAGGTGCACTGCAAGGTCATCACGCCCTATCTGTGGCTGGGTGCCCTCTGCTGGCCACAAACTGACAGTGCAGGTCTACAGAGACACACAGACAATCAACACTCCTACAGCTAGGGGCAAAAGTTTTGCATCACCTAGAATTTTAGGATTGAGACATTTAAAAAAATATATATATTCAATATGTTAACATAGCATTATTCAGCAGGTTTCATTCGACTTTATGAAGCAAAATGAGTTAATTCTATATAGAGGGGTGATGCAAGCACGCTCTCAGGAGTGTTTGGTCTGAAGAGAGATTCTGCCTGTCTCCCATACTCCAGCTGTAACTCTACATCCCTGAGCCCTGAGACCTACGAACTGTGACACTTCTCATTGAAATAACTGTTCCAGTAATTCAAATGCTGTTGCGTGTGCATCGTTTCCCAACGAACTCAGAACGCACAACACAAACACCACTATAAAACAGACAGCAAGCTCTTCGGCGATCGGAGGTAAAACAGCCGTGATGCACTGGACCTGTTCCCTCGGCACCGCTGTCCGTTAGCAGCTTTTAAAAGACCCGGGGATGCAATCTTAACCCCTAGTGGTGTGGTCTGTTATGTTTTCTGAAGCTTCACCCTAAAAGATCACTCAAACTGTGCCTCAGTAAAGAGCAGTTCTGTGTTTATCAAAGGGAAGGGTGTGGTACTCGGTTCTCTCTCCCTCCCTGCTGCCAAGAAAAAATCATTACCACTGCCCGCTGGTATGCGAGTAATGTTTTCCAGACTCTAGCGCGGAGACGAACTGACTCGCTGACCCCAGCACTGGGAACACCAGGACCTCTCAATGCAGCTGAAAACGGAGCGAGAGAGTGAGGGAGAGAGGCTCCGATATTCCCAGTACTTTTACACTGCAGCAGCTTGAAGGAAATGGGTCTCCCATATTCTGGATTCCCCCCCGCCCCCCCAACTCCATGCGCACTCGCTCAGGTCTGGAACAATCCCATAAGCCAGCACCCCCCCTCCCCCCTCAAGGTGATAGAAAGCGGCTGGCTCAGCACATACAGCTGGAACCAGGGATGAGAGCCGTGGAAGAGGGAGTCGTCTGTTATTCACATCAGGAGATCTCAGGATTCTCAAAACTGTACGATGGAATGAAATCGATTTGTTTTAATCTACTTGTTTCCCCTCGAACCCGGCTGTGCTTTCTCAGACTAGTGCCACTGTGTACAAGCCAGCCGACTACAAAACTGTGACAGAGGGGCTAACAAAAAGACCTATTCAGGTACTAATGAGCAATAATCTATCTATCTATATATATATATATATATATATATATATATATATATATATATATATATATATATATATATATATATATATATATATATATATATATTATATATATTTTTTTAACAAACATTCCAAATGAGCTTGTAAGAACAGGGATGGGAATAAGACTCCCATTGCATAGCAGTTTAATCCATTCCTGGTTTAAAGAAGACAAACCTGAACTTGTTGCCTGTGCACTGTGGCTAATCAAGCGCGTAGCAAAACCTGGAATGGGTGAAACCGCTATGCAATAGGAGTCTGATTTCCATCCCTGAAGGATTAAGAGCACAGTAACAGGCCTACAGGTTCAACTACCTTATCTTAAACTCTAGGAAATGTGATGTCCTCCAGGACAGTGATATGAAACACCTCTCCGGATGTATAAGGGAAAGGCCAATTTGGGTGCACATGCCGAATTGTTTCCAGAATCTTCTCTGTGCCGAGGTAATGAGGCTTGCCTCATGTGAAATGAGGGATGGAAATTCTTTCGACTAAAACCACAGTTCTGGTTGCTGGGCGGATAAAGGATTCAGCCTCAGGAGCTGGAATACACACCAGCCACAGCAACAACGTTGCCTAGCAACAGGGCCTAGTTTACTACTGGAACTCAGCCTGGTTCTGTACACCTGAGGCCCTGACACCCAGATCTTACTGTCCCAATATTTCAACATGCTTCTTATTACCCCAGTCCACGTCCAAAATGAACCAAGAGACTCCCTGCACACAGCGGTACAACTCACAGTAACGGGGCTAGGAAATGTGTACATTCCAGCAGCTTCCCTAGACTGCAAAAACCCTCGGCTCTTTACACAGTCTCTCGTTTTCTGAATCACGGCTACTGGTTTGTACATAAAAACAGAAATAAAACACATTCAAGCAGCATGTGTGACCTCAGAAGGGAGAGGCGTCTGTTTGTAAGGCTGAGGTCTGCAGTCACATCTAGAAGAGGGCCTGTTTCTAGTGGCTATTTAGGGATGCTGTGTTGCTTGGTCACTGTGAAACAAGCCTCACTAGTCAATCACACAGTCAATCACAGTGCCTTTCAGTATGACGAGCTCTGATCTCACGCTGCAGTAGTTCGGATGTCATGGCAGTGCATGAAGGAGGCTGCTCCTGAGAGGGTGGCTTTGGTATTGCCACACTCAGGTCAGTATGGCTCACCTTTAACAGACACACTGGAATATCACTTAGGAAAACAGCAGCGCAAGGAGGAGAAGCCAAGTTGCTGCACAGTATTGTTTGAAATGTAAAAGCGGCACAATGCAGAACCCGGAGCAACTCAACGAGCACGTTTGCAGCTCTCTCGCAGTGTGTACCAACGCTATGTACAGAGAGTAGATCGGACGTCATTCGCGCTCAATGCCTTTGACGTGCTATTGAAAGAGACATGGATCTGACCGATTCAGGGATCAGGGATGCATTCTAAACAGCTAAAATAAAACCCCTGGTCCTGGAGAGCCACAGGGTCTGGTGATTAAAAGATACCCAGAAAAGCTGCAGGACTGTGGTTCTCCCGGACCAGGGCTGGCCCCCCCTGTCCTGAGGTGAAATGAAACCAGGCAACAGGGACTACAGGGAAGGGACTCTGCAGCCAAGCATCTCAATCAATAAGCCTATCCACACAATGCTGGGCTGTCTGTCCTGGACCAGCAGCGTTTACTTCCCAGCGGAGTACAAATACAAAAAGGATCAGTCTTAGTAGATGTGGCTCACAATGTTCATACAGGCTCACATTCCTCGTGCGCCAGTCTTTGAGATCACAGGATCCCAAGGGCAGTGCGTCTGCCCAGACAGACAATCACGCCATCAGGGCATGTCTGCCGGGACTTGGAACATGAGGCAAGTTTTGAAACAAAACAGTATTGTGATATTGTAAAGTCAAGCTGTTCAAAGTTCAAGCAAAACAAAATCAAAACTTCTGGAGGGATGGAAATAAGACTCCTGCTGCATAGCAGCTTCACCCATTCCAGGTTTTACTACAAGCTTGATTAGCCACAGTGTATAGGTAATACGCGCAGATGTGTCTAAAACGCCTACTAAAACCAGAAAAAGATCAAACTGCTACGCAATGGGAGTCTTATTTCCAATACAATCAACGTGAATCAATCTGAACTTGGCCACAGTGAAAACAATGCTAGGACTCAGCTCTGCACCATGCACAGGACAGCAGCAGTGTTAGTGAAATCAGCCAGCAGAAGCAGCAACCCAAGAATGAACACCTGCTCATGCTAGCTGGGAACAAGAGGTTTGTTTAAATTCAAGAGACAGAAAGCCTGCTGCGGCAGCTCTTACAAAGCGCAGGTAGTGGGAGTGCGAGGTGATTTGACACGACCGGTGAACCTCAGCTATCTCTTATCTGAGCACAGGAATGGGCTCAAAACAGATAAGATTTGCACACACTGATGCAATTCATTTTACTGTTTAAAAAAGCATTCAAAAAGAGAGAGAGAGAGAGAGAGGGGGAGGGAGAGAGAGGGAGGGAGAGAGAGAGAGAGAGAGAGGGAGGGAGAGAGAGAGGAGAAGGAGAGAGAGGAGAGAGAGAGAGAGAGGGAGAGAGAGAGAGAGAGAGAGAGAGAGAGAGAGAGAGAGAGAGAGAGAGGGAGTGAGAGAGAGAGAGAGAGGGAGGGAGAGAGAGAGAGAGGGAGAGAGAGAGGGGGAGAGAGAGAGAGAGAGAGAGAGAGAGAGAGAGAGAGAGAGAGGGAGGGAGGCTGAGAGAGAGAGAGAGAGAGAGAGAGAGAGTTATATGATTAAGGAGCTTCACAAAAAAAAAAGTAGACTCAAATCTTCAGTTGTGAAAATACAACAAAAGTTTGCAAACAAGGGAGGCAGGACATCCTTGCTTTGAATTTGGAAACCACATTGCGTAGCCAGGTTTCGCAATGGCCTTCCGCTGAAGACTAACGCCACACCCCCCTACCACCAAAAACCAAAACGTGACAAGACGTTACCAGGACGCCAGCAATCTGAACAAATCAGACTCCTGCTAGATCTGAGCCGATCCACTCTCCTCGCAGAACCCGCCCAACCAGTGAGAACTCTCACCAGGTCTGCAGCTGCTGGAGGTAATCCAGGTAAGCATGAAAGCAAAGCAGCTCACCTTACCCAGCTCAAAACAGAGCAACTGATCGCTCAGACTCCAGGAACCCAGGAATCTCAATTACAAATCTCCCTTTTAAAAACACTTTGCCAACCGCCTTAGCAAAAACGCATTTCATTTGTGACCTGAACCAGATCTGGGCTGAAACCACCGTGTCACTCAACCAGACAAGGAGAGAGGAGACCTATTCTAACACGGGCAGGCAGTTCTACTGTAGAAGCCACTCGGTACAATGATCTTTCAAAACACCAGGATGGAAATAAGACTCCCATTGCATAGCAGTTTGATCCATTCCTGGCTTTACTATGAGTTTATAAAGATCTGAGCTTGTTACATCTATGCTGTGGCTAATCAAGCTGGTGTTAAACCCTGGAATGGGTTAATCTTCTATGCAATCAGATACAAATAAGCTGCACCTCCATCCCCGACACCCAAACAATCACCAGCCTCTCCACAAGCACGGCACAAAGACTGCTCCTGTTACAGAACAGCCTGAACAACACAGAAATATTTATCAGCTTGTGAAAACCCGGACAATCCTCCCTTTCTGCAGAATGTAAACTGGGAGACAAAGAGAGCAGTTTGGTCTGGCCTCGCTCTGCTGCATGCGCAATAATACAGAGTTTGTTAAAATGCATAACCCGACTACATATAAAAAGAAAATAGACAAAAAAAATAACAAAAAGCTAACAGATGACTTTGCAAACCAATCTGCCATACAGGAGTCAATTATGAGGGTACTGCTGTATACCAAAGCCTTGCTGTGTGCTTTAACACCGGTCCACTGTCTCTTACTAATCCTTGGTGTGATCCAGCTGGGGCAGGGGTAAGAAGGAAACACGAATGGAACAGAACCCCCTAAAATACCCCTGATGTCAGTGCTGAGGAATGCGCGCTATGTGGACAGGAAGCTGTGTGTGGCGATAAAGGACTCTTATTAGGGGAGTGCTCTCCAGCACTCGTGCACTGCACAGTACCCCTTCATAGGCCTTCTGTCTCAACCAGGAACGAAAGCATTTACTTTAAAAACAACAGCGCTGTTCCCCAGTGCAAGCAAGACAGCACTCGCAGCTTGTATAAAAATCAACATTCTTTATTGCATCTGTAAAATAAATACAAGCCACAAAACCAGCTGTGCCTGCTTCATGAACACCAGAACCAAGCAGTCACCGGCTTGCTGTTTGTAACCCTTAACTGGGAGGTGGGGAAGCAGATTAGTGATGCACCGCGCACCAAAGCAAGATGCACCAAAGAGAGGGTGCGACACCGACATGCTTCCCCCTTCAGTCGGGGAACAAATCTGGTGGAACACAGGGATGGAAATAAGACTCCCATAGCACAGCAGCTTGATCCACTCCTGGTTTTACTAGGTTTAAGTGAATACACCTGATCCTGTTACCTATACACACTGCGGCTAATCAAGCTTGCAGTAAAACCTGGAATGGATGAAACTGCTATGCAACAGGGGCCTTATTTCCATCACTGCAATAGTTATTAAGCAAAATATCTAATTAGAACCCCCAACAGAGAATTATACAAGACCCACATAATATTAAGCAGGGACAGAATTAAACATGCAGGTATATTCCCTTTAAGAAAAAGTGGGTGCTGGGAACACTGTAAATCACAAGGACTTCTGTGAAGATGCTATCGCACTCCATGAATAGGGGCTTGAGTCTCTGCTTCAATGAGATCAACCATGTGCTTTCCATTTGCAGAGGGAACACTTGAGTAAATTCTTGTATTGACATGCAGTTTCCCTGAACCAGACAAATCACACACACACACACACACACACACTACTGGAGTGCATGCATTTCCTAGGGCTAAAATGTACACTATAAAAATATCAGAACACATCTTCCACAGATTTCTGGGAGGGAGAAGCGACCTTACTCACTTTTTAAAAAAAAAAAAAAATAATGGAAAAATGTATCAAGACGCAGCATCTATATCTGAAAATGCATCTTGACCACAAAGTGCATATTTAGTTGGCGAGTCACTGCCCAGTCACACACCATATAAATGTGTCGGACTGAAGAACATATGCAATGCCCTGGTTTCCCCCCCTGGTTTTGTCTTTGCTGAACACTGATCTTGGTATCAAAACAAACAGAATGTGTTTATTTGCTTCACAACTTCAGGTTTTCACCCAAAAGTTTCCCCCGCCCGCTGCAGTCTGGCGAGAGCGCCAGCAGGGCTCAAGTTCGGGGCAGCGGGCTCTGTAGTTTGGCTGCCATGGCGACGAGGGGAAGAAAAACAAAATAACGAAAGCAGGCGTTGGTGGAAAACTGCACTTGTCAACAGACTCTCAGAACAGGGGTCAAAGGGTAAGCATTGTTGTCAGCGGCATCATAAGGTCAACCAGGCAGCAGGCTTTCTCATTGTTCTTAAATTGCAATGTAATTACATTTCATTTTTGCAGCTGGCCTTGTTTGTTAGCACAATATATGGCTGGACAAATCACCTGGTCTAGAACCATCAGTAACCTGCGTCACCAATTATTAAAAGAACAGAAGAAAAATTATCCACCCATCGTTCTGTGTAATAAGATCCTGGAAATATTCAGGTTTACCAGAACATTTAGCAAAGCGGTCTTGTTTAAAATTACTGTGACTAGGAGGTGCAGTCTGCATCCAGCTTCCTAATCGAATACCGGGAAGGAAATCAGAAATAACAGATTATTTTCAAAAGCAAGAAGCCGAAACAAGGCAGAATCTTCATTACAGTCTCATAGGAGGAGGGATAGATTTAAAAAAAAAAAAAAAAAAAAAACACTTCTAGTTTTTATATGAAAGATGCAAATATGGAATAAGAGTCTCCAAATTGCGCACCAGGGCAATTCAAAAGTCGATCAATGATTGTTTAATTGAGGCTTGCAAAATAAAAACCCTGCCGATCAATAACCAATTAATCAATGCATCTCCAGCTGACACTTTGTCTTACGACACAAGAGGAGACTCGAACACTTCGCGTGGTCAAGAGAAGCGGGACTGATCTGCTCGGACGAGAAGATGCTCCCGTCACATTAAACTTTCCACTGCGCGATTCGGTCTTGCCGATTTTTAGCCTTCGTTTCCTAGGGATGAAAACGCCACTGTAAAAATGCCGAATTATTATAATCCGACTCAGACAGCCACACACCCAGTGGAGAGACCAGCACACTCTCAAAGCCAGCCTTCAGTCTGCTGAAACAGCCTTGGAAATCGCTTTATCGCTGAACCTTGTCACAGTGCTGCAACACTGCACAGCTGAGCAAGGGTTTAAGAATATCATTTCAACATTCAAGAAAGTCCAGCAGAGACAACCCTAAGGATCAGCTGCTTTCTAAACCGACTGGGTCAGAGATGATACTGTGGATGAAGGAGTAAAGGGTTCAAGGGTATATCTGATCAATGACTCATCTAATGTATGTTCGAGATGACTTCTTTTTTTCCTGCAAATTGAGCTGCAACAGTTTACCCTGGTTTGTATCTGAAAACAAATGAAATAAACATTACAGGGATTGAAAGAAGACTCCCACTGCATAGCAGTTCCTGGTTTTACCATGAGTCTAAACAGACTCACCTGAGCGTGTTACCTGTACACTGGGGCCAATCCAGCTCATAATAAAACATGGAATGGGTGAAACTGCTATGCAACAGGAGTCTTATTGGCAGCCCTGCATTCTCCTCTTTAATTTGTAGAGATGATGCTTTAATTTAGCTGCAGGAAGTCTCTTGTTTCAGTGTGTAAGCTGCCACTTACTGTTTTCCAGACTATTCCAGTCTGGTCTCGGCAGGAAATAGGGAGGCCAGATCTTACAATCTGAGCCAGATTTGCTTTGCATTAAAAAAAATAAATACAAAGAGCGCAGAATGAGCCCGAACCGCACTGAAGCTAAAAAACACAAGTACAGCCACTCTCTTAAAAACAAAGGGCTGGTTTCTCAGTTCCAACAGGATGAGACTTGTCTTATGAAACAGGAGATATTTTCCCTTACCGAATCCTGGATCCGAGTGGGAGAAAAACAGGATATTCTGTTTGCCACTCAGAACTACCAGCTAGCACTCCCTTTCACAGAGCAAAGAACATTTCCATAAAAGGCAAGGTCAGCCTAAACTAAACATGAAAATCGACCTGTTTGTAATTGGGACTCCAGTAACGACCCACGTTTTTTTTTTTTTTCGGGGGGGGGGGGGGGGGGGGGAGTAGCAATGTGCGGAATGGAATTCTTGGACTGAACTATTAGGAGGCATTTTTAAAAGTTATAAACAGAGGACTCAGTTGCATCTGAATTCATTGCATCTCCTGCTTCAGCTCCTTGAACGGGACAGTCGCTTTCAAAATAATTCCAGGACCGGTCCCTGCTGCGCACGTCCGTGAGGAGTTACTTTTTACAACACGACATTTGGGTTAAAAGAAATCTCAGTTTGCAAACCTGTCACACTCAGTCACCCTCTAGGTGTGGCCGATTTCCCCGGAGAGCACGGCATGCAAACTGAGAACATTCTTTAATATAATGGAATACCAGATATCACATGTGTGTGCTAGGATACATGCTCAAATGGGGCCTTTGTAGCAAACGGAATACAGGTAAGATTATGGATAACATCTACATTTTAATATCACAATAGTTCCCTGTACTCCCGCTCTGCATTGGGTTTGCTATGGTCGTCATGGTTCCCCTAATCTGTAAAGGCATGACTCATTCAGCTCACAGTAGACTCCGCAATGGGTCATACTGCACAAGGTGTAAAATCAGGGAAAAGTGGCCTCAAGCAGGGTGTGGGATGAATATATAAAACGAGCGGTCCTTCTTGAAAAGGCACAGCAGAGTCTCCGTGTGGAGCAAGAATTTCACACCTCAGGCTCCAGGAATGTGCCTGCCTGTCTGCTGCAGGGCTCTGCTTTTGCTCAGATCTGTGTTGGCAAATCTTTCTAGAGACACTGGTATTGCAATTTTGTTCATAGAAATCCCACAAGTGGAACCGATTAACCCCGAGATTTGCTACTGAAATTTTACAGACACCAACCTCGTGTTCTATTTTGCACCTGCAGGTATAGAATTCTCACGAGGTAATTAAGCAGCCCTGCAAACTCCACCAGGCCGGGATCACATTGACCTACGACCCGCTGTTACGTCACCTTGCAGAATGTCCTGCGGTCTCCTCTGTGGCAATCCGCTAAACCCTAAACCACATTCAAATCACCTGAAAACAAGGTGTTCCGAGCAGATGTGCCAGACCCTGTATGCTCTGAAATCCTCAGACACGCAGAGCTGGCCTATCTGAAAGCTGCCTATCTGAACCCAGCGGTCTGTAACTCACCAATTATCCTGCTGAATTACTCATGAGCCAGTGGCAGCTGTGTGCCTTCAGAGAGCCCACAGTGTAATTAATACAAACCGCCCTCAAAGAGGGACCTCATCAAATATTGAACCCTACATTCGGGTTACACGCACTGCGCGTTTGTCAGCTACAAAACGGTTACAAAGCTGCCCGGGTGCGAAAGCTGGACAGGCTTTGTGACTCGCTCACACTGCCTGCATGCACCAGACCCCGCTGGTCCCACAGCCAGGCAATGCAAACCACAGCCACTTTTAAAAAGAGAGCTTTATGTATTTAGCATGAAGCACCAGGCTGTATCCATGTGCAACAACCCCAATCTGTTCTGGGGGTACAGGCCTGCTCACGAGGAAGGCTATATCTCTTGTAACCCCCGCTAACCCCTCTAGCCCCACACAGCTTTGGTAGGTCTCTGGACTGGGTGGGGTCTGGCAGGCAGGGAGATGGTCTGTTTCTGCTGATAAGAGAGCGATCCTGGGAGAGGCTGCAGCTGCTTTGAGCAGGAAAGTTCTCATGAAATCACCCTAATAAGGCAGCTCAACTCAGACCAGCCTTTCAGGGACGCCCTTCCCAGGTCGCTGGCTCGCTGCCCGGAGTGAGGTTTGTAAAGTTGGTTCGGCAGGTCAGTGGGAATTGCTTTTGTTGTTTGTTTTCTGCTTCAGGAAAACAAAATTCCGTTCCAAAACTTTATATGAATCAAGCCCTTTTCACTAGCGTGCTCCCATGTAAAACTTAAGGACCATTATTATTATGTTTCTTTACTTTTGCCAAACAGGCTTGCAAAATGAACTGAACTAAACAACCCGGTGAACCTAATCCACTTCTGTGAAGTAGGAAAAAGTTTGCAGACACAATTAACATATTTCTTCATTCTAAAACGGTTTGATTTCACAGCAGAGAATACCAGTATCTAACTGTCATTGCAAAACACGCTTCAATTACACAAAAAAAAAAAACTTTCCACCTCGGCCAATTTGAAATGCTGGAAAGTACAAACAATCCCCCGGCGTGGCCTCCGGAGCTCTGCCAGCATCGCACGCATTCCGTATCGGAGTTGACTCTGGGAGTGGGCTGCGTGCTCCTGGGACAGAGCAGGGACTGGCAGAGGCGGGGGCAGCTGCCATTCCCGGCTCCGAAGGGAATTTAAAGAGCTATTTAAAGAGACATTCCCAACGAGATGTCAGGCATAGACGCCTGCATCTGTCCTCCTGCACAGCAACCAAACAAAGACTGCTGTGCGACAGGCCTGCAATAGAGAGGCAATACTCTCCACTGCTACTCCTAATCTACCTGCTGAGATCAGCTTTACTAACAAGCCCACAGACTCAATAACTCCTTAATAAAATAATTATTATACAACAAGACCAGATTGAGGAATGCATGCTGTTCCTAGGTCTAAACCTCATGGTATTGTTCTCAGAGTTAGTTTTAAGAAACATTAGCCCTTTTACAGCAGAGGAGTTCTAACTCGACATCAGGTCTAGCACACCCACCCCCACCCCGCCCCAAATCAATGACAAAGCAGCTCATAAGATAGAGCCTCAACCCCCTCAACGTGTTACTCTAAGGAATGCCCACACCAAGCTCCGTTCCAACGTGAAGAGCGATTCTCAAGATATCACAGAGTGACCCCAGGGGATTGACATGAGAGCGAGTTACGGAGATGAGAAGAATTCTGGATTTAAGTCCTAGCACACAGTTCCCCCCTCCCCACTGGTCCTCCACTGTACTGCACTCACAAATCTACCATGGGTTATCTTTGCAGTCCTTTATCCTGCATTTCCATGCCAGAGTCAGGAGACAGCGTGACTGCATGGGTTAAGTGTCAGCTTGGTTCCGTTACACGTTGTCTGCAGCCACTGTAAAGTGCCTCCTCTTGTCCTTGCTAACTCAATAACAATGAGGAACTATTCCCAATTTCTAAAAAAAGAAGTAAAAAGCTGCATTAGTGATGTGGGAAAGGTGCTGAAATCAAATAAAGGTCATGGGAGTGGATTTTAAAACTTGAAGGACTGGACCTTTAACTCTTCAGTGCAGTGTGTACAGTACACAGCTTTCTATTGGTTTGCTTCAATGCAGGCTCATGTGATTTGCCTTGAGGGTCTCAGTGAAGTCAGTGGTTCGCCTGGCACTCCAGCACATGCTCTCTGGGCTCTGCAACACACCCATAAGGTCAAGCAGAAACACCCCTCCGATTCCTAGCACACAGACAAAACAGATAGGGCTGCTTAACTGAACCACATCCTTGCAGATGCAAATATTAGCCTCGTTTGCATTGCGAATGCCTGCTTTGAAGAAGAGGTACAGTCAAGCCTCACGATTAGAGTCCCATCGCACTGCAGTTTCAGCCATTGGGCTAGGAACTTAAATCAGAGCTGAAATGAACACCAGGAATGTGTGTTTTTTTTTTTTTGTAAAACTTACAGGTAAATCAAAGTTCAAACCTGCCATAACAATGAGATATTTTCATACCTAATCGGAGATCTATTCCATCTCTACAGAGTTCCTGCAGACAGACTCCTTTCTGCAAACTGCACCCCCCCTATTCTGCTCCAGATTGAGACCTCGTGGTCAATGAAAAGAAGCTATCAGAATGTACGGCAGCCCCCACACAGGATTTAAAACAGTTGCCATGGAAACGAGCGTAGGTGAATCTCAGAGATCGCCTCCGTTCCTCCCACAGAGATAGCATCAAATTCTCAGCCCCCCTCGCGACGGCCCACGCAGCCCTGGCTTACTACAGGGAAGGGAGGGTAAAGGGGGCATCATTGCACCAGCATTAGTGCCACTTCACGCAGTTAATTACACTGCCATGCTAACCTGTTTTAGAAACACTCCCACAGGGCAGGGCAAGGCTGACTGCACTCCACGACCGGTGCTCAGTGACCCTGCCTAACAAGGTAGGTGCCGACTGGATCCAACGGCTTAGCGATTGTGCTGGAGCTGGGTCTAACTTCACAATTCACCAGCCTGGAGTCCTGGGACTGAATTCAGCTCAGGCCACGAGCGTCAACTGTCTGTGTGCGCTGGAGGAAGGTCCAGGACTTAAAGGCAGGGGAGTGTCCAGGTTTAAATTCCTAGTACCTGGACTTTTATACATTACCCCTAAACAAGGTCGTTATTATTCATTATTCAGGAGCACAGCAGGCTCAGGTCGTTATTATTCATTATTCAGGAGCACAGCAGGCTATTATACGCAACACAGAACAACTTTCAGGGCCTGGTTGGAAAAAAATCCTGGAGCAGCATAACCAGCGCGGAGCGGACTGTTGTTGCAGACAGCATCTGCGCTTCCCAGCACCCCGCCCTGCTGGTGACAATGTAGTATGTCCCACACTGCCCTCTACAGGAGGAGCCTTGTGGTGTCAGCCACCCCTGTTCCAAAGCCAAGGTCTGTGTTTGCGAAAGGCGCAGAACCAACAATAACTCTGCCACTCTGTTTAACCAAGGACCTCCTCCGGGTTACTGAACACCAAATAACAGGCGCTCACGTTCCAGATCACACCGTCCCTTCCTGTGGGAAGGTGGAAGGAAGGCCAGGTCAGAGAGCTTGGGAGACTGAGAGCGTAACTAGAGGGTAAACTAGTTAGAACAGCACCAAGTATAAGTTACTGAACACAAACAATCCTGCTGTGTGCAAGGGGTTGCAAATGTGCATATTGTGTGTGACGCAAACCACAATGCCTAGCAACACAGGACTTCAATTAACATGTACTTTTATTATGATCCGAACGACCTTGGGAACCAGGTTAATAATTTAGCATCTGTGATGGGCATTTTTTGTACTCCTGAAGCGAGGACTCAAGCGAGTGCTCGAATGAGGAGTGTCAGAAACAACATCGCGTTTCGGCTAGCGCCCTCTTCAGCGCACTGAAGCTGTGGCAATTATTTAAATGCAACAGAGCCGCTCCGTCTTAACTATTTAATAATATAGAGAGTACTGCAGTACTGCCTCCTACCTGCTTCATTAACAAGCCCACGGACCCAACCGAGAACTCATTTCCACTGTCCATTCTAAAAATTCTACTGCAAGACAACTGGATTGAGGAATGCATGGTAACACCGGGCAAGGCAAGCACTGTGCTGCACTGCAAGTGGTGTGCTATACTGGAAACGTTAGTCTCTAGTTGTACAAAGGCTGGGGAGGCTGCAATATAATTAGCAATAAAACCGTCATTCAGTATCAAGGTGAATCGAGTCTTGAACGAACAGATCAAAGTTCTAGTTCAAATTCTAATATACATCAGCTGATCAAAATTGTGTAAATTATTTGTTTTTAAAAAAAAATTTTAAAAAATCAAAACATGTAACAGTGTCCCCTTAGTTTATATGAAGAAAGCGCTCGGGAAGTTACATATAAAGGATGTAAATAGTTTGGGTTTTCTAGTTTGACGGCTACTATCGTAACCGCATTGCTTCCCCAGGTGTATTTCACTGGGCTATGCTGGTTAAACCAAGACCACACTGCAGATCCCACAGTGTGCAAAACACTGTAGGAAATGCAACTGCTTTACTTCTGCCAGACTCAAGGAGAGCACACCCACAGCTGCAGGAACTCAGAAAGCCAGTGCTCCAGGACCTGCTCCCCTTATCTGGTCCTTTTCACACGTTAATCACTGCGCTGGCTGGGGCCTTGGCTGTGCTACAGGCAGTGGAAGAGACAGCCCCTGCACACAGAGGTCCTGAAGAACCCTGAGATTTAGTTTCCCATGCAGTCTACTTTTCTGTCATTCGGTTTCCTGCTCTCGTGACAAGTTTCTTTTCTTCTTCTTCTCAAAAGCCTGGCATCTGTATTTAATAATTTGATTTGGCTTATTTTCATTTAATGCTCCCCCCACCTTGATCCGTCACAAAGCAAAATATTTCTAATGGAAAATGAGCAGCCGGGTCGTGCGTTTCTTAAAGTATTTGGGATCATGGGGAGGGGGAGGAGCTACAGCGGTATGGATTTGCCTGTCTATTCTAAGCCCTCCATGATTCAGTTAAGCTAATCTCCCAGTTCATGTATACAGTGTGCCAGGACTGAATGCAAAACACTGATTAAAAAAGGGATTATCTATTCTTACTATAAGGGCAAGGTTCTCAGATCACATTTGCTCCAGATCAACTGAATAAATCACCCATAACTAACACACTCAAGCACAAATACAAAGGGAAAACAACTTAGAAGAAAACAAAGGAATGTGGATAAGTTTTTGCCTACTAGTGCTTTCTATCAGTGTGATACAGTATCAAGATAATACAAGTATCTTGTGACAAGGGGATTCGTGTCTTTATTGCTTTCATCAATGCAATAGAGGCACTAGCCATGCAGTCCTTCACCCAACATTTTACCAGCTGGGTAGAACCCTTGAACTGTGGTGGATCAGTGATATGGTAGAATGACAATCACAGTTACGCAGGTGTGCCCGGGCTCAGCTATAATTGCAATTGACGACGAATTGCTCAATTATAAGTGGAATTGACCCCAGGTGTGCGTCTCTGCTCCTCAGCAGAGAAGAGCTAAGGCAAAGGCCGACAGCGTGTTGAGACAATGGAGTCTGCACCCCCCCTGCCACCCCCCCACCCCCAAGACCGGCTTGTTGGATGAGTAAAGAAAACTCCGTCTGACCGCCCTGGATTAGTCATGTATTCCAGCACAGGGCCCGTCGCAGGGAAGATAAGAGTGCGATCCTCCAATCTCTGTTAATCTGTCTGCTCCAGGCTCCTCAGGACGCCGGTGTTCTTCAGGGCATGAAACTGGGCAGCAGTGCCCCGCCACTCCCAGCCATGTGCTTCAACAAGGGGAGAAAAGCACTGGGGCGAGTCGAACTGGTTCTAGATAATGTACTTTACCTGACCAGCAAGAGGGTTTGTGACAAATTCGTTTCCTCATCATACTAACGTGAATAATATTCGTCCTATTAGACTCCTTCCTACGTCCTCAACATCGCCTGCCTGCCTGCTTCATGGCAACAGCTGCCATATTTATCACTTATCAAAACAAAGAGGACAGCAACAGGATCCATTCAAAACAAAGATATGGAAACGAGCTTCACACCAACGCCAGAACAATTTAAACAAACATAACCCTCACAAAGCTGCATCTGTGTTCAGCGGAAGGAACGAGAGAATTTCACCAGCTACCTGAAAAAGACCCAGACATACACATTTCTAATCTCAGCTCGAGAGCAGAACAAAAACACCAAACAAACAAAAACTGGGGACGACTCAAAACCAGCTCAAGATGTATTACTGTGTGGCAATATATTCTGATCCATACATATTATTCTCTCTCTCCAAACAGCAACGTGGACATTGTCTTCATTTTTTAGAAACACTTCAGACACTGAGGCTGAAAAAAAAAAAAAAAAGATGCTAACAACTTACTAGAATACACACCAAGTTTTTATGAATGCAGCCAAAAATATCACACCAGGACACTTTGCATGGGTCGAGGCTTATTCATTACTCAATGCTGCTTTCTTGTGCGGTCAGTTTGGTCGTGGATATTGGATGCACAGTTTCATACTCAGAACTAGAGGTGTAACAACACTAATGTCATGACAGGACACGTATCGCGATATGCAGGTCTCTACGACACCATACAGACCTCCGTTACAATACAACACAATACAGCAGCCCGTCGCGTGTCCGACTGCAGTGGAACTCGAGTCGGAAAATGAAACCTGTTTTAAATCCCATTATACACAGC
Source organism: Polyodon spathula (assembly GCF_017654505.1). Classification (NCBI taxonomy): domain Eukaryota; kingdom Metazoa; phylum Chordata; class Actinopteri; order Acipenseriformes; family Polyodontidae; genus Polyodon; species Polyodon spathula. The sequence goes on along the minus strand of NW_024472252.1, from coordinate 811,264 downwards.
TGTAACAATGACTATATTCACACAGTTACTGTTTTGAGATTCAGCTTGTATTAGGGAGCTCCCCTAAACCCCTGGTTTAGAAACATCCAGGGTATTAATGCTCGTTTCAGGGTAGCCGTCTGCCGTGTGGGTGCGTGCATTCACTGCGCAGTGACAGGCAGGAGAGCGAGATGGAGGCTGAAGCCGATACGCCCCCCGCAGGCGAACAGGACTTAATTACACATCAACACACTGAACGGCTCACCTGACACTACCAGCAGCGGCAGTGCACACATTGCATATAACACTGTGTACAACTACAATCTGTGAACTAATCAATAATAAACAAAAACTGAGGCTACTCCCCTGGCTGTCAGCGGTTTCAACTTGCTTACTCTTCGGTATCCAAGCCTGGTTCTGGCTCTCTCTCTCTCACACGTCGGCGAATTTCAACTTCTTTAACCCAGTTGGTTTTGCAGCAGCCCTGAGATGAATAAACTGAACCTTTTCATACCTGCCTCCCCGCTGGAACACACCTGCCTGCTGATTAGATTCCACACCTGGTGATCACACACAGCAGGCAGGCTCTCCCAGGAACGCCAGGTACTTAATTACAACAAGTAACACACTATTTACAATAAACATTTACACAAGAAAAACCAAGATGAAATGCACGAAGCACCCCTAACGCAACGAGCTGGAACAATCTCCTCAGCTGTTCCACTCCTACACACACACAGAGAAGAATGTACCGTCGCTGGACCCACATGTACGCAGGCTAGTGGAAGCAGGGGGGTGTCAGCGGGAGGCTGTGAGGCTCAAACACAACGCAGTGAAGCGAGACCTCATGCAAACCTGGGTACCGTTTTTAGTTAAGGGGTCCGGAATTAATGGTGGCACACAATCAAAACAAACACGTCGGCAATCGTGCTTTCAACAGTAGATTCCGATCAGAATTCGCACAGCATGCGATACTTTTGCTGCAGCATGTTTGAAGAACCCTATATAACTATTACATAATACACATTTCTAGAAGCACTCATTACAGATCCCTAAAGACGTGCTTTTAATAAAATAAGGTTATTGGCTTTGAAACTGAATGTTTATTTAGAAAATCAATTCATTAGTTCACGATATTACACACAAATCATTGCTCTGGTCCATTTTCCCGGTTTGCATGAGAGCTTATATAACAAAGCTGCCTTCTTACAGCAGTGCAAGGTCTTGTCTTAGTGATTAAATCCTTTGGCCACTTCCTTATTCCTGTTGGCACAAGTTAACACACCATTTGCCTACCCTTGGGACTTTGAAAGAATGCTTATATAGCTGAATCATTAGGGTACTGGGTAATTATGGTATTTACATAAGGTGATAATAAAGTACATATAAATTCCACCATGGTTGAGTGAGAATTCCCAACTACTGGGATGGAAACAAGACTCCTATTGCATAGCAGTGTCACCCGTTCCAGGTTTTACTACGCGCTTGATTAGCCACAGTGTATGGGGAACAAGCTCAGGTGCGCCTTGTCAAGCTCATAGTAAAACCAGGAACGGATCAAACTGCTGTGCAATGGGAGTCTTACTCCCATCCCTGCAGTCCTGTTAATTACACGCGGGGGTGGGGTGACTCTACATCTGACGCAAAAAGGAAGTCGGGGAAACTTTCAACAAGCTACAGTGAACTCAGATTCTCGGTATAGTAACGCGATGCAAATCCACTCCCTCCACCAACCCACACAAATCACTAAACCTTTACTAAACGCATGTGGAGAACACAGAGCCAGCCCTTACGGGAAGCTTTCGGTTTTGATATTATTGAATTGAAAGCATAGAAGAGGCCTCTAAAGCAATCTGCTTTAGGTACGTCCACGGCGGTCTGCTAACTAGTTTTGTATCAACACAGACTGCAAGCATCAAAAGCACTCGGGAGAATGCAACTGATCGGACAGGTTCAGAGGGTAGGTGGGGACGCTGGGTAGACAGCACGCCCTTTCTCTGCTAGAAACCAATTCCCTCCGTTTGAGTTTACCAGCACAAGTGATGATAACTCACTGTAATTTTCTGAGAGTCCCTTCCACGGAAACCCCCTCCCTAGCCAGTGAATCACCACCCTGTGCTACGGTTGGTTGGGGCTTTCCGTTCCTGAATCATCCCAGGAGAGATTTGGATTTGAGGCAGACTCTCTCCTCTTCCTTTGTCTTCTTTCCCAGGCTTGAGCCCAGCAGCTGTAGCAATACAGACATATTAATTGGTCTGTTTTTAATTGAAGGGTTTAAACTGTTCATTATTGTTGCTCTGCGCTTTCAATTTCCGCCTCGCGGATCGCAGTCTTCACCTCTTTAACTGCTGTGCTTGGAAACACAGCTGGCTGTTGGAGGTGGTTTGTTGCAGCTGATTTCATTTCCTGTTGCTTGTCTGTTCAAGGCTTGGCTGAGCCAGTTGCTTTTCTATCTGTGTTGTGCAACCTGGTTAACACGCAGCGTGCAGCATTTTCTCGCAACTTGTTCGTCTTCACTCGTACATACCACACTATCTTCTTCACATACCCCATCACATTTTTCTGACGGGTTGTCTTACTGAGGAGGTCAAACTTCAAAAGCTGAAAGTCCTCTGTGTCTTCACTGCACAGCAGAACCAAGTTTCACTACTGAATTCAAAATGAACAGCCTCAAATATTTACACAGATAACTACTCGATTTGCAAGGTCTTCCAGCCTCCCGACGATGCACAGAATAACAGCGCGAGAACAGAAAGAGACAAGCTTTCTCAATTCTCCTCGAAGCAGACCTAGACTCTCAGCAAGAGCTGAAAACAGGGGCCTGAGCTGAGAATGGAAATTTACAAAAGTGCACGCAGCAGTCAACGACTGATTCACCTTGAAATATCCCTGCTCTTGAAAAAGGCACCGTGCACCATGCATGAGCTGCAACACTTAACTGATTGAGTAATATATGAAGAACAAAGACAAAACCCCTGGATAACCTCTGGATCCGCCATTCTCAACTCAAGCACACAGCGCCTCTTCATACAGGGTCTTCTGCATGCGACTCGACTCGTTCGTTGGGCGTGACGTCAGCTGCACGGATCGGGCTCTGGGGTGGAATCACGACCAGGGTCCTGCTGAGCCTGGCTGGCTGGCTTCTTGTTCAGTGAAGAGGTATCCCTGAACCACCAACCGGGCTACTCCCTTCCACAGATCCCTGTGCGACTGCAGAGAGACGAAGCTCCCCCTGGAAACTGCTCCAACACACTGCAGTATCTGTATAGCTGTGCTACCCTGTCCCGTCAGGGTGTGTGCGTCAACACAGCCATGCTGATCTGGCACGGATAGAAGGCAGGTGTGACCTCTGAGCAGCCTTGGAAAAAACAGCAGACTCGGGAATGCTGTTTCCAGGAGAAAACTCCAGCAGTAACTCAGTTAAATAAATGATCCATCCCCCTAGAGCTGCGTGAACACAGGTTCCAGGTTTTACTAAGAGCCTGGTTAGCCTTGGCGTACAGGTACCTCCCAAGTAAAACAAGGAATGGATTCAAACTGCTACGCAATGGGAGTCCAGCACTGGAACGCCTCCTAATAAAACCCACAAGGACTACAGGTGAAATCCATTCACGCTGAGAAGTGTGCAAGCTTCAGAGACTATTTAACAGGGACCTGAATGCTTACATTTCTCGTCATTTTAATAGTAGACCCGGCACAGAACTAGGGCAAGCTGCTAACCCTGGCGCTGTGTGGCATATCCAATGAGAGGTAAATGTTTTAATATGGAACCTCTTAAGCCTTTTAGCCTGTGGGAATTTTTGGGAACTTCTTCAATTGCATGTGATCTGGTAAAGACACCTCATCAGTCACTTGTGTATGGGTGGGGGTGTCCCATTAGCTCAGAATGACGGCAATGTATTCTGTAACCCCCCACCCCCCTACTGGAGTTCAATGCTGTTTAAAAGTTTACGTGTTGTGTAGCAATGCTCTCTATGTAAAGCCTGAATACCTTCTTTGTGCCCAGAAACAGACGCACAAAGATGAGGGAATGTAGTCATGTTTAAACCACCCAAACAAACACTTGAGCTTCAGAATGATCGCCACGGTAGTGAAAACGGAGCTAAAGCAAGAGGGATCCCGGCTTTTAAAATGCTTGCAAGTGCTTCTTTCAGAAAACCAAAACCTGACTGGCTCTCCGAGGGATCGGCAGTGCTTTCCCTGCATTTTAAAACCCAAGTAGAGTCTGGTGTCCAGTCGCCACACCTACCTATCTCACTGCTCCAGCTGAGACTCCCAGGAACACAGCAGCTGGGACTGTCCTGTAGATAACACTGCCCCAGCAATTAAAGAATTGTCTGATTGAGAATCATCACGTCAGCATTAGCAGAGTAACACAATGGAGTAGTTAATATCAGCAGACAGACTGCTGACTTAATGACTCTGTCGACTCCGATCTCAGGAGTCTGCTGAAGCCACACTGGAATACATCAAATCTATCAAATGATGTACTGTGATTGGTTACTTATTCCAAATGGTGTACAAGATCTACGCACATCCTAGGATAGTGATAGTGGAAACAAGACTCCTGTTGCATAGCAGTTTCCAGGCTTTATTGCAAGCTTGGTTAGCCCCAGTGTGTAGGTAACAAGCTCAGGTGTGTCAGATTGAACTCCTAGTAAAACCAGGAATGGATCAAACTGCTATAGGATGGCAGCTTTATTTTTTATAGATGATACTGTAAACACACGCCTTTGACATTGTGAATGTAAATAATAGAGAAGAGAAAGTATTCTTGCCACTCCGCGGTTAAGAAATTTGGGAATTTTAGGAGCACAGACTTGTTTCTGAACTTTCACTTCTCTGCACTGGAACTCCGCGTCTGGGAGTGCCGCTTGCGAACTGCCACGGGGCACACCGCGGCGACGGCGGGTAGGGTGCGTCCCTTACAAAGAACCGAGTTGGCAAAAAATAAATTAAAAAAACAACAACAACAGATGGGGAACTCCGTTCCATCAGATGCCAGCCGGTCTTGCTGAACTGTATGCGTCCGAGACAGTACAGTGGTATGGAGCCACTATGAATAACTACTTGGAAGATTTCAATTCTTAGACGGAAAAAGCACACACTGCATAGAGCACAGCGCTGCGGTACTGCAATGGGGTGTCAGAACAGCACGCTGCATAATGCTGGCTGCTGTACATATATATATATGAGTTCTAAACACGTGGGTTTAAAATGCACTGAAGTCAATTGAAATGCAACCCTAAACAAAAAACACCAGTGCATATTGACTGCATTACTAAGCAATGCCACGGTGGTAGATACTGAGACTCTACAGTATATATAGCACGACTTCCAGTCTCAATAACACATGCCAGGCTATTTTTGGCTTCAGTGTCAAACAGCCACGAGGTTCCCCCAGTCTGAGATTGTGAGCAGAATTCGCATAGCAAAGTGCCGTGCTGCAGTGTGTGTGTGTGTGTGTGTGTGTGTGTGTGTGTGTACCACGAATGCCACAGTTTACACGGGTTCAGCCGAGTGCATTTCGACACACCTTTTCAATTAAGCAAAACGCGCAGTGCACTTACCTAGATGTCAAAGCGATAGTCGGGACTATCGACGTGTTTGCCGAAGTGTCTTGGAGATCACTGCAGTCATTCGGGCTCTCCTTTAAACAGCACACCCGCGGATTAAACCCTACGGCGTGCCCTCTTCGTTTCTGCTGAACGCTGGCGGTCTGGTTCTTTCTTGTTTGTGACAGCGGCCGGCGGAGGTTACTCTGTTTAAAAAGATCCCCCTCGTTTTATTATCACGATGCCTCCCCGGCTTCACATTGCGCAGAGTAAGAGCTGCAAAATCCCTCCTCCTTCAAACAGCGCGACCTTACTAGCAGGAAGTCTGGTGAGCCAATCAGAGGGCGGGACACGTGATGTCACTGCAATACATTATGAAGTCACCAAATAAAAAATAAAAAATTAAAAAAAAAGGGGGGGAGGAGGAGGAGGGGGGGCAATCAATCGGCACTACAAAAAACAAAATCTTATAAACTCTTTCACCACGGCGTCCAGTGCGTGACATTAAAGCTTGAAATTTATATATACACATACACACACACACACACACACACACACACACACACACACACACACACACACACACACACACACACACACACACACACCGGTCGTTGATTACAGCCCGAGTTGTCGGCTATCCGACACACCTGCGGTATCACCGCCCCCTCCCTCAAAGGGGCGTGGCCTGCCAGAGTAATTATAGCAAGGTATATTAAATAGATAGGTTTGGTGTCTGTAATTCAGTAAAACAGTGAATCTGCCACTACAGCGTCCCTAGGTACTTGTTGAAAGCATGCATTCGTACTAGCACCAGGTGTGAGACACTTTGAGAGAGTATCGCAGTCTAGTACAACACTCACCACAAACTCACACAGACTTGTTTTATTTTTGGAAAGGAACAAAGTGCAGATTCCTGCTGTAATTAATCTCTCTCTCTCTCTCTCTCTCTCTCTCTCTCTCTCTCTCTCTCTCTCTCTCTCACACACACACACACACACACACACACACACACACAGAGGATCCGGTTCAACGCTTTAATTGAAAGGAGTCGTGAAAGACAAGACGTCAAGGGTGTGGTGTCTGTGCCGACACAAACCAGATCTTAAAGGCAAAGCAAGTCCTTCTCTAGCTCTGAGTAATGGAATAAAGGCACCCCGGGGTAAACAGGCATTACACTTTGACACACCTGGTCTATTACACTGTCATTAGGTACTGTACCTTCTACCATGTATTTGAGTAATAACAAACAACAACAAAGGTAGATTTGTATGGTAATTTTGCAGATTTTCACAGTGATTTTTTTCTTTTTTTTTAAGAAATGTTGCAAACTTTCCACTGCAGTAAAAGGTAAAAACCAGGTTTGGACTTCCCAGACATTGTGACACGGTGACAGTTCCAAACCACCTTGTGAATTACTGTTACCCTTCAAGGAGATGTGTACTCTACATTATTGTAGCCTAAGTGACCAAGTGTTTATGGGACCCCCTCCTGGAGGGTAATGGGCACGTCCAGTAAGAGGGCACACCCTGATTCTGAAGCTGCCTTCACTCTTCCCTCTTGTAAACAAACTGATTCATTTGAGAACGCACTTTGAGGGAGTGACTGATTTTTAAGACGTCTGGTCAAGTAAGGGTTAACCTCGGAAGTCGGTTCCGGATTTCTCCTGAAACAAAATTAATTGAATTCAGCCCCCCCTCTACTGTGGGAGAGAACAGCATCTGAAAAAGCCCACAAGTGGAAACAGGAACAGAGCTTCTAACCAGGGAGAAAGTTTCAATTCATGAGAGCTGATTTAAGATATTCCTCATTATGGGGATCACTCTTACCCGGCAATCAGTAATTCAGTAAGACCCCTTCCCGGCGATGCCCCCGGCGTGCAAGATTAGATTATGTGAAGGTCAAGCTCATCAGTGCAGGGCTGGCAGCCACTCCCAAACCAGGACAGGACAGGACAGGACAGCCTAGCACAGTAGCTGCCAGCTGGTCCTGAGCGATTTCCTGATCATGTCAACACGACGGAGCCAGTCTGGAATGATCGCAGCTCCACTACAAATCAGCCGCACCCAGACTGGAATATTTTTAAGCATCCAAATTCATGGAAAAGTATTCATGGTTCCTGCATTTGTCTGCCTGTATTCAAAAAGGCATCTTTTTTTATCACAATGCCTTATCAATTTGAATTTAAAGGACAGGCACTTCTAGGGAATTCAGAGCCCTGCAGAAGGAACCTTTCAGCTTTGGGTTTTGATTCACCTGAATGTTTGATCTCTATTTATTACCTCCAATAACATTGCTCATTTCTCATTCCACCCTGTGCTCCATGGCTTACCATGTCTTACATTGGTGTAGTCCTGCTGTCCTACAGCAAGCCTTACCAATGCCTTCCAGTACGTGGTTGCTGTACCATGCTTTACCATGCTATAGTATCACCTGGGTACGCCTCCCATTTCAGTTCAAAGAGAAATGCGATTCCCTGTTAACTTGAGTTACATGGCTTACATGTCTTTATAGCTGTTTTTTGATCACCTTGTAATTAAAAATCATCTTACACTCAAGCAGAAGCCAATAATACACCTATTATGAATTAATAATAATAATAATATATAATAATAATAATAATAATAATAATAATAATAATAATAATAATAATAATAATAAAACCTATATGACAATTTAGCATACGTTATCAGTAATTTCTTCATAATTTCCCGTGTGATTCTCGATACTATACCATACAGTACTGTGCTATGATTTTATAAAGATATTTTTGCAATGGTTTATTGACATGCATTTTTTTTTTAACCTGTGCAAATCCCATTGCTATTTTCTGAATAATAATAATAATAAAACATAAGCTCAAATAAAACTGAAGAAAGTCACTGACCTTGAAGCAGTTTTTGCAGCAACATTCTCCATTCTGACTGGGTGTCAGTATGATCTCTCCAGTAGGAACGAGGTGTATTTTCAGCTCCATACTCGCACAGGTATCCCAGGTTAACAAGGTCGGGAGTTCCCTAAGGGACAGAGCACAGAGAAGTCCGTTCACCGCTGTCTCAGGCCGCTGATGCCCTGGTCAATGTGTGCTGCTTTGTAAGCGGATGGCAGTTTTGTGTCCTGGTGTTACCTGGAAGGCAGCAGGCTCTGAAGTGCGTGTTTCCAGCACGCAGCAGGGATGTATGTATATGCTGCTGTCAAACCTTGTTCCAAAGCCCTTGTAATTGATGTTGCTATTCAACAGATTAATGCTCTTGGGTTCATTTCACGGCTTCCTTAAAGACCTTTGCTTAAATGCGCAGTATCCTGCTTTGGTCTTCAAACATAAACAAAGAAGACGAACACTTCCCTCTAAAACAACAAGGAGTCTCGCTGGTAGCTTAAAAAAAAAAGTTTATTGTGGTCCAGAAAACAGAAGGCTAAAGGGGCAGTGAGTTAATGCACCAGCCTTTCTTTTAATCTGGCCTAGGTCACCAGTAAAATGAATCTGGTAGGGCAGACTTGAGGAATGGAGACTGCTCCCTCACCCCCTAAGAGAAAGGGTGCTCCCTCCAGTGCAGGACAGGCTTGAGGCATGGAGACTGAACTGCTCCCTCCCTCACCCCCTAAGAGAAAGGGTGCTCCCTCCAGTGCAGGACAGGCTTGAGGCATGGAGACTGAACTGCTCCCTCACCCCCTAAGAGAAAGGGTGCTCCCTCCAGTGCAGGACAGGCTTGAGGCATGGAGACTGAACTGCTCCCTCACCCCCTAAGAGAAAGGGTGCTCCCTCCAGTGCAGGTCAGGCTTGAGGCATGGAGACTGAACTGCTCCCTCACCCCCTAAGAGAAAGGGTGCTCCCTCCAGTGCAGGTTAGGCTTGAGGCATGGAGACTGAACTGCTCCCTCCCTCACCTCCTAAGAGAGGCAAGGCTTGGGGCACACTTGCTAATCTTAATTGGTTTATTTTATTATTTTTAAAAAGGAACAAAGTAGGTCGATCAGAAGGGACTGATGTCACAGTTTTCCAGTAATATTGCTTTTCCGAGGATCCTTTGGTTAAAGAGCATGGCATTGTAGAACTATGGGAAAAGGAAGGGAAAACTGCAACATTACAGTGCAAATTTACTGTGGTTAACTTTTATAAGGGAAACAGCGGTGCAGCTGAACATGCTCGTACTGTGCTTTGTTACACTTTGCTGTGCTTTTGCTATGGGAAAACTTCTATAAGGGCGTGGGTGCGCACATGCTATTCCCTGAGAAATATGCGGTCCCTCGCTCCCTGTGACCCCACAAGCATTCCCACAAGGTTATCAACAGGAAACGAAAACCGCAAGCAATAAATAAATACAAATCAAAACTAGAACAGAAATAACAAGGGCGCTTTCTGTTTTAAGAGAAAGCAAAACAAAATGCTATGTACTGTTTCCTTTATCTATATCAAGCAACGCATCTCTCACGGCTGTTATGCCATCGACTGGAAATAAATCCGGGGACGCATTTTTCAAAACGTCCCGGGCAATAAGCTCTTATCAGCGGGGACTTCATTTAGGGCACCGAGCACACACTGAACATCTTGAACACGCATCCTGTTTGCTAGGAGTTATAGGCACCTCTCGACAGTGACTTAAATGAGCGGATTTCCTATGCTAGCGCTATTAGCAGTGGCGTGGAGATGTCATTGTAAGACATCCATTCATTCGTAATCTTAAAGCTCGGTGCGAGGAATGTGGGTGATGGGAGTGGTTCGTTGTGTATGTGACTCGCGATTCTCTGTGATACAGTATTATTGATGATCGATTAAAGTTGCTCTTCTAGGCAATTCTGCAGTTATTCATTGCTGTCCATCGACTCCTGATCAGAGAATAACCGATTCAGCACAGCTGTTAACGCACACGTGTGTACGTTCAACACAAAAGTTGCTGTCGACCTTTATAAAAGTCTGCCACGGTATTTATAGATGGGTTTTTTTTTTTTTTTTTTTTTTTGCAGTTGTAGCATGCTTTCCCCATGGTTACACGATGCATTGGCCCTAGTTTAGCCTGGTTTGGCATGTTTATTAATATGCTTTACCATACCTTGCTGTTATTTGCAATGCTCACCTGTGCTTTATCATGCTTTCACTGTACTTTATTACGCTTTGCCGTGCTTTCACTATACTATGGGACACTGCGCTCATTTCTGCTGGGTGCATGTGAAAACCTTGCATCCTGCCTTCTCTTCAATGCTGCGCTCTCAGGATTCTTGCAAGGCAGAGCATCCTTTGACGAAGCTCAGTGATCAAGAAAAAACATGAACAACAAAAAAAAAAAAAAAAAAAACATTTTGTGATTTTACACTTTGAGAGTCACGAGATAAGTGATCTCAGCTCGGTGGCGAGGGTCACTGTGCTGCTACCCTCTCTCATCATTCCCTCGTCTGCTGGCTTGCAGTGAGCTGCCCCTAGTGGCTGATGAATGTTATTGCTATCGAAGGCAATCCGTGACGCTGGACGAGGGTATTTTATAATCGCTTCAGAGTTCAGCTATTTTAAATGATATATTGTGTTGGCGTTAGAAATATGACACGGATTATCATTTTACCTAATGGACGCAAAATATCACCCAAAGTTCATCTTAAAGGGAAAGTCACATATTTACTACAGATACCCCCTCCTCCCAGGGGCAGGGGTAGGGGCGTGGTTCAGTGTGAAGACCCGCCTCTTTTCAAACTCCAGTCTCCGCCCCCTTTCTCCCCAGCCCTGGAATCCTGTTCTTTACCTAATATGGTCAATGCACCAGGAACCTGCGTCTGCAAACTGGATTGATGGATCCTGGTGGTGTGTGACACACACACGCACACGAACACGCACACACACACACACACACACACACACACACACACACACACACACACAAACTGCACGCCAACCCGCCTGCTATCGGCCAGTAAATCTCTGGCCTGATAAGGCTACCATGTAATCTATTTGCAGAGATTGAAACTAAACAGGATTGCTGGCAGTGTGTGTGTGTGTGTGTGTGTGTGTGTGTGTGTGTGTGTGTGTGTGTGTGTGTGTGTGTGTGCGCGCATAGAAAGCTGTACTGTATATTCTGTTCAGACCCCATTCCTATCTGTGGACATCAGACTGCTATTGTATTGTGTTGCTAGTTTTGTTCAACAGGAGAAACTTGTCTGGGTGTGTCTAGTATTTTATATACACTGCTCACTGACTCATACAGCTAGTATTTCATATACACTGCTCACTGACTCATACCACTGCACACAGACCAGACACACATGCATGCCCACATTATGGTGAATGAGCACACATCCGCACCACGCACTTCTGCACCTTCCCGTCCAGACCATACCGACACACTCATTTACTGAACCGGGACACTGATAGCAAAGTGTGTTCAAATATTTTCGGTATCTGTTGCAAAAAAAAAATAAAAAAATCAGACAATTTTACCAAGCTGCTGACATTCATGGTGTATGGAGCCCCCCAGTGGTCAAGGGCAGCCACTACATGAATGCCTGTGAATTGAAACTGCTCGATAGATGGCTGTGATATAAAACCCCTCTCGTGTAAATCACGCTTGTTTGTGTTTTATTTAGTAACTTGTATCGGTTCTTGCTTTCATCCAATCCCATATTCTGCAGTATATACGCTCCTCATGACTCCACAGCTACAGCAATGACAGCAGTATATCTCCGTGCGCACTTCTCAATGCGCTCAAAGTTACACATGTTCGCAGGACAGACTAGTGTGTGTGTGTGTATATATATAGATACACCCAACATTTACTGGTGTCCAACGCTCCTCGGAATATGTTACTTTCTCCGATGATATCTTCCTCTTCTTCTAGTTTTGGTTCCTTGAATCAACATTTGCTATTCTTACTTGACAGTATTTCATATGTTGCAATAGCAGGAACTCGATTTGCATAGCTGTCGATTCTGAGGACACATTGCTTTCATAAAGGAATGGATTATTATTATTATTATTATTATTTATTATTATTATTATTATTATTATTATTATTATTATTATTATATCTGAATTTAAGTGTCTCTGCGGTTAGTAGCCCAATGCAGCTGCATTGCATCTCCGCCCTGCTGTGTCCCTGTAATCGAGAAGCGCACATGGCTCCGTGAGGAAGTCACAGGACTTTGTCAACACACACACACACACACACACACACACACACACACACACACACACACACACACACACACACACACACACACACACACACACACACACACACCCACACACACACACACACACACACACACACAGAGTAGTCACCCCGGCGAAAGAGAAACCGCACTGCTTAGTTGAAAGACTAAGCGCAGCATCGCATTTGCTTGGTAACAAATACTTCGCCTAGTTTGGTTTTGTGAAGCCCGTGGTGGAAGTACACCAGAGATCCCTCGGACGCACTGAACACCTTTTCCAGAATGAGGTAGGGTTGGTTTTGACGCGTTTTAAACGATTGTAACATCGTCACGTTTCATTCAGAGGACGGGACCGCGTCTGTTTTATATGTGTGGTTATGTCCGATTATGCGTCTTTGTTAATTATTGAGGGAATTAAAACCGCTGTATAAAAGGATGACAACTTTGTTAATGAACTTTGTTAAAACGAACACACGGGTGTTATTTTCTTGTGCTACCCTAATGCATACCGCGGGGTAATGTCGGGTAAGGGTCGTTTAAAAAGTGTTTGAGACTGGGGCATTCCCGGCTGGGTCAAATAGAGTGACTGATAGGCGCCCGAGCCAATCACCGACTGGGTGCAGGAATTCACAAATTGCACAATGCATGCCATCCGCTACGCAATATCGCCGCCAGTGTTTTCAAACGACGCCGAAATTCAAATAGACCATTGAACTCCGTGATGCAGGACTGCAGTGCACGCATTTCTACTGGTGCCACGTTGTACATATTTGCACCCCCCCCGAGAAAAAATAATGTTTTATACATAATTAGCATGCACAATGTTGATACACTTGGTACTCACACCTCGGGTAATCACTGTTTTTATCGTTTGATACTATTCTAAACATTTCTTCTAGTAAATTTGCTAGATACACCTGCAGTTTATCGTTCTGTTACTTTGCTGTGGGATCATACAGTGGAATCGCCACCTCTCCAGGATATTTATGGTGTGGTTGCCTGGTTGCTAGGCAGCCAAGCCCTGCCTGCTCTCACACGTCATAAGAAAGCAGTGTTTTTGATTGGGATCCCATGTGTTCAATACATTGCTGTCAAGACCCTGGTATTTGCAAGTGTAGCAGAGCAGAGCCTGCATTTGTAGTTTTAGAGTTTTTAAGCTTGTCTCATCTCTGTCTCACCTTTAGGTTCAGAGTAAAAAACAGTGAACAGCAGCATGGTCGAACCCGGACCCAAACTTCAGTTCCAGCTCGCCATGCTGATTTTTAACCAGAGAAAGAGGAAGAAACGCTTAGTTTGAAACTCGCAGAGAGAGAGAGAGAGAGAGAGAGAGAGAGAGAGAGAGAAAGAGAGGCTTCTGGAAAGCGGACGATGGCTTTCGGTCCTCACCAGCTGCAGCTGCTGGAGAGGAGGCCAGAGCTGGTCTCGGACTGGAGCAGTGAGATTGAGACCATCCTGGATGCTTTGCTGGGAAAGTGCATCATTACAGAGGAGGATCTGAGCCGAATTAAAGGCGACAATTTGGGGAAAAGGGACAAAATGAGAAATCTGTTGGATGTGCTGCATGGAAGGGGGGAGGATGCCTGTAGCGGCTTCATTGTGGAACTGAAATTCTTAGCCAGTGTGAAACCTGAGCCTTCCAACGCCAATGGCAGCTGCTTCAGCAAAACCAATCCATGCACCATGCAAAGCAATGCAGAGCTCAGGAGTGGGGACACCCAACTGGATAAGCCAGACGAGATAAACATAGGTACTGCAGTGCTGGATTCGATGCAGGAGACCCAGCTGAGCCCTCTGAAAAAGCACCAGGAGATTCTCGCGAATCACTACGGGAAGGTCGTGGATTGTATAAGCATGAGCCAGCAAGGTGAAGACATAGAGAAGAGGTACACGGACATCACTGTCACGAGAAAGGAGAGCTACACGGAGCAGAAGCAGCACGAGGTGACGGAGGTGGGGAACGCCTTCAAAAAACTGGAGTGGGAGTCTTCGGGGAACCTGTGCGAGTTCAGGACGATCTTCCGGAATTTGCTGCAGCTGGACGAAGGCGTCACTCTGCTCTGTGGTGTGGCTGGCAGCGGGAAGACAACCGCCACCAAAAAGCTCATCCAGGAATGGACTAAAGATCCTCAGCCTGCTAAGATTGTCTTTGTCTTTACTTTCCGAGAGCTGAATCTGATCACTGACCCCAAAAGCCTGAAGGAGCTGTTCTCCTCTCACTACAGCCACCTGAAGCCAGTTCTGAGTCAGATCTTGAGCGATCCCTCCCGAATCCTCTTGATCCTGGACGGGTTGGATGAGTTCCGATTCCCCTTGCTTTTCGAGAAGACCCCGAAATGCACAGATCCGGATATTCCCCAAAGGGTCAGCGAGGTGGTGGTGAACCTGCTCAACCGAAACCTGTTGCCTGGGTTGTCCATCCTCATCACTTCCAGGCCTCACGCCGTCTGCAAAATCCCACAGAAGCATGTCAGTAATTTCTTCAAGATCTTGGGTTTCTCCGAGTCTCAGCAGAAGGAATACTTCCGCAAGAGTAGTCCGACTCCAGAGATGGCCGAGGAAATTTGGGGTTACATCTTGGCCCACCGACCTCTCTTCCTGATGTGCCACATTCCGGCTTTCTGCTGGATCACCGTGACAGCCCTGCGGGAGAAGGTGGCCTTCAAGGAAACGGGAGAAAACCTGGCCACCGTCACCGAGATCTACTGCAGGTTCCTCAAAGCCATACTGGTGTTTCACGGAGACCAAAAGGCCGGCTCGCACATCCAGAGCCTGCTGGCGGCCCCCGAATCCTTGAGCACCTTGAGGAGGCATCTCAAGGACTTGGGTGCCCTGGCTTTCAAAGGGTTAATAGAGAAGAGGTTTATATTCGACCAGGTAGACCTGAGCAGCTTCGCGGTGGACCAGGGTGGCTTGTCCTGCATGTTTCTGGTGGAGATTTTGAAGGAGGACCAGGACCGCTTCACCTACGAGAGGAG
This sequence comes from Polyodon spathula, assembly GCF_017654505.1. Lineage (NCBI taxonomy): Eukaryota > Metazoa > Chordata > Actinopteri > Acipenseriformes > Polyodontidae > Polyodon > Polyodon spathula. The sequence continues at coordinate 795,622 of NW_024472252.1, read as the reverse complement.
CTATCACTTCGTCCACACCAGCCTGCAGGAGTTCTTCGCAGCTCTTTATTATGTGCTGGAGTCCCACAGCGGCAGGGATCCCTTCTCCTGCCTCAAACCCGCTCCCCTCCCAGACCCCTGGGGTCTCGTGGCCAAGGCTCGCAGGCTCCTGGGAGTGAGGAAGGTCCTCAGGAAGAGAGTGAAGGAGGTCTTCTGCTGGAGCCACCAGCTGCAATCTGGACACCTTGACCTCTTCTGCAGGTTTGTTTTGCTGTTTATCTTTGAAACGTTTCTTTTGATCAAACATGCAAGAGAACAGTAAAAAAAAAAGGAAAGTTTATATATAAGTTTTATCAAAGTTCAGGCTGATAAAGTTTGACAATTCTCTCTTTTTGCTCTTATACACTTGCTGGGTACATTTTCTTCTAGGTAGTAGTTTCTGGGGTCTGTTTAATTGAACTGAGCAGTGCCGCTGTTGTTTCAGGATTGCATCTGGACCAAATTGTCGTTTTAAATAAAAAAACGCAAAAACGTTTACGAGAATCATGCACAGTGTCAGAGAAGACGGTTTTTCACATGGCAGCATTCTTAAGGATTTAAACAATGGCCTTATTTTGATTCCACCGCGTCTCTCTTTTACCCATGCATCGGGGTAATGGAGAGGTCTCGGGGGGTGAACGTCAAACCCTGGTTTCTCAGGAGTGAAGACTCCAGTGCGTGTGCTTGCGGTCAGAGAGGGTCGATCATTTTTCACCTCTTCAGTTTCCCATTTTCACCTCAAGCAGGTTTCTGTCAGGTCTGCTGGTGCCCAGAACCTGCAGGATCCTGGAGGGGATCTTCTCCCCCCGGCAGGTGGAAGCCACGCTCTGCCTCCAGTTCCTCTTCAAGCTGCTGCAGAAGCAGCTGAGCAGCGCGACCCTCTCCCCGGAGCGGCTGGTCAACGTGTGTCACTGCCTGTACGAGGCCCAGGACCCCACTATCAGGGACAGGGTGGGCCGGCTGCTGGAGCGGGCCTCCCATGGAGGGGAGGAGCGCCGCCCCGGGGACTGGACAGAGATGGCCTTCCTCCTGCAGCTCACCAGCGCCCTGGAGGAGCTGGACCTGGAGAACAGAGGGCTGGGGCCGGAAGGGGTCCGTCGGCTGCAACCGGTGCTGCCCTTCTTCAAAACACTCAGGTGCTGTTTGCAGTTTTACCCTGCTTGCACATGCTTATACTTTGCATTTACCATAGTTTACCCTGGATTGCCATGTTTATTAGCAGTTTTATCACATCTTGCTATTCTTTACAATGCTTACCTATGCTTTTGCTGTGCTTTGTTACTGTGCTATGCTTTCACTGAGCTTTGTTATTGTGCTATGCTTTCACTGTTGGACACTTTTATAAGGTCACACACGCACGTGTTCCTCCTCCACTGCAGTTTGATCTGTTGAGTCCCTTTTTTGTTCCCTCTGTTCGTTCTGCAGGTTTGGACTGAATCCCCTGGGAACTGAAGGAGCTGCCCTGCTCGCTGAGGTGCTAAAGAGTCCTGACTGCAAGATCGAGAGACTGTGGTGAGTCCCACCTCGCTAGACACCTTTACCTGAATCCCATTCAGTGACAGCAGCCTTTCCTCAGCCCGACCCAGCCCAGCCCAGCCCTGCAGTTCCCCACACCCCCACACACCCTGCCACACTGCCTCACGAGTATATGATCATATGTTGTTGTTCTGGTCAGTCGACCCCATCGGTGTGACCTCAGGTGACGTGATTCCAGCTGTGCGCTAGAAATCAAACGTAAATCTTACGCAGCACACTAGAAATACATTTGAGGGGTTTTAAACCTGTCGAGTTTTTCTTTTTGTTTTTGTGCATCTAAAACAATTGAAATGAATAAGTCTTTGTAAACAGTTTTTGCAGTTACAATGGAACTCTTCTTTGTGGTATAGTAAAGCATAAGAAAGCATTGTAAAACCCAAAGAGGTATGGGAAAGCATTGCAAAACCCAGAGAGGTATGGTAAAGCATAGGAAAGCATTGCAAAACCCAGAAAGCTCTGGTAAATCAAACATGTCTCCCATAGTGTAACATGGTGTTTCCATGTGCTGTGCGTTGCTAACGCGGGTGTGTGCTTGTGTCCAGGGTGGTGGAGACAGGCCTGGGATCGGAGGGGGTGGCGATGCTGTGTGAGGGACTGGAGAAGAACAGCAGCGTGGTGGATTTGAGGTGAGGTTCTCTCTCGCACAGCCTGGAGCACAGCAATCACCTTGTTACTAAGACATAAAGATGAGACAGCTGTCTTTCCATACAGGATGGCCATCAATAACATCGGTGACGAGGGAGCTGGCTCTCTCGCTGAAGTGCTGAAGAGGAACAAGACTTTAAAAGACATCAGGTAACGAGCAGGCTTTCACACGCTGTCCAACAGCCCCACGCTCATCCACGCCATCCTCTCCGCACCGCGCTATCATAGCGTATAAAACGGCTCTCGGTGTGCAGACTTGAAATTGGGATTTTTTCCCGAATTGGAACGGAACGAGAGCCGAGCCGTTGTTTTTGCCGTTTAAACAACTTGGGATTTCCAAGCCATTAAAAAAAAACAGCAGTACAGTATTAACCACCCTTTATTTTTTTAAGTGGAATAATGACTCGGTTTTTGCTTCTGTGTTGCCCAGGTTACGTGACAACATGATCACAGACCGAGGGGCGGAGCTTTTAATGCAGGCACTGCGTGGGAACAGCACACTGGAGGACCTCTGGTAAACACTTTCACCTTCTTTTAGAATTTCACCACAGAGACAACTCTGTTAGAAAACAGATGTCTCTTTTATTAGCCCTTCTCCTTATTGTTCCACTTGTAGAATCAGTCTGCTGCAATGAACTTACCTGCTCTCATATATATATATATATATATATATATATATATATATATATATATATATATATATACCTGTATCTTTTTTTAAGGCTCTACGACAACAAAATTTCAAAAAACGGAGTCCGGGAGCTAAAGGAGTTTGCAAAGGCTCGGCAAGGACTGGACATCAAGATCTGCACTTGACTTAAAGACCTCACTGGAACCTGGGCTTAAGCCCTGCCCCCTGACAACACTGGAACCTGGACTCAAGCCCTGCCCCCTGACAACACTGGAACCTGGACTCAAGCCCCACCCCCTAACACTGAAACCTGGGCTCAAGCCCCACCCCCTAACACTGGAACCTGGACTCAAACCCCGCCCCTAACACTGAAACCTGGGCTCAAGCCCCGCCCCCTAACACTGAAACCTGGGCTCAAGCCCCGCCCCCTAACACTGAAACCTGGGCTCAAGCCCCGCCCCCTAACACTGAAACCTGGGCTCAAGCTCCACCCCCTGGCATCTCACTATCTGCTGCCCACTCTCAGTGTGCACCGCAGACAAGTGACCAGGGCTCCCTTGTAAAAGTTTCCCAGGTAATTTTGCTTTTCCCCATGGTTATACTACGCATGTGCCGTAGTTATCATGGTATGTTTTAATATGCTTTACAATACCTCTCTGCACTTCACAATCCACTTTTTGTGGATCTTTGTTTTATTGAAATGGCATGCCTTGTGTTTTGTCGTTGTGAAAAGTAAGGGACTCGGTCCACTGCTTCAGCCGAACACAGTGCAGCTTCCCTGCAGAGCTGTGCCACTGCAGAGTGCGACGGAGCAGAGTGGCAACGTGCCAGATTGTGATCAGGGTTAAAGCACCCCTTGTGCCACCTGCTTACACCCTGCTTTGCACTGTGAGATCTGTTTAAATGGTTCATTTTAATGTTATTAACTTGTAGATAAAATTGCTGCTTCTTTCTGTAAACCGTTCCATTATATTTTCTGCTCTTTTTTGTAAAGTGTTATTGCATGTACTGTAGCAGGCATTGTGCCTTGTGTTACCAAACGCCAGAAAACACTATATTTATTAATATGGCTTGGCGATATGAAATTGATTTTCATAATCGAATAAACATGTTTACAGCGAGAACGTTTGGAAGTCGTGTGAAGCTAGTCTTTGGTGTGCGACTGCCCTCTGGTGACGGTTCTCAGCCAGTGCAATTGTAATTTCTTTGCTTGATTGCAGGCTGTCACGCGTTGACTATACATTTACTTCTAGATTAGATTTATTTCAATATGTTATTAATTAAGAAATTGGGCATTACCAAGAGATTTCAGAACGATCTGGCCAATAATAAATGTAGCATTAATAATCACGATATGCAAGTCGCGATACGATAGGCATCACGATACATAATCATTCACCCAGAAAATGTTCGTTCACGCTGAATTTAATCCGTTTCTATTTCATATTAATGCATTTAAAGAAAAGCAGAAAATTGAGCATGCAAACTTTTTTTAACAATGCAGAAACTTTATTGTTTTGTGTGTTCTGGAAGCCAGAACAATAAATTACAAAAATAGGGTAAGTATAAAGAAAGCAATCAATAAATAAAATGACCAATACAAAATAGAAATCTCATCGTAGAAAAAATAAATACGTTACTGTTTTTAAAAAAGGTCACGCTGAGGAGTTACTGCTGTGGCTGTAAAGTAAGATTTTGCTCCGGTTCACAGTTTGCAAGTTGCACCCGTAATGCGTCACTGCTGGTTCCTGGATTTGAGCAGGGTGAAGTCGCGCACCACCTTGCCCAGGTACCTCTCCAGATCTCTCAGGATGATGGAGCCCTGCAGCTTGCTCAGCCACTCGCTCGGGGGGCTTAGCAGCTCGGGGGGCAGCACCTCAGCTGGTGGGGGCGGGAGCGTCACGTTCATGGCCCAGAGCTGGGGAGCGGAACACACAGCAGCAGTGAGCACACAGCCACCCCGGCAAGCCAGGTTAAATGCATAGTATAGAAATGGGAAAAGCGCGTAAAAATGCAAAAATACCGAGAAAAAATACCACGGGGAACTTTTCTAAGGGGTGTCTGGGGGAACCCCTCAATGTTTAAAGCTATAGCAGTGTCTTCCACCAAACTATCAACCAGCAGAAAACATTGCAGAGCAGTCCAGCAAGACGTGCTGCGGGTTACAAGCTTTCTTCCACACGCCAGCTCGCTTCCACTGTTCAGATACAGACATGCAGCCGAGCAATTACGGTTCTCAACAGGCAAATTTGGTTTATGGCACAAATAATAATAAATATATATATGCATCAGCTGCAGAGTCACTTACAACAACGTCTCACCCGAAAGACGGAGCACAAGGAGGTTCAATGACTTGCTTAGGATCCCACACAGTGGCTGAGCCGGGATTTGAACCGGGGACCTCCTGGTTATAAGCCCCTTTTATGAAACCACCTGTTATCACGCTGCTATCGTAGTGAACATATCTCAGTCGCCATCTGTACCGTTTTCAGAAAGCAATGTCGGTATAGTTCTATCAGCTCTGCTCGTCTAAATGATTAAAAAAGAAACATTTTCTTTGGATTCCTTTTATATAATTAAACTGGATTTAGCAGGCTATGGATGGATAGAACAGTATAACGAGCCCTTGAGATTCAATGTGTGAATCACTCAGAGTGACTGAGTCCTGTTTACCTGATATGCGATAATAATAATAATAATAATAATAATAATAATAATAATAATAATAATAATAATTATTATTATTATTATTATTATTTTGCATTGTAACTGCACGACAATATGTGTAATTACTGATCTGAAGTGTTGTTAAAACGCTAGCTTTCAAGACCTCAAAGATAAAAAATCTCAGAAACACCTGAAAAGGGGACTTTTGAGGTGCTGAAAGCGAATGTTTGACTGGAGCAGTTAATTAAACCCAGTCTCGATGGTACCGCAGTGCAATAACGCTGTGTTTTCAATTCCGCTCTCTCTCTGGGGAGGCACGCCTTGTGGTTATACAGAACACTGAGGGGGCGGACCTACCTGAGAGTTCACCTGGAGGGTGAGGTCACTGAGGTCCATCTGAAGGGCCAGCATGGACTGGGAGAGCTGGGACTGCTCCGACTCTCCCAGTAAGTGCATCCTGTTTGCGTGGACGTGCACCCAGTAAACGTGCAGGTCCCGGGAGCTGTTCGCCAGCCTCTCTTCATCCTGTACACATTTACAAAGGATTCAGGCTTATTATTTCAGATCATGACAGGGTACAGCAAGTGACTCGGATTGCTGTGTGTCTTATTAAATGCATGCCGACTTATAGATAACTGCAATGCTGTCATGCATCGTTACACCGTACCGAATGTGTAATTTGTATGCACGATACGCAAGTGTACAATTAAATCAGAAAATGATTAGGGTTAGGGCTATATCGCGTGAAGATATTTACACATGAAGTACAGTGTAACAATGCATAATAACATTGCAGTTATGTGTAAGTCCGCATGTATTCACTCAGCCGCTGCTATGCGGGTGCACAGTGATTAGAGACCCCTAGTGTAAAGTGTGAGAGGAACGCCCCTCCCTCTATTCACTCAGTCGCTGCTATGCGGGTGCACAGTGATTAGAGACCCCTAGTGTAAAGTGTGAGAGGAACGCCCCTCCCTCTATTCACTCAGTCGCTGCTATGCGGGTGCACAGTGATTAGAGACCCCTAGTGTAAAGTGTGAGAGGAACGCCCCTCCCTCTATTCACTCAGTCGCTGCTATGCGGGTGCACAGTGATTAGAGACCCCTAGTGTAAAGTGTGAGAGGAACGCCCCTCCCTCTATTCACTCAGTCGCTGCTATGCGGGTGCACAGTGATTAGAGACCCCTAGTGTAAAGTGTGAGAGGAACGCCCCTCCCTCTATTCACTCAGTCGCTGCTATGCGGGTGCACAGTGATTAGAGACCCCTAGTGTAAAGTGTGAGAGGAACGCCCCTCCCTCTATTCACTCAGTCGCTGCTATGCGGGTGCACAGTGATTAGAGACCCCTAGTGTAAAGTGTGAGAGGAACGCCCCTCCCTCTATTCACTCAGTCGCTGCTATGCGGGTGCACAGTGATTAGAGACCCCTAGTGTAAAGTGTGAGAGGAACGCCCCTCCCTCTATTCACTCAGTCGCTGCTATGCGGGTGCACAGTGATTAGAGACCCCTAGTGTAAAGTGTGAGAGGAACGCCCCTCCCTCTATTCACTCAGTCGCTGCTATGCGGGTGCACAGTGATTAGAGACCCCTAGTGTAAAGTGTGAGAGGAACGCCCCTCCCTCTATTCACTCAGTCGCTGCTATGCGGGTGCACAGTGATTAGAGACCCCTAGTGTAAAGTGTGAGAGGAACGCCCCTCCCTCTATTCACTCAGTCGCTGCTATGCGGGTGCACAGTGATTAGAGACCCCTAGTGTAAAGTGTGAGAGGAACGCCCCTCCCTCTATTCACTCAGTCGCTGCTATGCGGGTGCACAGTGATTAGAGACCCCTAGTGTAAAGTGTGAGAGGAACGCCCCTCCCTCTATTCACTCAGTCGCTGCTATGCGGGTGCACAGTGATTAGAGACCCCTAGTGTAAAGTGTGAGAGGAACGCCCCTCCCTCTATTCACTCAGTCGCTGCTATGCGGGTGCACAGTGATTAGAGACCCCTAGTGTAAAGTGTGAGAGGAACGCCCCTCCCTCTATTCACTCAGTCGCTGCTATGCGGGTGCACAGTGATTAGAGACCCCTAGTGTAAAGTGTGAGAGGAACGCCCCTCCCTCTATTCACTCAGTCGCTGCTATGCGGGTGCACAGTGATTAGAGACCCCTAGTGTAAAGTGTGAGAGGAACGCCCCTCCCTCTATTCACTCAGTCGCTGCTATGCGGGTGCACAGTGATTAGAGACCCCTAGTGTAAAGTGTGAGAGGAACGCCCCTCCCTCTATTCACTCAGTCGCTGCTATGCGGGTGCACAGTGATTAGAGACCCCTAGTGTAAAGTGTGAGAGGAACGCCCCTCCCTCTATTCACTCAGTCGCTGCTATGCGGGTGCACAGTGATTAGAGACCCCTAGTGTAAAGTGTGAGAGGAACGCCCCTCCCTCTATTCACTCAGTCGCTGCTATGCGGGTGCACAGTGATTAGAGACCCCTAGTGTAAAGTGTGAGAGGAACGCCCCTCCCTCTATTCACTCAGTCGCTGCTATGCGGGTGCACAGTGATTAGAGACCCCTAGTGTAAAGTGTGAGAGGAACGCCCCTCCCTCTATTCACTCAGTCGCTGCTATGCGGGTGCACAGTGATTAGAGACCCCTAGTGTAAAGTGTGAGAGGAACGCCCCTCCCTCTATTCACTCAGTCGCTGCTATGCGGGTGCACAGTGATTAGAGACCCCTAGTGTAAAGTGTGAGAGGAACGCCCCTCCCTCTATTCACTCAGTCGCTGCTATGCGGGTGCACAGTGATTAGAGACCCCTAGTGTAAAGTGTGAGAGGAACGCCCCTCCCTCTATTCACTCAGTCGCTGCTATGCGGGTGCACAGTGATTAGAGACCCCTAGTGTAAAGTGTGAGAGGAACGCCCCTCCCTCTATTCACTCAGTCGCTGCTATGCGGGTGCACAGTGATTAGAGACCCCTAGTGTAAAGTGTGAGAGGAACGCCCCTCCCTCTATTCACTCAGTCGCTGCTATGCAGGTGCACAGTGATTAGACACGCCCATACCTGCATGTTTAGCCAGTGTGTGTAGACCATGCTGGCGGAAGGCAGGCTTGCCAGCACAATGCCGGAGTCCTGAATCAGCTGGCCTCCGAACTGCTCTTCATTCTGCAGAATGAAATATCATATTAGAGCTGCGATTTACACAGGCAACCTCAGAAATCTGCCCTTCACGAACAAGGCCCCTTTGGGAATCCGTGCATAGGGAAAGAACATATATTTACAGTGTCATATGCGGTGTATATTTTTAAAACATATAGCTTTGCAATACACCTGCATTTTACATATAAGATACATATATCACTTGGGAATATATATATATATATATATATATATATATATATATATATATATATATATATATATATATATATATAAAGTGAAACATTTGTAAGGATTTCTGCATGCCGCTAAACGGGTTATTTGTAGTTTTGAAATATACTTATATAGTTGAAAGCTCTGTAGATATGATCCACTTTTAATACAGAGTGTTAGTAAAAGCGCTTACGTATAGGACTCGCAGGCTGCGCACATCCTTCAATATCTTCATAGAGAGACGCTGGCTTTGGCTGAACGTGACGTCCTGAAGGAAGCCTTCGTCTGGAGTGATGAAGAGGAGCAGGCAGAGGGAGAGGAAGATCCACGAGCAGCACACCATCCTGGACAGGACGTCGCTTTGGTTACTCACATGTCGAATTGACTAAACTAACTGCGTGCATTTCATTAGTGAGAATGCTATATACAGTTTGAGTTTCACCAAACCAACTGAAACCGTCTAGAACAGCTTCCAACACATTTTCAAAGCATTTACTGCTGTCTTAAAAATTAAAAAAAACTTTAACTCCTATTTTTTGAAAGGAGAGAAGTCAATAAATAAATAAATAAATAAATAGAACACCTGTTTTACAAGTTTATAAAACCAGAACCAGACAAGGAGAAAATATACGTTTTAAGATATTTTAACCACAAACTGGTTTGTTTTATATTTTCTCATTTAAAAAAAACAAACAAAACAATAGGAGTTAATTTAGGAGACGATGAACTGGTATTTTTTTCCCACAAAACAAACTGGGGCAGTATTGCACCCTGGAGTAAAAACTATTTGATATCAAGCAAAAAAAGGCAGCTTGCGGTATAGAGGCGATGCCTATATTTCAGATGTGTCCTTACCTTCTGATGTTTTACAGCAGTGATGTTTGGGGCGATGTTGTTTTCCACACTGGGGTGCTGCTTGTTGGTTTATACCCCCAGCGGGATGGATACGGTTATATAGGGCTTGCACGAGTTTCTGTTTAATGCTGCTTTCCTCTTTGGAGTTTTTTAATGTATCACTCCCGTCAGGCTGCGTAATCTTCACAGCAAACTTTCGCTTCCTGTTTGAAATGATTGTAAAAACCTCCGTTACACGTATTTTTTATTTTTTTTTTAATTTTGGGAGCTTGTGGTTGATATGGTTGAGTTTCACCAGGAACGACTCTAGAAAAACCAAAAGCCGGAAAACTTAGACAAAAATAAATCTGAAGATCTCTCTTCATAAATCTGAACATTTCTATATTTATAAAAGATCAATCTAAAGATCTGCCACTATGGTGACCAGTTCACTCTTTTAACACTAGTTGGAAAAATGCATTTCACTGTATATTTGTTAACGGACTCTATTCACTAAACTTTAAGGACTGTTTTCATGAATGTTTTCAGGACTGTCTTTCTTAAGTCCAGTTTGTTGATTGAAATCAAGTTTACATTTCATTGCAACCAGTTTTCTGATCTTTCAGAGAGAGTTTTATGGTTTATTTTGAGTTTTCAAGGGGCTGTTTAATCTAAGAGAATGATTAAAAAACAAACAGTCTTTATACAGTGAAACATTCCTTTAAAATGTCCTTAAAATAACCAGCAGAGAGGCAAGCTAAGTGACATGACGCCCATCTCCCGCAAAACTCTCTTAGGATCATTAGGAACTTCTATTGCAAACTACTTCTTTAAGATGGCTAACAATGCTGATGAAGACCACAGCAACATCGACTACAACTTTCAGGGGTTTCCACCCACAAACTGAACACATCTACATCTCTTCTAAAAAAAAAACCCAGGTTGCCCTTGAAATAATGATTGCAAATGCTGCTTAATTATACCTATTCTCCGGACGCTCCTTTCTTACTGTACAGAAGTTCCAGGCATGTCTGAGATGTTGCTAACAAGTGAAGTACCTTCTTTTGACAGCAGGGGTCAGGTTTGTGCCAAAGTAGTTCGTGTTCCTTTGCTGCAGTCAACTCTGCACGCACAGTACCCAGGCAAGTGATGCAGATTGCAGAGGACGTCAGTGACATCACTGAAAGAGGGAATCCCTAGAGGGAACCACCAGAAAGACCTGGAAACTGCCCGGGTCAGCGTTCTCTCAATCAGCGAATCAGAGGCTTGACTCATAATGAGTTGTAAAGAAAAAAAGTTGTAAACAGCCCATGGCAGACTGCAGCCTAAAAAACACACTGAGAAATCCTGACAGGAAATGAGGACACACTTGAAGAGGCTTGACTTTCTGTTAATTTGCTGCTTCGTTTTATTCTAGTGGAAAAGGGATAAATGTGGAACCCCACACAGCTGAAGGCTCTTCTACTAACAGAGCACTTTTAAAAAGCTCACTGCTCTTCTGCTGCTGTGCAGCCTCTCACTGAACCTGTAGCAGTTTCGTGTAAAGTCAGCACGTTGTAAGGTGGCGTTCTCTGAGTTTCTGATGTCCCTATCACTTTGCACACGTTAAGTTAAACAGAACAACGTCCTCCACATACTGTCGTTATTATTCTCACTGGGATTTGCTCTCCCAGGCGTTTCTGTGAGGTCTCTTTGCTTGCAGCTGCGTCAGTCTGGGGACTGTTCATTTCTTTCTGAACTACTGCATTTGTAGCTCGTGCAATGGGTTAGCAGTGCTACTTTTTCAACCCCCACTCATCCCCTGCCATAAACTCCCACCATATCTTTACTCTGCCTAGTCCCAGGACCTTCCTATTGGCGCACGTTTCAGTCCATGGTATATGTTCTGCACCTCGAAGGGAATGATCTTTCTCTTTCCAGCTTGGGTGCAGTTGTTCCAGGAACAAGCTTTTTAGATCTTGCAGGCACCTCTAAAGGAATGTACCCCAGCAGCTCCTTCTCAATGAATGGACCTGTTCTGCTGGTGGAAACACTTTCCACTAAGTGTCTCTAATTACTATGCACTTGCATAGTACTTACTTAGTAAACAGATGTGTACTTACACACAATGACAATGTTATTATCCATCGTTACAATGTTATTATCCATCGTTACAATGTTATTATCCATTGTTACAGTGTTATTATCCATAATTACAATGTACTTCACGTGTACATATTTTTTGCATGATATATGGAATTACACACTTGTATCTGGAAAGTGTTCGGGTTAAGGTTATATGGTGTAAAAAGATTTCCACATGAAGTACATTGTAACTATGCATATTAGCATTGCAATGATGTGTAAGTTCACATGTATATACTAAGTATCTACAATGCAAACACACAGTAATTTGATGAATTGGGCCCAGTCATTGCAGGAGGCCTCTCTGCATGCTGTAGGGTAACTCACTGCAGTATTAAGATTGTTAACACGCTGGGAAACACTTGTGGATTTCACGTGGTTTCTGAAAACGAGAAGATGATTCAAGCGCGGTTACTGCAGAGCAGAGACAAAGTGTCCAAACAGCAGCTTTTAATTTCTGGGATTCTTCTTCTTGACAATAATCACTCAAATTTCAGCTTCCCTTTTCTGGTCAGAGAGCCGTCAACAGCGACTCTTGGAAGGGCTTCTCCAGTTCTAACCTTTAGTGAAAGTATCCCTGAGTCGGGAGGATTTTCTTGCTGGATCGGATCTCTCCAGTCATTAGAGCTTCATTTTCAGGACCTGCAATAACCCAGCTAATGTTTCCCCTTTAGTGATTCATTGACTGTTTTATTAGCGTTATTAAACACAATAAAAATACTGTAGTGCTTTATTTTGAGTGTCAGAAACATTTAACTAACATGCAATTAGTCTCTTGATGAAATTTAGTTCAATCAGAAAACTGATGGGTTACAGATTATTTATTAAGAGACTGGAGAGCAGTGCTACAGTGCTGTGACAGGGTAGCATCACAGACCAGGCTGGCTAGCGGAAGGAAACAGACCCAGAGAAAGAACGTTGCAGCTTGAAAGCGCCACAGTGCACTTTATTAAATAAAAAAAAAACACAGAACACAGGAACAAGCAAAACAAAGGTTCAAACAAAATAATAACACACTTTTAAGTTGTGCATTAACCTTTACTACCAAGCTGAACCATTGCAAAAATGACAGCACAAACACAGAACAGTCAGAACGCACCATATCACTGATGTGGGAAACATACTTCCTAATCACACTATATACACCATGCACGTGTGTATCTATCATTAGACTGCCACTGGAGCTCAGATTTTATGTATATGGAGAGTATGTGTTTTGAGACTTGACATTTTCCTGCTCCAGTGAAAAAAAGAGGTGTTCTCTGTTAAAACATGCGTTCACTGTCTGCACCACTCATCAAAATGACCAGGCATTTGCACTGTACCTTCTCGCTACTGATGTAATTACAGTGAAAGCACCGCTGTGATTCACTGCTGACACCAGAGAAAGCAGTGCCAAAAAAAAAAAGAGAAGCTTTCTAATCAAGTTCCGGCTTCCCTTTTCTGGATAGGCTCTGACTCTGGCTGAAGGACTCCCTTGCTCTGCTTACTGCATTGTGTTCACATAGAGCAAGAATCAGTGGCCACCTCTTAAGAGATGAGAGAGGCTTACTTTCTCCATGTTTCTGCAATCACAGTTGCATTGAGATAGATTGCAGAGCGTTATCTTCAGCATGTGTGTTTCAGGTCCCTGGATGGATTATCAGGGGGAGAGGGGGGTGTGGCTGACAGGTTGCATTGCAAAGCCAGGTGGAATTGCAAGCACTTGGTGGTCTGATTTGTTCAGCAAAATACTGTATTTTCAAAGCTTTTGTAATTGCAGTAAAAAAAAAAAACAACAAAGTTAAATGGAGAAATCTTCCGAAACGAGAAACAAACAATTTGAGAGAATTATTATTACTTGCTTGTTTGGTTCTAGTTTCTCCTGTGAAAAAATACACTAAAATAACTTGGGAGGAAATTACTGACTGTGGTCAGAGCTTTGAAAATCACAGACCGTTTTTACTGCACAGCCAACTTTAATGAGGTTTAGTGACACAAAAAGGTGCCCTTACTGCTTTTTCAAAGTCACCTAGGATTAATCAGAGTAGGTTGGCAGCAAATTCCTTTAGTTTTAGAGGGGGGTCGAACTGTATTCTTATTTTCAAAGCACTGTTTAAGAGTTAATAGTCCTTATAACAAGCATTCCTTAAAACGCTCCTTAAAGTTTTGCGAATCAGACAGACTTCATGAAACCTTTTGTACAACAATTGATCTTTAAAAACCATTAAGCATTAATGACAATCTGAGTTTTTTTTAATTTAATCCTGCAGTGTCCCTCAGTTGAAATGCAATTCTTTGCTACCCTGGACCTTGTTGGTAGGCCAGTTGGTTTACTTTCGCCCAGAGATTTGGGCTTCATAGTTCAGGAAGCAAAACAGAAAATAAAAAAGGGGATTGTCTTTTTTTTTTAAATGTTGTTTTTTGGTATGACAGGTTTTATGGGAAACGCGTACAGTGCTGATGGGAAGTATCACATGCAAACTGAGAGTTATTAGATGTTTCCTTTAGTTTGGTGACCATATTTTTTTAAGCACACTCATGCCTGCTGTAACACGTGCTTCGGTCTTAACTGACACCTAGAAAACAAGGGGCACTAGAGGGAGGATTTACAGAAACATCTTCACACCGTGTCACCTCTGCAGATTCACAATAATCACGTCCACACACACATTATTTTCTGCTGCTTTTTATTGGCAAAGATTAAACAAAAATATAAAATAAAAATGACTACATTTTACAGTACAATTGTGGTCATAATTTAAATAAATATATATAAATATTTTCATTTTAGCTGAACCCACTTTAGAAAATAGTTTCAAGAGATATAAATGTAGTACAAAAATATATATATATGTATTTTTTTCTCGGTTATGAAATTTTTTAATAAATCATAATAGTTAATGTTAATAACTGATTCATTTAATTATCGTTCAATTCATATGATGTTTTTAGGTGATTAATATAAAGTATGTTTTGTGTTTAATTCACAGTAATGTACCCAAATGCAATTACGAAAAAGCTGCTAAGCTCTTAGATATTATGAAGTGAAGTTACTGCCTCTGAGCTGTGTGCTGTATGAACTGCTCACTGTCTTTAAAAGAGCTACCAATGCTGTTACTGCCAGCCCTCCTATACACAGCAGCAGCACAAGACCCTGTGAAACTCAAAATATATATTGTTTTACATTTTGTATTACTGTTTGTGATTCTGCGATTATCATAATAAATAAATAAATACATCATAATAATAATAATAATAAATAAAATAAATAGAAGCGTTTACAATGTATAATAAATATTAACTGAACCCTCCCCTTATAAAAGTTTTCCACAGCATTTGAATGCACATCATGTTTCAGTTTTGCCCTGCTTGGTTATGCTCTGCGATTCCCATTATTAACTCTGGCTTATTAATATGCTTTTGCCAGCCTGCTCTGTGCTTTGCAATGCTTCCCTATGCTTTACCGTGTACTTGCTGTGTTTTCACTGTGGTGAAACTGGTCTGAGGGTTGGCGCAGTGGCTCAGGGGGGCCTCACTTTTGGTATTTGGTCCTGAGCAGGGTGAAGTCTCGCACCACCTTGCCCAGGTACCTCTCCAGATCTCTCAGGATGATATAGCCCTGCAGCTTGCTCAGCCACTCGTTCTGGGGGTTCAGCAGGGCGTCAGGTACAGACTGGCTCAGGGTTTCAGGAGCCGGGGTTTCCAGAAATTCCAGCTAGGGGGCGACAAAGACAAACCACAACCGGCATGAATCACCCAGGAAATAACCTTTTCGGTGAGTCAATGGTTTGCTTATGCAACTTCAATAATAAAAAAAAACGTCAATTCAGCAAAAATGAAAACGAAAGAGAAATCCACAGCCTGATTACAAGGTTTCCACTAAACAGTAACATCCAGACCATGCAGCTAATACTGCACCGATTTTACAACACAATTATTATTTCCATGACTGGGTGTTTTTAAGCTTGGAACTTTGTTCTTTTTAAATAATTTTTACATTAATGGTGCATCTCTATTTTTCTCAGTTGTGATTACAAGGGTTCTAAATGCCTGCAGATTGGGTATTCTGTTTGCAATCGAGTGGATTCCAATAAAACTCACATATTTGAAAACACACAGCGCAAAAGCATATCATAGTGCTAAACAACCACCAATGTAAATACCCTAGAAGTCTGTATAAATCCTGCAGTGATTTACTGACTCACTTTTTAATAACAATGCCTGCAATATTCATACAGTGGCATGAAATCCACAGATCTAGGGTGTGGGCATCTGGACCCTACCTGGTGCTTCATCTGGAACAGCAGATCCCGCATGTCCAGCAGAACGTCCTCCATGTTCTGGGCGAGCGAGCTCTGGGGCATGCTTTCCAGCTCGTAGATGCGCTTGGCGTCCACGTGGATCCAGAAGACGTGGAGATCCTTGAGATTGATCAGGAGCCTCTCGCTGTCCTGGGATCAGAATAGCGGGGAGAGGGGTCAGACTGGTTTCTAGCATGTTTATAACAAGATCTAAGAGGCGAGTTTCTCCACAACTCTTTAAGTGGCGTGGAACAAGAAAAGCCTTCATGGAGGAGCAGCTTCTTGCCAGTTTAATAAAGTTAGTCAATGGTTTTGGCTTCAGGATAGGGCTTTGTATCTGTTGCTGGTTCGTCTTTAACATGCACTGAGGTGTGTTAAGTGTAGTGCAGGGTTACCTCCATGCTGAGCCAGGTGCTGTAGTGCAGGTTGATGGTCGGCAGGCTGGTCATCACCAGGCTGTAGTCTTCGAAGGACTTGCTTCCAATGTGCTCTTCCTTCTGTGAGAGGAAACGCAGTGGGAGAAAAAGAGTCAGCTGATTTACTGGGAACAATTAAAAAAACCCACAAATTTCAGATGACCTGGACTCTCTGCACACCTGTTTATTCCTCACCACAGTACAACACGCACGCAGGCACGCACACGCAAGCACACACACACACACACACACACACACACACACAGCAACCATCACTCGCTACTCCCATGCTAGCAAGCCTTAATTGCTTGATTGAAATCAAGTGTTTCTTTCAACAGCAACTGTATCACAATCAGTAAATCCACGTGACTTCCAGTAGCACTCTCCCGGAGTAATAGCCGTAGCGAACTGTCCAGTTTACAGACTTTAAAATACTGGCTGCTTCATGACATCCGCTTGATTACTGGAATAATGTTCATGTCGATATTTGAATGTATGTATGTATGCATTTAATTATGCATGCATCGATGCATTTATTTATTTAGAATAAACACATTCAAATATATTTGGGTGGGGGGGAGAGTTTTCGACCCTTACATATTTGCTCAGCAGCGCGTAGACGTCGCTGTGAATCTTGCGGGCGAGCGCCAGGCACTGAGAGAAGGATTCCCTGTTGCTGAATATATCCTGGGAGGCCACCGGGACCAGCAGAGAGGCGCTGGCGCACAAGAACAAAGCCAGGGGAGTCATCATCGGGCAAGCTGAGGGAAAACTGCAACAACAAGGACGATTTCATTAGACCGGCGAGACAGACAGGGCGGCTCAACTTTGCAGTCCATTAACCCTTAAAAAAACCAACACAAAATAAAACGTTATTCTCGTTTTTAAAAGCACTGCAATTTGATGGTTAACCCTCGCGTCCACAATGATCTCCAGTGAAGACTTTCATTTGCTTCAGAGTTAACGATTCAAAGGTAACGTCCTGTGGGGTCAACACACGGTAACTCTTTCAGCACTTTTTAAAAATTGTTTTTGGCATGTAAAAATACAAGAAAGTTGTTTTTCTTATGGTGTAAATAGTAATACAAATAAGTCTCAAACCCATCGGAAGTGTTTGTTTCCCATGGTTCATGGGAAGTCATGCATGAAATAATTATTTAAATAAAAACATATTTAAAGGTGGGACCCAGTTTGTCGCCAGCAAGGTAATGAAGTTAAACTTTAAAAAACATTTTAGAGAAATATTTCCGCTTTTAAGACGTTTACTGCATGATGTTTAAGCTGAGATCAATATTCGCAATAGCCGTCAGAGCAAAGTGTGCGCGGGAACAAAAGCGCGCCTTTTTAAACACAGCCTCAGTGTTTACTTTAAATATAACCAAAAAAATAGATAAGAATACCTTTTTAGCGTTTATGATTATTAAGAGGTATTTGCAATCTCTTGCATAGGATTAATGTTCAATAATAATAATAATAATAATAATAATAATAATAATAATAATAATAATATAAACACATGATAAGAATAGATCTAGCAACATGTTTTAATACCAGTGCTGCAATGTAGCTGTATGTACCTGTGGAGTTTTGTGGAGTTCTTGCAGTGTCACACTCGGTTCAGTTGTATGGTTTTGTTATGTTCTTTGCCTGCTATTTATTTGTGTAAAGACCAATTGTGAAATTTACAAAAGGGGAACAAAGAATTTCCAACAATCGGTGGCATAAATATAGTGGTTTTCACTCTATCAATGTGTTTTGAATTCTCCCACATATTGAGTAAATGTAAAAATGAAGGCAAGATGCCCACACAACACGACTCAACAGCATCACGCGGGGCTTTCTCGGCAGCAACTTGGAGACCACCCTCCGAACAAGGTAGTCTGCAGGCAAACCCCTCCTCAGCCGGGTTTGTTTTCAAATCTCACAGGTCAAATCCCTTTTTAGAACAAACCTAGGACTGATACAGAATAACCCTCTGTTGCGTTAGACAGCTTCTAAAACAACTGAAAGGAGGATGGAATGCAAAGCTTTTAAAAAAGAAGGATTAAAACATTCCTTCAAACAGTCCTATTCACAGAGCATTTACAGATGATATTTAAAGAATGTTTTTTCTGTCAAAGTTAATGGGTTAAATATGGCTTCTACTGAAATAGCAGCAGTCCAGTTGTGTGCACAGGAAACTTTATTTGATGCATCAAAATTTCTCCCCATTTTATTGTGCCCAATTATTATCTGTATCCTCGGCTCACCGCTCGCAACGCCCCGCCTGCTGACTCGGGGAGCGGAGGCTGGAGCACGCGTCCTCCGAAACGTGCTCCTGCCAGTCCATCATTTTACACACTGCGAGGCCACCAGACCTATAGTGCTGGAGGACAACACCCTGGAGCTGTGGATTCCCCTGCCCACCTAAGCCCTCCCTACCTGGGCAGCGCTCGGCCAATTGTGCACCACCCCCTGGGAGCTCACGGTCACGTGCGGCTGTGGCATAGCCTGGACTCGAACCTGTGATCCCCAGGCTATAGGGCACATCCGCGTGGAGCGCCTATAGAAGCTGTAGATGCCTTTAATCGTAACATACAGAGTGCAAGGGTTTAACATTGCTTTGGGGAGCATCTCTATAACACTTTATATTAAGCAGGCAATTTTGAGTGTAAGTACTGAGTAATTATTTATGTAGTTACAGAGTAGTTACACATTAGTTACAATAATCGCTAAATTATTACACATCTTCATGTATAATTACACATTACCTACATTGTAACTAATGTGTAATTACATTGTAACTACATAAGTAATTAGTCTTTATTTTTTAACGCATTTAAATGAAAGGTGCAGAAGTGATTAAGTGAGTTAAATCGAGTGTTTTTTTTTTTCTTCTTCATCCTTAATCACTCGTAGACTTGGGAGTTTTGAGTTCAAGCTTTCTGATGTCATTTTGATGCGGTACATCCTCTTTCTGTGAATTTGCTGAAAGCAGGGAGTGTTGTTGTGAGGCTCCCTGAGAGAGTATGATAGAGTCATTGCTGGACCCCGGGCTCTCCTTTCAGTTCTCCTCACCGGCCACAGAAACCTGAGCAAGTATTTCCACGTCGTTAGAGAAAACTGCACAGCTACTAAAAGAAAAAACACAAATAAGCACAAAAAAAAAACCAAAAGCCTCACATACCCATCTTCCACTTTCAGCTGGTGCTGTAGGGAAGACCTGGGAGGAGTTTTAGGTTATTCCCTTCATTCAAAAAATACATCAAACCACTTTTTTTTTTAATTTAAGGCAACTTTTTCAAGTTGAATATGCTCACCTAATAAAGTAGCGAGGCACAGTACCAACTGAAAACACTTAATAGCAGCATAATGGCCACGATCAGATTGGAATACCACTGTGCTTCCTCACGTTGCTTTGTAGCCATTCATACCCTTTTACTCACCCGCTAGGATTTCCATTACGTGAGAGTAGATGTTAAAGCTTCATGCTGATTTGAACTCTGCTCTCGCCAAGATAAGCGCCAACTAAGACGCAGCTTTACAGTAAACTAATGTGATCCGTTCACGTCTCCATCCATTTGCGTTTCCTTCCATCTGATGTTGTAGATATCCTTCTGTCTGGTGTTGATCGCTGAAGTGTAATGCTGGCTCCAGGGATCAGCTTATTTTGCCTCCCCAGTGAATCAGCCACACACAACGGCTGCGATGCTGGCTCCATGGATCAACCACAGTGCCGTCTCCCCTTTTGGATTGAGCTAAGTAGGGTACTTCTCTGGGGTCTTCAAGTAAGCACCTTCCATCCTCTGTGTTTC
This sequence comes from Polyodon spathula, assembly GCF_017654505.1. NCBI lineage: Eukaryota > Metazoa > Chordata > Actinopteri > Acipenseriformes > Polyodontidae > Polyodon > Polyodon spathula. The sequence continues at coordinate 775,338 of NW_024472252.1, read as the reverse complement.
GTCAGCTAGCCCACAACACTTCAAGTTAATTCATGTCTAATGACGTTAATGGAACTTAAGGGGGTAATAATTAAAAAACAAGGTTTTTGAAAAACTATTATCTTTTGTTTTTTGTTTTCACTTCCTGTGTTACCTCTAGCCTGCAGAAAGCCACGTTGATTCAGGGGGACCCTATTTTTCCTAACACAGGATGTGGGCTTACAGTGTGGCAGGTCTAACAGGCTTCAGAAAAGTCAAAGGGAAAATCTAGTTTGAAGAATAAAGACAACAGTAAGACAAACTTTTAAGTTTGATTTTGTTTATTACATGTTAACAACAAGTTTACTAACACAGTGACAGGTGTGCTGTTCATGTTTTCATAATAAGGGTAACTAACATATAGTAACATGTCTATAAAGTCATTTAAAACAATGATCAGCAAATTAGATTCTTGCAAGCTTAGTGCCAAGACCCTTTTTAGGGTTAGGGTTAGGGTTAGGGTTAGGGTTAGGGTTAGGTTTAGGGTTAGGGTTAGGGTTAGGGTTAGGGTTAGGTTTAGGGTTAGGGTTTTCTCGACGGACCTGTAAGGTAGGATCTTGAATCAATCCTTTGGAGGGGCTGGCTGGTCCTTTGTCGAGATAGATGTGGTTTTACCAGTCCCTGTCCCTCACTGACTCAATCCAATCACTTTTACTTCTTCTCGCCTGCCACACAGCAGCCTCTCGCTCTGTCTCTCTGTTTCTCTGTCAGTGAGGATCTCTTTTCAATGGAACTAGAGGACTGGCACCAGAGCTTTCCCAGGCTCCCTTTGAATCCCCCCTCCGCCACAATGTTCCTCCTTGCCTGGCCGTTTCAAAATGAGAAAAGGACAGAATGAGGTGGCAGCCTGGCTTCAGTGACGGTCAGGCTATGGGCGTGTTTGTGCAGAATGCAGCGCCACTGTTACTGAGACAGCCGGACGGATGACCCGAGCTACCAATGCACAATGAAGAGTGTGTCAGCTCTCTGGATCTTGTGTGGCTCCTCTGTGCAGCGTCCCTGCTTTTGTGTTCTTTCGCCTTTGCATTGCCCTCTATCAGTGTCACTACAAACATCTGGTAGCAAGATTACTTCAAATGGCATTCATACGCATAGCTGCAGTTACTGTTAACCTACATGGGGAATAAATGCGAAGGCACAATACTGCATACACAAAACGAACAGGTACATGCAATTCAACTTATCTCATTCACTTACTCCAGCAGTGTATCGTTCATTTTGATTGTCCTTTCACTGGAACGAACCCCTCGATATAACGAACAAAAGGCTTGGATCCAACAGATTTGTTACAGGCTGTACTGTGTTTATTTGCATAGCTCAGATTGGTTCCCTAGCACGCCATCTGGTGGACAGTCTATTCACTACCTGCTGGACTAGCGACATGGTGTGAGTGTGATTGACACCCGGATTTGAGTATGAACGAGCAGTGAACAGCGACACCTGCTGTTACAATTGCAACATGACAGAGTCTTGAGAGATTGCAAGCCTGCCACAACACGCACTCCAGAACAGACCTGCGAGGACTCTTATACTCAATTCTAGTTTAGTTTCTGCGCATCTATCTTTAAAAAAAAAAAAAAAGCATGGACTCATTTGCAGGAGGGTTAACACTAAAACATATTTCATTATTCACTCGCCCTGTTCTATGCATTAATTGTGTCGTTTTGCATGAGGGATGCCTTTGAAGCATCGAGAAGAGTTTCCAGCTATGTTCTATAACTAATATTTTGATATTAGTAATTTCACAAGTAATGGTTTATGTCTTCATATGACGTAGGCTTCCATGGTTATTTCTTTATTTAAAAATAAATATTATTTCTTTATTTTTATTATGTTTTGTAATAGGAAGATTATAGCAGCAGTTTGAAGCAGTTCCCTGCTTCACTCACCCGCTGAGTGTGAACCCGGGTATCTACAATGACACACGCACGCTCCCTCTTTCTCTCTCTCTCTCTGACACAAGATTAGAGGAAACTTTTTTAAATGTTTTACACACAATTATTCCAAAGGGGGAAAAAATACCAGTCGTGTTTCCTGTGCAAATATGAAATACCGAATCTGCCCCGCTAGTGCAATGGTAGCCCAGGAATATAATTTAAAATTTAAAGAAATTGTCACAACACGCCCCAAAATCTCTGAGAGAACTGTTTATACGTCGAACCGGAAATAATGTATCGCTTCATAAACATCCCAAGTATAGAACTGGTGGATTGAAACCCAGGGTACTTGTTATTGCTCTTTCGAATACATTCCACAAGGGGGCGCTGATGTATCAGATCTCCCAGAGCCGTGTATAGAGTCTCTGCACAGGTCCAGCTCAGAACGGCTGCCCTGCAGCACACCATTACTGAAAATGAGACATAGGCTTTGACTGTCCTGGCAAACCACGTGTTATATATATATATATATACACACATCAGCCTGCCAGGTAAAACAACAGTATATCAAATGTAAAGGAGGTAGATGGAAATATAGCTTATTCAAGAGCTCAAACTATCCAACTCCGATCTTTGACTGGTTATAAATATAGCGCAACTCATAAATGCGCTTCACTCCTGGAATTTATGACTGTAGGAGTGTGTTTGTTTCAGGTAGTTAAGTAACTTCCACGGTGCATTAAATAAACGGATTGATTTGGGGACATTAACTGGGTTTCTTTGTCGTAACGGTCTCCATAAAATCTGAGAGATTTTTTAGATCCTCGCTATTTAGATGTGTTTTGGTTTATTTGTAATACTCTTGTGTTAAGTGATAGTAAAAGAGCAGCTTTACATTAGATTACTATGACTTTAAACTATCACTTCTTAATGCTCCATTAACACCCGCCTAGCCTGCCTGTGTTATTAATTCTCCTTTGTGACCCTGCTGTCTTCCTGACTCATCTAAACCCTGCGTCTTCGTGAATTACTCTGACTGGTAAACACGTGTAAATCTGCACTGATGTTTTTGTTCTTTTTCGGAGTTTGTCCCCCTTCTCGTTTCTCTCCCTCTCACACTAGAAGACCCTGTGTTGTTTTTCTCTTTTGTTCGAAATCCCTAAAAGCCTGAACCGCTTTTCTGATTGGCCGGGGCCTGTCTCTAGCTGCTCCCCTAGCCAATCGCGTCCCAGCTGTGTTTGCGCAATGTTCTTGAGCAGAATAAAAAAGGGAGCTTGAACCAGTGCGCCCCGAACAGACTGGAGCCGAGGAAACGCTGCAGAGAGCAAGCTGCACAGAGCATCGCCACACCGATACCGAGCGACCGGGGCGACAGCCACTGACAACCGCAGGTAGGAAGAGAAAACCAAGCGTCGCACCACCGGAGAGCAGCAACCGCGCAATTACACAAGAACACAGCAAATAGCGACACATCCTCTTAGAAGAGGTACACTGGGGGCGACAGTCGCCTTAAAGAATGGATGATGATATCATAAAGCCATTATTTCTATTGGAAATAGCAGCGGCTGTATGAAACATTGTTTCCCCGCATCATATACCTGGGCATCTGCAGAGTGGTTCATTCTGCGTCAAGATTGCACACTCACATAAAAAACAGAATTGAGATCACCTGGGGGGAAAAAAAGGCAAATATATAATTATTGTTTCATATATAGACGTGCGTGTTTTTAATTCTCAATGGATGCGATGGAGAGAGAATAGCGCAGCTTTATCTACCGGTTGCATGGTTGGTATTCTTCCCCTCTGCGGCTGCAGTAAGTGTGTGGATAATGATAACCGCTACTTGGCTAAATGTGTTCAAACAGATAGAAGCGGATTTATTTTCCGTGGAAACACACGGTGCTTTTATTTTGCATGCGCTCTAAGGGGAGATGGGTTAGTAATACTGAACTGGAGGGTTTAATGACCAGAACAACGCATTATATAACCCAGTGCTTCGTTTAAGAGATGTTTTTAATAAAGACAAATAAGTTTAGGTGAACAAACTAATAATTAACAATGGCGTTGACATAGCAACAATTGAGGCTTTAAAATACAGGGGGGGGACAGCTAAAAAAATACAGCGAATCAAACATTGTACTTGAAAAGTATATATATGTTTATATTTTTCGTATGTCAGTTATGACTGCTGACTTCGAGCAGATATTTGTCATTGTCATTCACGGTCGGTTGAGCAGTTCAAACCCAAGCGCAATGTTTTCTCTGTAGTTTACCTACCGGCTGTATCGTGTGTTATTGCGGGTCCTGCTACTTGTGATGCGCACACAGGTTTCAAAGTGACACACATCTCTCTCTCTCTCTCTCTCTCTCTCTCTCTCTCTCTCTCTCTATATATATATATATATATATATATATATATATATATATATATAGAGAGAGAGAGAGAGAGAGAGAGAGAGAGAGAGAGAGAGAGAGAGAGAGAGAGAGAGAGAGAGAGGTATGTGGGAGCCGTTGTTGTTCTGAGTTTGAGAAAGCGGCATTTTATAGCGTTGTTGCAGCCTGTGTCATGTGCTTTGAGTCTATGCATGAAAGTTACATTGAAAGCTACACACTCAACCGCGGACCTTTGTCTGTGCAGACCGCAAGCAGTCTGAGGCAGCAGCCAGTCCAGCTTAGACCGGTTTTACAGGGACTCGCTTTCCTCTCACTCGCTTTCCTTTCACCTGAGGAGATACATTCATCTCAAACTGTTAGGGATGGCATCACTATAGCGCCGGAGTTTGTTCTCCACAGCGGGAGGGGGAAGGCGGTGTAGCGCGCCTGTGGGAGCACAGGTAGGGTTGTTTATGTGAAGCTGAGGGGCTTGCTGCAAAGAGGCTGAAATATATCAAACGAATTACGAATTTGATGAATTCATTACAAAAGCAAATTAATTGAAGCTCCGTACCAAAATCCATCCAAGCGCCTGACCCATTTTACTCGTTGCCGCGACCCACACAAAGAAGTTAGCACCAGTTAATTTTGTAATTAATGAATTAATTACAAAAGCAAATTAATTGAAGCTCCCTACAAAAATCCATCCAAGGCTTCTGACCCATTTTACTCGTTGCCGCGACCCACACAAAGAAGTTAGCACCAATTTGAGCAGTCCTGTTCTTGACAAAAAATACCAAAATACACGCGTTGAAAATGGCGTTCAGTGCATTGGAATTGCTGTTCGCATTGAGAGGAGACAGCAAACAGTTGCAAACCATTAACATGCAAGCGGGCTGCTGCTCTAGGCTGATGTGTTATTGTGGGGTAACGTTACCCAGCGTAACATGAGTCGGGAAAAACAAAAAAAAACAATGCTCTTGTCGTGTTTGTCATGCACACTGATGTGCCAGGGAGATGAATGGGTTTCCTTTGTGGTAATGAGGCGCCATCGCCAGAGCTGCAGGTAGACCCAGTGCTTCAGGGCTAGAAAGGAGTGAGCTGCACTCTGGCAGTAATGTGGGTTAGAGTTATTATTGCAAACAGATCTAGGAACAAGCTGGTGTTACTAGAGTTTAAAAGCAGTGACCTCTTCCTCCAGCTGTGTGTATGGTATGTATCATTAGAGTATATTGTGTAATACACTGTCTTCAGTTCGCATTGTGTAACAGTAACCATTTATCCTTTCAGTTGTTCAGATTCAAGTAGACTTCAAAGGCCATGTTTTCAGAGTCCTTATTCCAGTTTCTAATTTGAAACGCCTGCTCCTGTTACAAAACTAGACCCAAACAACCAAGTCTTGGATTTCAAGGTCTCTTAAGCACTGCCTCTCATTTTGTAACACTGACTCTGTTTCTCCTTTCAAAAAATAGGAGTTAAGGAAGTAATGGAGGAAGGGCTTTGAAATCAAAGCCCCTAGTTTGTTTGTTTGTTTGTTTTTTTGCTGTCTTCATGCACCCCTTCTCCCCGTTCTTCCCCGGCAGGTCGGAATCTTAGTTTCCCGGTTGTCGACGCCTCTCAGACGTTGCCATGGCTCCGACGCTCGCCACTGCTCACGCCCGCCGCTGGTGGATGGCGGTCACCGCGGTGATTGAGAACCTGCTCTTCTCCGCCGTGCTCCTGGGCTGGGGCTCGCTCCTCATCATGCTCAAGTCCGAGGGCTTCTATGCCTACCTCTGTCACGAGCCAGGTAAGTCCAATCGCTCTGAGCCTGTATGCGTGCGCATAGTCCCTGAACTAAAGTGACCTCGGACGTCTTTTAGAGGTGTCTGTCTAACCATGGCACGTTTAAAAGAGTCACGCTGCTCCCTGCTCTTATGCACAAATCATTTCCATATATTTGTGCTCGCTCTCTATTCAGGACCACATAAAAATGGGCTAGAATGCACTTAGAGTGGTTTCAGTATGCATACAAACACAGCAGGGTCTGTTCGCTGGCTCTTTGCGGGACAGGGATACCCAGCAGCTCTGAATCCCAGCTTCACCTCTGTGCTGATTGAAAGACGACACTGCTGTTCACAGGGGCAGATTGCTGTTGATTATGGGATGGCGGAGATAGGCCTGGGCTGACTTTGCACAGAGCTCAATTGTAACTCTATCAGAGGGAACTGAAACACCAAAACAAGCCTTACAGGACAGTGCAACTTCTTTATTTAGAAGAAAAAGAGAAGGACAAGCTTTTGTAAAGGGAATGGGGGAAGAAAACCAACCAAAAAAAGGTATCTAATCTTCAGCATAATATGAGATACCTGCCGCTTGCCCTCTGTGTCTGGGAGCACTTTAGCACTGAGACGTGAAAGCAGAGACTGGTGATTCCTAGACGTGCATTGTTTTCTGTCATTTTTCAATCCACTCTACCTGAAGTGAATCAGTCTTCCTTTCAGCGCTGACCTGATTTTGTAATACACTGGGGGGGGGTATCTGTAATACACCTGCTGTTATACACTAGGGGGCAGTATGTCCAATACCCTCACAGTGTTCTACACTAGGGAGCAGTGTCTAATACACCTGTTGTTGTACACTAGGGGGCAGTATCCCCAATACCTTGACTGTGTAATAAACTAGGGGGCAGTTCCTAATGCCCTGACTGTGTTGTACACTGGGGGGCAGTATACCCAATGCCCTGACTTTGTAGTACACTAGGGGGCAGTATCCCTAATGCCGTGACTGTGTTATAGGGGGCAGTGTCCCTATTTCCCACCCTGTTTTTCCAATCGTTCTTAAAGCTGCGAAACAGCTGTACAAGACAAGTTAAAATTCCCCTCCTGGCTTCGCTCTTGTCCGTGCATCCTTTCCTAAGCGTCCGCTGCATCTCGTTGTTCACCCCAGCAGTGTGAGGTAACGGTACTGCCAGCACAGTTCCACAGGCTTCAGTAGGAGGCTGAGCAGCTGACATTGCTAGGCAGACATTGACAGGCTCAGTGCAGAGCCTCACAAAACAGCCTACTGCTTTTGAAAAGGTGAATGATCTCCTCGGTTGCTGATCATCCCAACGTGTTGCAATTCTTATGCTTAGAGGCACGGGGCAGACAGGTGGAGAAAGCTGGGGTCTGCTTTTGGGCACTCGGTGACCTTGCATTGAAACACATGCATGGACTGAGATTGAGGGTGTATACCTACTGACAATTATTATAAAGATCTGGCCCTATCCGTAACTAGTAATAACCTGTTATCAAAATCATCTTAAATACAAAAGAAGCCATTTAGTCTACAATACCCGGTACTGATAGCTTGTACTGTAAGCTAATACCCGAGGTGTCTCATATTTGGCAAAAGGACCATGAAGCAAAACTCGCTGCTGTAAAGAAGCTATGTACTCACTATTAACCCTTTGTTTTAACTTCAGAGTTGTGCCGTGTGTTCTTGGCACGGAGACGACAGCTGCACACAAAATTGCCGATCCCTCGTACGTGATTTTAAAACGCACCTTTGAAGATCGGAATGGTTTTTAAGGACGTGCTGACTACATCTGATTCCACATATTTCAGAGTCCAGACATGCTATAGACTTCGCTGGCAGGACATTGCAGTGTAAAGTCCACAGATTGTACTACTGTTCCCAGGAGAGGCAGAGCAAAAAGCATGCCTGTGCAGCTGATTTACTAAGCTGGGTGTTTTATGCATGTGTGCGTTTCTCATCAGTGATAAGAGACCTTCTTTTTTTTATGGCAGTGTTAAGCAAACTGAGTAATCGGGTCAGCTCTGATTGCAAAAGCATCAAACTCAGCACAACGCGGGTGGCACTTTGTACCTTGGTGCAGTCTGGAGGTTTCTGAGAAAGACCAACAGGTGAGCTCTTTGGAAACCAGTTTGCTGCGTCCGCGGTATCAGAGAGCTTTAATTACCTTTCATCCCCTGCGGTTAATTATCCTATCTGTGTTTTCCGATTCAGGTTTTGCATTGAGTTGGAATCTGTTTGTTTTTTTCATCAGTTACTGCGAGGCAGTCCTAATCACCTTCATTGCTGACCTTTAGTTTTGACTTTGTAACAGCGTCAGGAATTTTGCAAGAGTTCCTCCGACAATTTACAGCTATCACCTCTGAATTCCAGGAATTGCCCAGGTGAACAGTGGTGTCGTCCTAAATCTGAAGTTAACGGAACGCCACGAAAATATACAGATTTTCTTAAGCAAGCATTATGATGCGAATTCATGTTTTTTATCTGTACTGAACTTCCAGTAACACACATAATAGGTCATGCATTTAATTTCGAAAAGCTTCTCCACAGAGTGTCCTTCCCCGTCGTGTCAGAGCGCTTTGCTCTCTGTGTCTGCCTGTCAGTGGCAAAAGGAGGATGTCCGAGTCAAGTTTTGGCATAGCTGAGGATTCCACTGTTGCCGTCGCTTTCATCAGCGTTGTTAAACTTCTTAAAGAAGTAGTTTGTAATAGAAGTTCTAATGCTCGTTTCATTGCATCTGGAGGTCCAGTGACCGAATCAGAGAGTTGTGCGGGAGATGGGAGTCATGTGACTTAGCTTGTCTATTATAAGAGTTCCAGCTTGACTGCACCGATGCAGGGGAGCCCACTCTTGAGTGTGCTAATAAACTGAGGGGAGAGTTTGTCAAGTGGGCGTATTTAAAGCCCACGCAAGAGCCTGCCAGTTATTCTGGTGCAGCGGTCTCCACTGAGTGGCTTCCGAAACCTGGAAGTTTGACGGTGTTTTGTGATCGAATGAACCACCCCACATGCTACAATCTCTAGCTAACTTTCTACCCGGCACTGGAAAGCTGTGAGAGCAGATAAGCTAATCTCCTAAGCGCTTTCTTTTCCTGCACAATGTCAGTGGTGTAATTAGTGGTAACTGCTGATTAATTAGAAGCTGTTTCTTTTTTTTTTTTTTTTTTTTTTTTACCTCTGCACCTGTACATACCGGTTCTCTTATCAGAGGGAAAGAGTTCCTGCAAACACTGAGCTCTGCAGATTTCCAAAGGGCTTATCTGCCTCGTTAATCTTTATGAGCCTCTGCGAGGTGAGATTACCTGGGGGGGGCGGGGGGGGATGTCGCAGGGGTGCAGCAGCCGTTTGGTTGGCAGTCAGCGGTGATAGTTTCTCAACGCTCCCTCTCAAATCTGTTTTATTGCACGTGGAGAGTTTTGAAAGCTAGGAGCTGGCACGCTGTTTGGGTGAGATTATGACAGCCAGGCCAAAAGTGGAAACTGAGGGGAACTTCACAAAGACCTTTACACCAAAGTCATTAGCACCATTTGTTTCTTGAAAAAAAAAAAAAAAACTTGAAATTCACTGACAGATATGATCTACTTTTTAATTGATGTGAACTTGCAGTGCACGGTCTGTTTACACAAATGGTTTTGACTGCGTTTCCATGGAGATACAACACCCCCCCACCTCATCGTCCACCTTGTCACCTGTGTTAAACTTTTATTGTGCCACTTAACTAGAGTGTATTAAATAAACAGTGGGCTGTTTTAGTGGCCGCTCCTGCGAGGGGGAGCTCAGTGTGCTGGGTCTTGTTACACAGCGTATCCTGGCCTTGATTTTGCCGCAATGACAGTTATACACGGCAGACGCGGGCTACAGTTTTCAAACACATTCTTGCCAGACTGTGTAGATCAGGAGGTCAGAGGTTAAACACTCAGTATCATTTATTAAAAAACCTAGAAGCAGCAGTTAATACTTAACAGATGAGTAGGGATTGCTGACCGCGAGAAACTGTGCATGAATGTCCAGACAGTAATTTATGTGTACAGAAATAAAATAATTTATTTTTATTTTCTATACACAACAAAAAGGATTAAATAACAAACGAAAAACAAAATGGTGTGAGGGAAGGAGTGCAGGGGTGAAATCCAAAACAAACTGTGATGACTCGTCTTTAATTTGTCTTCGTGGTGATCATAAACAAAAAAAAGACAAAAGAAATGTTAGTATTTCAAAAAAATCCCGCTGCACAAAACCAGTCTCTCCCTCCACCCGTTACTCCTCCTATTTTACTTTCGGACCAACCCCGAACACAGTAGTACGTTCCCTTTAGTATGTAATGTCCCGCCTCTGTAGTCAGTGGAACACCAATCCCCAACCGACACGTGTCCTTATCCTTCACTTGACTCCAGTGGCTGGAATTTACATACTCGTACTTCCGCCCCTCACCAAGGTGCCGCCCCTCAAAAAGATGACTTTTGCCATGGTCACGAGATCTTGGTAAGGGAAGTCCCGAGTTGGTTTGATGCCACCTACTGTCGGGAGGCTGAATCACAGACCGAAACCCCTTTGACTCATCACATATCCCACCCCTCAGAGTGGAGCCGAAGGAACACTCGGAAACCTCTAACCCTTCCCTTTTACCTCCCTCCCGGGAAAAAAAATCAGCATTTTGATGTAACTTACCCGCACGATACCTTATTTGAAAGGCGAAGGGTTGGAGCGCCAGGTACCACCGCGTAATCCTAGCGTTTGAATCCTTCATCGTGTCTAACCACTTTAAAGAAGCGTGATCTGTGATGAGTACAAAGGGTCGTCCCAGAAGATAGTATTTTAAAGATTCCACTGCCCATTTCACTGCCAGGCATTCTTTCTCCACTACCGAATACCTCTGTTCTCTGGGCAGTAACTTCCGACTGATGTATAGTATCGGGTGTTCTACACCATCTCTCTCCTGGGACAGAACCGCCCCCAGACCAGTCTGCGATGCATCTGTCTGCAGGACGAACTCTCGGCTGAAATCCGCTTAATTTTATTTGGAGCGTTCTTTTTAGTGAGATCAGTGAGAGGGGCGGCTATAGTGGAAAAGTGTGGAATAAAGCGGCGGTAATAACCAGCCAACCCTAACAGTGATCTCACCTGGGTTTTCGTGGTAGGTACCGGTGAATCCAACAAAGCCTGGACTTTTGAAACCAACGGTTTCACTCTACCCTTACCCATTATGAAACCTAAATATTTAGTTTCTTCTTTTCCAATAGCGCACTTTGCCAGTTCGCTGTGAGCAGAGACTGTTTTCAAATGTTTCTCCAGGAAGAACTATAAATGCGATATACGCAGCTGCATACTCTCGATGAGGTTGTAAAACCCTGTCCATTAGTCTCTGAAAAGTAGCAGGCGCTCCATGAAGTCCGAACGGCATAGTACAAAATTGAAAAAGACCCTCTGGGGTTGAAAATGCCGTTTTCTCACGAGAGGCTTTCGTTAATGGAATTTGCCAATATCCTTTCGTCAGATCCAGAGTTGAAATAAACCGAGCTTGCCCCAGTTTGTCTAAGAGCTACTCGAGGCATGGGATATGCATCAAACTTGGAGATAGCATTCACCCTCCTAAAATCGATACATAATCGTAGTGACCCATCTGGCTTGTCCTATTGGGCTACACCACTCACTTCGGGAAGGTTCAATTACCCCAAGTTTCAACATACACTCCACCTCCCTTCGAACAGAATCTCTCCGACTCTCTGGAATGCGATACGGTCTCTGTCTAACTCTTAGACCTGGCGGAGTGATAATAGCATGTTCGATCAAATGCGTTCTTCCAGGCACGTTAGAAAACACATCACTGAACATTTTAATTAGATTGCTTACCTCTTCACGCTGATCAGGAGTTAATTGTTCGCTGACTCTGACTCAATTGAGGGTCCAAAATCCTCTCCCTCCTGTACAGGAGATATAAAATGGACTTCCCGTTCTTTCCACGGTTTCAGGAGATTAACATGATAAATTTGACTTTCTTTCCGACGCCCAGGCTGTCGGATCTCATAATTGACTTTACCAATTGGTCGAATAACCTGAAAGGGACCCTGCCATTTAGCAAACAACTTAGATTCCAGGGCAACAATAACAACACTTTATCTCCAGGTCGAAAGTTCTAGCTTTGTTGCTGCTTCTGCTGTGCCGCTTTGAGATTGTCATGTGCCAATGACTAATTCTAAGCGATCGCGTTGCACGTATTTTACTACATTTTTAGACTCCTTTGATTGTTCTTCCCAGCCTTCTCTTATGAGACCCCGCGGCTGCCGACCGTACAAGAGCTCAAACGGGGAAAACCCCGTTGAGGATTGTGGTACCTCGCGAACTGCAAAGAGCAAGTAGGGAAGCAGTTTAGCCCAATTGCGTTTTTCTTGATCTACAAAGCGGCGTGTCTGATTAAATCGTTCAACAAGCCCATCCGTTTGTGGATGAAAAACTGAGGTTCTAATTGAACGAATTTTCAATAATTTATATAGTTGCTGAATACAGTCTGCTGATCAGTGACTTAACCAATTCATTCGCTACAGCTATTGCATTCATAGAGCGTGCTTCTGGATATCTCGTTGCGTAGTCCACTACTACTAAAATATACCGATATCCTGACTCTGTTCCCTCCAGAGGGCCTACTAAATCTACACCAATCCTTTCAAACGGAACCCCAATAATTGGAAGTGGAACCAGAGGTGCGGGGCGAACTGACTTAGGGGCAGCTAATTGACATTCAGGACACTCCGATACATACTTCCGCACCAGACCATAAACCCCAGGCCAAAAAAACCGGGCCAGAATTCGTTCCTGAGTCTTTTCAGTTCCCAAATGACCTGAAAATGGAATGTCATGCGCCAATCTCATGATTTCTGACTGAAAAGGCCTGCAATAACTGTTTTACGAGCTGTCCCGTCCCGGGAGCCCGGGTTATTCTATATAATGTGCCCAGATACAGAAAAATGCGGAAATACCACCGGTTGTCCTTCCTGTCGATATATCTAACCCGTTTCCAAGCATACTGTAACGTGGGATCATTTTGTTGTTCATATCCCAAGTCAATATCTCGGTCCCAATGGTTAGGTACACAGAGAGGAGTGTCTTTTATTACATGACCTTTGTAACCTCGCAGCCCCGGTTACACTGAATACCTACTCCCTTTCCTTGCCGTTTAAACGATTGGTTTACTTTTGTGAGACCCCTCCCCTTGTCGTCTCAGAGTTTCATACACCCGACGCTCTCTTTTTGTTTTTCTTGGGCGGATTTTAGGGTTAAACAGGTCGGATTGCAACGGAAAAATCTCGCCAATTGTTTTCTCCTGTTGCTTTAATTGTCCCCTGGTAGAAACTAAGACCATTTCCCGACCTAAAATACGATCAAAAAACGGCCAGTCTCTTCCCAGGAGAACAGGGTATGGTAAACATTGCGCTACAGCCACTTTAACGCAAGCTGAATAATCACCTACAATAAGTCTAACTTTAGTGGTGGGTTAAACACGAGTTTCTCCATGAATACATTTATTACCCTGTGGCTCCCAGGCTACCCCATCCAAGAGAGCTTATCAATGTTTGTGCACACCCAGAGTCCGCAAATGCGTAAGTACTCTTTCCCCCGACCTGTACTCTTAACTGATAAGGGCCCTCCCGACATTCCCCAGTGTTCCTACCTGTTACTGCTGACCAGGATCTTGTCGCCAGGTCCACCTTTCTTACTGGACAATTCCTGGCAATGTGTCCAGGCTCATTACATTGGTAGCACACTTGGTTAGGAGGCATCAACGGAGTTAATCTGTCCTGCGAGTCCGCGACCGGCAGGTTAGGGGGATTCTCTCTCGCCCAGGATGGGGCTAACCTCGACCTCCATGGTCTGAAGGTCCGGTTACCCCCTCTGGGCTTCATTGGTTGGTTGGTCCGAGTTAGTTTAGGGGCAGGAGTCTGACCCGGCACCTTCGTTTGCGTCTTCGTAGGCCTCCGCCAGGAGGAGGGCATCCTCGAGAGTGGTAGGTCTATTCCTCTTAATCCACTCTCGATTCCCTGGCGGTAGTATAGACGCAAACTGTTCTATAACTATTTTCTGCACCAGTTCTTGGGGTGTATGTTCTTCTGGCCGCAGCCACCGGGTGCACTGATCTAAAAGATATTGTCCCGCAACCCGGGGCCGCATCCCCTTGGACAGCTGGTAGAAAACGGCGCCGGTATGTTTCCTCCGTGATCCCGACGTGAGAGAATGGCTTTAACTTTAACATAGTCCCCTGCATTCGTGGCCGTCAGGGCTCGATACGCTGCTGACAGTGCCAATTTCATGGCCCATTCTGCACAAGAAAGTCGGGATCATCTTCCGACATCTTCTGATTAGGCTGAGCTGCAAACATTCTGATGTTGATATTGATAGACCAGGCACTGGGGAGCTGTTCCAGGTGCCGTGTCTCTCTCTCCTCTCGCTTCTCCTCCTGCTTAAACATTGTCAAAACTGTAGCTGGCACGAGAGTGTATTAAATGGAATGTCCAGACAGTAATTTATGTGTATTTTCTATACACAACAAAAAGGATTAAATAACAAACGAAAAACAAAATGGTGTGAGGGAAGGAGTGCAGGGGTGAAATCCAAAACAAACTGTGATGACTCGTCTTTAATTTGTGACCATAAACAAAAAAAAGACAAAAGAAATGCTTCAAAAAAACCCGCTGCACAAAACCAGTCACCCGTTACTCCTCCTATTTTTTACTTTCGGACCAACCCCGAACACTTATGAAAAGCCAGGTGTCCTTATCCTTCACCGAAGTTACATACTGGGCAGTCACGAGATCTTGGTAAGGGTTTCGACCCCTTTTGCGACAGGTATTTACTGTACAGACCTTTGTCAGCTTCATGACAGGCAGGGGAGAGTTAAACTGGCACTGCCTTGATGGCTGTGTTAGTCACTTGCTACCTCAGTGTTTGAATTCCCTTCCAAAAGCCAGGACCGGTCACAGGGCAGCTGGTGTTTCGATTGACACAGATGGACAAGAGGGCGCGTCAATGTTGGGGTCAAGGGATTGATAGTTTAGTTAATAGTTTAGTTCAAGTAGGTGAATTGTTCACCCCTCTGCCTCTCCCCTTTGACTGAGCTAGCATTTTAAAGACTTTTCACAGCCCTAACTGTGGAGCTGCAAACAGGGTGTTTCCTGTGCAGCCCCAGCCTGTGTGCTCTCCGCTGGGTTCCTCCACCTCATTAAACTCAGACAGTGATGCTGGCAGGGCCACTGGAAACACAGGGGAGTCCTGGAGCTCAGGAAGGACGGGCAACAACCTGCCACTCCAATAATAGCAACCCCTCCCTCTCTGTCTCTCGGTCTGGACCGGCTGTTAATCCCCGCTGGCTTCATTGTAAATATCGACCGGTCCCTTGGCAGCTGCAGACACTTCTGCGAAACAGAAAAGATGTGTATGGCAAGTTTAGGACAAGCCTGATTTAAGTTTGATTAGCCTCTTATTTATAGAATATCTCCTGGGATGCTGTATCATAGAAGCAGATAGTTATTGCACAGCTACCCACAAGAGGCTTGTATCTTACACAGCGCTCCGTACTATAAATATTAAAACAGAGTGGCCGATTTCAATGTGACGTCACTTCTATCTGATACAAACTATCTGATGGGATACAGAGGCTAGAGATGTTTTTAACTCTCAGCAGTTGCTCGTGCTGCAGCTCTGTCTGAAAACTTCAGGAAACACCTGTGTGGTTGGCGCACTGTGGCTTCTTTGTAGCGAAGAACAGCTAAGCGTTTGTGTAACAGCAGTAACAGCGTGCGCCCTGGGGACTGCCACACGCGAGAGCCAGTGTAGCCACCCACAAAGCAGCTTAAAGAAAGAGCAGGGCTGGTTCAATTTTATTTGCACAAGCCTGCTGTGGTTAAAGGAATGTGCTTTTGTGGGTTTTAGTTCTGAGCGCCAGTCCGAGCTGATCTGTGTTCTCGGTTCTGACCGATCAGTGAAAAGACTCCGTTTCCACGCAGTGTGACTTTTCGACGGATGTTGGCGGTTCTTTCCCAGCAAGCCTTGTGGCTAAGGTCGCATTCATTTGTTTGCAAAACCGAAAGGATGGACGCTATTGCTTTGCTGCTCATAATCCGAACAATTCTTTAGAGCTTTCTGTTACTAAAACCAGACGATACAAGAAAATGAAAGCACTGATGTACCTGCTCTCCCCGGATCTGGATTCAGTGTTGACGCCCACTCGACACTCAGTTAGTCAGTGTTGAGATGTACTTCAACCCAATCTGGGTCCAGGGCAGCTAGGATTGGCAGCCAATGCAGATTGTCTAAATTACCTTGGAAACGCAGCGTCGAGGGCAGCAGGGTTGAGTGGTGCATGGAAACGAGGTGTTTGAGAACTGGGGCCATTGCTGTAAAATGACAGACTCTTAATGCAAGATGCTGTCAACGTTATTGACTCAGCACAAAGGAACCCGTCAAGCCTGACTCGGCAAAGCTTTCCTGCAAAACAGCTGCTGTTTCCATACCACCACCCCCACCCCAGAGCTCTACCCTCTTTCACTCTCACAGTGATGCAGGAAGCCTCTTGCAGTCAAATAATGGGAAGCGTTTGTCGTGTTTCAACTTAGTTCTTGTAACAATTTTAATTCCCCCCAAGAAAGTCAGTGACTGTGCAGGCCACATGTTTTACACATGCACAATTAAACGATATGGAGTGCATTCACATTTAAAAGAACTGCAGGAACTGAATCTACATGGTCTGTAATCGCCCTGTAATAACACAGTAATTACACATGCTGCCGTGTAGCTGTGCTGTAGCATAACCACATCTGCAATCACATTGCAGTTAAAAAATAGTGCCTGTGTGTTTGTCACACTCTGCACGGTGAACACGTCCGCTGCCTTCTAAAGACAAGATTCCCCCGAGTATTTGTACCCCCAGCGGAATGCATATTTGTTCCGCCAGCAAACATTTGTTCCCCACTAAATGCATGTTTATTCTTTGTGATATTTTTTGTCTTGATGCATGTGTGATGCTGGTAAATGTGAGCACTGTTGCCAGGCTGTTATCCTGTATTACTGTAGGGGAGATTGTCAATGGGGACTGGGTTAGGGTCAGGGTTAGGGTTTGGGAAAGTGGTCTCAAAATTAAGTTTTTAGTTGAAGTGCATTGATATAGACTTATATGCAAAGAAAGGTGACTTTAACAAAAAAAAAAAAATAAGGGGGTAGAAATATTTGGAAGGGGAACCAATATTCCTGAATATTGTTTCCTAGGGGGAATGACTATTCATTCTTGGAGGAACGTGTATTCTCTGACAGCGGCGCTGGTCATTGAAATGTTGCTGTTCCTTAGCCCTGGGGTTCTTGGGTATTGTGAAAGGCAGCAGCTGTCACGTGATCACATCCCTTCTTCAGGAGGAGCAGATCTGCGTAGCAACACCAAGGACTTCTTAACACCCCCCACCCCGGGCTGTTTACTGTGGGCTGTTACAGCTGTCTTCTTCCTGTCTTTGTGCTCTGTTATTTATCTGCTTGTTTTTGTCAGAGCTTCACCCTTCACCCAGTTCTCTGGGTCCTCACTTAAACCCTGCCCTGCCAGAAGACACTTCACATGTCGTCAGGACAGCCTGGAGGAGAAGAGGGAGGGCAGCTTAGGGTTGCACCATAGAAAAGAAAGTGACTTTTTCATAATGTGTTCAATTGACATTCAAACACGTTATTCCTTATTGGAATGGATGAAATCGCAGTCAACATCTATCCCTTGAGCAACCAGAAGTCATTGCTGCCTGGTGGTCTATTTAGTACTTTTTAACACAGTCTAACTAGAGTCGCTGTTGTGGACCAAGGTTATGAAAACCTCCAGCACTATGTGTGTGAATCTCTAGTGTACTGACATCTTTAAAAGAATGAAAAAATGACTTGACTATTTTGTTGCTAATTAATATGATTCCTAGTTAATTAGCCACGTGTTCATCTTCCAAAGCCCCTTACATCTCTGACTTGAGATCTGAGAACAGATGTTTATTAAATCTATCAACTTAATCTGTTCTTCTGAAGGCTGTCAATATGCAGTGCTGTTGCAAGGACCCCTCTTGTCAGTGTTTTGGGGCTGTCCACTGTGAGTGCCTGACTAACAGATCGATGTTCTCTCTCTCTCTCTCTCACACAGAGAATCAGACGAACAGCTCTGCAGACGGGAACACCGTGGACATGGTGATCCGCATGAACGGCTGGCTCATCTGCAAGGAACAGGACGAGATGCTGAACCTGGCCTTCACCGTGGGCTCCTTCCTGCTGAGCGCCATCACCCTGCCCCTGGGCATCGTCATGGACAAATATGGGCCCCGCAAACTGCGTCTGCTGGGAAGGTGGGTACAGCGGGCACACTGTGACAGCTTTACTGTGTCTCTATTGGAAAACTGTCCCAGCATACTGTGACAGCTAGTGAAACTTTCCCACGATCAGTTTTGATGATACCTTGTAGTAGGAGCAGGTCAATATGTATATATATATATATACAGGACCCTGTGCTAATAAAGTGTTCAGTTCTAAATGCAGTTCATTGATATTTGTTCCTCGTGTTCCTTTCAGCGCATGCTTTTCTGTGTCCTGCCTACTCATCGCCTATGGAGCAAGTAATCCGAACTGTAAGTAAAGCTTAAACATCTCAGAGATGCATAATTTACTGTTGAAGGGAATGGCCAGACATGGACAGCAGATCGGTTTTGATTAGTATTAATATATTATCAGACATTGCTACATTTTAATAAGATGCTATCGTTTCAATGAATCCGTTCAGCGTCTTAATGAAAGAGAACATGCTTGGATGTGATCATGTTGACAGCGACGTGTCGTGAAGACCTTCACTAACTCACTGTTTTCGGTACGTCACGATAGCAAGGCAGCCGCTGCAGCAGTGTGGATAAGCCTGTGCTGTCTGTGTTGTGTTAGTTGCATTGGGCTCCTGTGTTTTTAAGCCGTCTTTGTTTGTTGCGTGTTTTCCCCACAGCTCTGTCGGTGCTCATCTTCATCGCTCTGTCTCTCAATGGCTTTGGTGGGATGTGCATGACCTTCACCTCACTCACGGTAAGCCACATTCAATTTGCTATATTGTGTAATTATATACAGGGCTCCCCCTTTATAGCACTGCAGTCCGGAGCCACAGTTAAGAGACCGTGCTGTTTGTGTTCCACCTTATAATGAGAATACTAGTGTTAGTGTAATGGCATTATGGAGCAAATGAGAGCCAAGACCGTACCGCCTTATAACCTGCTCCACAGTGTAAAGGGCTGCCTTGTAAAGGGGGAGCACTATGAGGTGGAACCCAGCTCAACTTGGTTTATAAAAGTACAAAACCAGATCGTTGTTTTCAAGACACGTTATCAGCCGGCCAGCGGGGGACAGGGTGGTTGTCTTGATCGTAGTTTTGAAAAGGTTTAAAAACAATGCTCCTTTCATTAATCAGGAGAATGCGCTCTATTCAATTCACTGCAGGGTCATTATTAACTATGACTCAACCAGTCATTGACCCTCAGTGCTCGCCTGACTGGTCATTTAGCTTGTCTTGATTACTATCTGCCCTTCAAACACAATGATGTGCTGTAGCCTCTCCTCCTTGCCATTGTACAGAGAGGCCCATAGGTTTTCAGCTGCTGGATCTACACCTCCCCACAGTGGGTATTGTAATCCACAGTGGAGTGTCTTGTTTTGCATGCTTAGCTAGAGAGAGGATCCACAGAAACAAACTCGACTAACCTCCTTTGACTCTCACAATGCCTCATTGTTCTGTGGCTGTGCAGTTCTGCTGGACTGTTTAATGTATTTATCACGTTTTCCTCTCTGATCCCCTTCCTGCTCTAACGGCTTCACTGTATAAAGCACAGCTGAGGCAGTACTTCACGTTTTACCTGTAAAGTGAGATCTTGAACTACTTCAGCATCTGGATGGATGGTTTGATTGGTTCGATTAAACAGCTTAGAACAGGGCAGGGCTGACTCTGTCCACGCCTGTTTGAATTGAACCTAGGTGTTCGATGGATTGATTAAGACCTGGCTGTTGGCTGGTCCTGTTTTTGGAACAGACTAATACTCTGTTGACGTTCCCCTGATCATCACGTTTTCAAAACATGTTTGCAAATGAAGTCAGGCGGATTGCCATGTTCTTACACAGAGTGGATGTAAACTACAGAGGCAACACAGGGTCTTATTGAGTGGCTGCCAAGAGATAAAGAGCGGGCAGAACAAGAGTCTTCATCCTTGACAGAGGATCGCGCTGGTGAAATTCAGCTGGCAATGCTGCAGCAGGCCGGCCCGAGAGCCTCGTTAGAGACAGCTGGTGCGGCTGCCTTGTTCTTCCAGCAGATTGATCGGCAAACAGAGCGCTTCTCAAAGTGTGACGTCCTCTCCGTCAGCACACACACACACACACACACACACAGAGCCCTGCTTGATTTCACATCGCTGCCCGAGAGGAGATCTGCTGAGTTTGAGTTTGGGTTTAGTAATTTATTACAAGATAGCTGCAGATCAGAAGCTCTCGTTAACTGCTCTCCGGTCAGTATCTGCAGCTGGGGCCAAACATTTTGCATCACCCTGTAGAATGAACTAATTTAGCTTCTCAAAGTCAAGTGAGACCTGCTGAATAATGTTCAGTTAATAATGACATGATGTTAAATAAAATATCTAAATGATACAGTTCTTTTTATTTTAAATGGCTGTATGCTAGCGGTTCTGCTTGAGTTTCTTCAGGGTAATTCGATGGGATTATATAAGGGTTTTTCAGGAAAGGGAACTTTTGTCCATTTCAGTAATCCTACTAGAAATAGACCTGAAGGGCCATCCCTTCTGATCCTGAGTTTTGAGCCTCTCTCACACAGCACTGCTGCCGAGCAGGAAACACAGATCTGCTGCCTTCCCTGGTTTCAGCTTCCTTTCTCTGGTTATCATGTCAGGGATCGGCTTTAAAGAGTACAGTTTAAACAAGCCTGGGCAGGCAAGTGGCCCCACAGCTGTTTACAGCAGGGGAATCACGTGACCTGGGTCGTGCTATCTTAGTGTGGCTGTGGTTTTTCTGAGTTGCCGTGTTTGCTTTTGCTGCACGAGGGAGTGCCTTTGCTCTCTTGAAAGTTTTGTTTTTCGATGTGTTTGACTTCTAAGCTTGGGAGAAGGGAGACAATTACCAGTGACTTTAGAAACCTTCACAGCCACTGTGGGAGACAGAGAGAGGCTATTACTGCATTAAGAGCAGTCAGCTACCAGTTTCCTAATGAAATACCAGTTACTAATGAATAATAATCAGTACAATAAGAACACTTACTCAACAGCAAGAAGCAAACCCGATTGGTAACTCTAAAAGCATGCTCACTCCTGCTGGTTATTATACACACATTGTCTGCGACTGTAGCAGTATACAGCAACGTACAGTGAGAAAACCGTTAGAACTGTTCTGACTGTTCATTTATTAAAAAGCATTTTAAATTAGATTCTGCCATTTCCTATCGTGAACAGCAGCGTTTTCAACGCCCCAGGAGAGCCTGTGTTACTGGGCAGCTAGCTAGCTACGTGAGGCTCCTAATGGGGCATATCATTGATCCATGAATGCTTAACTGAAGCACGCAGCATGAGAGACAGATTTTAGAAATGGCGTGAGCTAAAAGTGCTTGTTTTTATCAGGATCCCGTTCGCAAGGATAGGCTGGGAGGCAGTGAAAGAAAGCACCAGGGCCCTTGTACACATTATCTGTGCTGCTGCAGTGTGCCAGGAACAGTCTGACTCACCTGGCAGGTCAGTTACAAAGGGAAGGGCTGCTGTAGAAGATGCCGCCCAGCGTTGTGAGTGTCACCTCTTTGTTTGTGTGACCAGATCAAAGGCAATTAATCCAGTTTAACCAGCAAACAAGAGCAGCTGTTCGAGTCCTTGGGTGTGGTTGTGATGGGGTACGGTGCCCCAGGTATTGTGTAAGGCATGCATTCCTGGGTGTATAAATTAGTGAAGAATTTATTGTGAATTCCTTAAGAACAGAGGGAGGGGAAAGGAGAAGCTAAAGGTTTTGCAATCACAGCTGAAGTAGCAGGGCTTGAATGACTTCAGAACTCAGATGAAGTGCAGAAGATATTCAGGTTTTATTCCTGCGGCCGGAATTCATTATGAATTTGCGGCCACTATTTTAAAACTTTGCCACATCTGAATCCGTTCACTTTATTCGCACGCAGAACTAGAAGGCTGGCTGAAAGGGTGTAGACTGAGCAATCCCATCACTCTGTCCCGTCAGCTGACTCACACTCAGGGAAAGGGAAGTGAGCCTGGCTGGCTGGCCCCTGTACAGAGCACATTGCACACTCAGCACTCTGCCACTGCAGTAAACAAGACCGTGACAGTGTGAGAAGACCAGAGGAAAGACATTACGCAACTCCTTCTCTTCTCTTCCCAGCACTGAGTAATATTAGACAGCGCTGGGCATTTCTGTCTTGTCAGTTTTTCTGAGCAACCCACGTCATCAGAATTAACCTCTTCGCTGCCGAGTTTTCTTTTTTTTTTTTTTTTTTTTTTTTTTTTTTTTTAAATCT
This sequence comes from Polyodon spathula, assembly GCF_017654505.1. Classification (NCBI taxonomy): domain Eukaryota; kingdom Metazoa; phylum Chordata; class Actinopteri; order Acipenseriformes; family Polyodontidae; genus Polyodon; species Polyodon spathula. The sequence goes on along the minus strand of NW_024472252.1, from coordinate 752,752 downwards.
TACAGCTGCGTCAAGTTCAATCTTTAAAATAAGAGACATTGCTTTCTGGCATCCCATCTGTTTTTTTTAATCCTCTTCTGTTTAACTCAGGAATGCGGCAAGGTCTCAGATGAAAACTTCCCTCCGAGATCAAAACACAACCCAGAATAACCTTCTGACAGTCGGCACATATTTATTCGTAGCTTACAATCAGTGCGAAGACCTTTCATTTTTAACAGTAGAGTAACATCGAGACCTCCCATCCTTGAAAACTGATAAATAAATGCAGGGTTTTTTTACATTGTAAGTGCACCTCAGCAAACCCACTGCACGAATCATATAACCACATTTCTACATCAAGTGTATTTCTATCATAAGACTCGACTCTAATTAGCTTTGTGAGCTGTTGACCTTTACTGGGCTGAAGATGTGTATGAAGATGTGTGTCAGAGGTCATATGCAAGCTGATTAATCACAGATCCAGAATGAACCGGTCCAGACTACCCCACATGCTGCCCTGTTTACTGGAAACGCATTTTGTTCTAAAACAAAATGCTGCTCTGTTTCCCGGGAATGCGTGCCTCCGCAGAGGACGATTAAAGGAGCCGCTGTCTGGCTTTTATGGAAAGACTCTTCTGGTCTGTGCTGGCTCGATTACGTGAGCCACGCTGTTTATTCAAGTGCAAACAGGAGGGCAAACTCCCAAAGGGGACTGAAAGCCTGTTGCTGCCGTTGCCTTGTCCACTGCGACAGCGGAATGATTCGGTCACCTCCCAGCTAACCTGTAAGCAAATTAATAAAACCCTCGGGGTGGCTTTGCTTGTGTAATGTACTGTGTCGGGGGGTTTCTGCAGGGAGGAAGGTAAATCATTAGCCACGCGCTCAGCCTCATTACCCTGCTGTTACGTGCCGATCAGTCATAGTCCAGCAGGCAGCTCAGCTGCACAGGTTTTATTATCCCCTTTGCTGTGGGCCATTATTTTGCATGGGATTGTAATGAAACCGCAGACATCAAAAGTTCTAGAATTTAGAATGTTGCTCATGGTGATGCACGAGTTTCGTGATTGGTTGGGTTATAAAAAGGCTTGAGAACTAGTAGCAATACAACGGATGAAAGTTTGTCACAATTGTCAGTTTGATCCCCCACTACAAACAGACCCCGCTAGATAATGGAAAGCAAGGTTTAAGGGCGGCGGCGCTCTGGTTGCCTTAAGCTGCTGAAGAAGCCAGCGCTGGGGAGGGTTTTCTCTCGGCCTGCCCAGGGGCTCTCGGTAACCTGAAGCTGTTTTCTTCATGGCTGGGTTGCTTCTCCTGCTTGAGCCGTGGCCTTCATTGTGGAGCTGAGCTGTATCACTGACATGCCAGGGAGAACCTGCTCTCACAATCAGCTTTAACTACTAGGAGGGAAGATGCACGGTTTATTTTTCATTATCTTTACCAGTTCTCCTGAGCTGTTGCAGGGAAACAGATGAGGGAAACAGATGGGGGTGAAGTAGCTGACACCTGACTGGCGACTGAAAGCTATATCTCGGCAACAGTAGCGCGTGATTCACTAACTAACGTCAAATTAAATGCTGGATAATTATTTGTTAACATATTGAATTACACACCGCTTTGTAGTTTTTCCATATACTTAACGAAAAACTAACCAAAAAAAATTTAACATTTTCGAAATCTAACGGGAAAGACTGTACAATATTATGGCTTCCAATAGACTTTTGCAATATCATTTTGTAGTTTCTTTGATTGCATAATGTTAATTAAAGGATCTAAATTATCTTCATATTGTTTTTTTTTCTATTTTAATCCTAAAATTGTAGGTGTTGCAAAACTTTTTCCCCTGAGTCATCCCATTGTTCTATTAATCCCATTGTTTTGAATGTGGTTTCAGTGTTTTTAATTAAATAATGCAGCCTGTGTCTGCATGTTTCGCAGCCCGGGTCACGTCTGCAGCTGTAGTTCATGTTCTGTCATGGGTCTTCGCGAAAGATTTGAAGGGGCAGGATCAAAACAAGCAGGTTGTGAAACTATGACAGGAGCCCGCTGACATCGTCGGCCCACTCTGCCATACTGCCCGCCTGCCTCGTCTCTCCCTTGACCGAAGCAGCCAGCATTCTGTTATATGAAGGAGTAGAGCATCGTCCTTAACTATTCTTATTAATAAACAAATAGGATTAATTCAACAACCCTTTAGCTGTAAGACAAAAAAGCTTTAGAAAAACAAAAACAAAAACTAGGTATACTATATGTCCCAAAGTTAGAGCTGTGCATTGCAGGCAAGCTAAAGGGTTTGCAAACCAGAACCGGCTCACACACTGGCGCTGTTCTCTCCAGTTTTCTATCTCATGCAATACATTTTAAATAAGACAGGCTGCATTAAACAGCACCTGCCGCTATCTTGTTATTAAATCTGTTTTTTCTCTTCAGTTCTGCAATAAGCTGTGCATCGCTTGCTTGCGCTTTATCTCTGTAGCAATCGGCAGACCCTGTTTAAAGTGAGCTTGGAACACACTGTACTCTCGCCCTGATTGAAAACAGGTGATAATAGCTTTCTGTGTTTAACAGGATGTGTTCTCTGCTGTGATAGGCCTCCCCTTTCTTACAGCTGCTGCAAATCCCCACCCCCGCACAGTCCTGCTAACCCTGCCTTAACCCCGCCCCCTGTCATGTATCCACACCCTGGGCGATTTGATCACACCCACTTTGTGATCATCAGGATTAAGCTGTTGTATTACCCAAGTGCCAGGGTCTTCCTAATTTAATTAATCTTACACTGTGCAGCCATTCAGTCAATAATTGGCCAAAGGAATGTAAGGTTGTAAAACATAGATAGCCAGTCCCCAGAGAAAGATAGAAGGGAGGGATGCATACACAAACAGAGAGATACAAGTATTCCTTGGCTGTGTTATCAGGTCACTATTAATGGGTTTCTGTGTTTTCTCTCCAGTTGCCGAACATGTTTGGGGATCTGCGATCGACCTTCATCGCCCTGATGATCGGCTCTTACGCCTCCTCTGCCGTCACATTCCCAGGGGTTAAGGTAACAAGCGTGGCAGCGAAGTCCATCAGTGTGCATTATCAAATTCATCCGAGTGCATTATCAAAGTCATCAGAGTGCATTATCAAAGTCATCAGAGTGCATTATCAAAGTCATCAGAGTGCATTATCAAATTCATCAGAGTGCATTATCAAATTCATCAGAGTGCATTATCAAATTCATCAGAGTGCATTATCAAAGTCATCAGAGTGCATTATCAAAGTCATCAGAGTGCATTATCAAAGTCATCAGAGCATTATCAAAGTCACCAGAGTGCATTATCAAAGTCATCAGAGTGCATTATCAAAGTCATCCGAGTGCATTATCAAAGTCATCAGAGTGCATTATCAAAGTCATCAGAGTGCATTATCAAAGTCATCAGTGTTCAATGTCAAAGTCGTCAGTGCCTTTAATACGTGTTTATCAGCAGGTATTAAATAAATCCATTCATTAATGTGCTGATTTAAAAACAGACAAAGCTTTCTTTCCCTCACCTTTACAATGAGCACCAATCACTGGCAATTAATTGCAGCTGACTGGAAGTGAATTTTCCTGTCATCCAGGGGTACTTTTACTGCCAGCTTACGGCCTCAGTTTTGTAGTATGTATTGCAGTATGCTGAAGGGCTGTCTTTTTGTTCAGGGGGAGTCTGATTGTGACAGAGCTCAACCCTTACTACCCCTCTCCTCTGCAGGTGATCTATGACCTAGGAGTAACATTCATCACTATCCTGTTGGTGTGGGCGGCCTGTTCTGGTCTTGTCTTCATCAACTGCTTCTTGAACTGGCCGCTGGAACCCTTCCCTGGACCCGAGGACATGGATTACACGTGAGTGACCCCCATTTCCACATCACCTCACCCCCATCATAGCTCACCAGTGTCGTGGGGGAAAATGTCCGATAGGTTCGTTTGTAGGATATCACAGTTAAAGCAATCAACCAATCACTCGCTTTATTTATCCAGATGAGTCAATTGAGAACAAATCCTCATTTCCATTGACGACCTGGCAAGAGGCTCCCACCCCCACAGAAAACAACATCAAACACAAGAAATAACGAAACACATCATCAATCATAAAACATCAAACATCAAACACAAGAAATAACAAAACACATCATCAATCATGAAACATCAAACATCAAACACAAGAAATAACAAAACACATCATCAATCATGAAACATCAAACATCAAACACAAGAAATAACAAAACACATCATCAATCATGAAACATCAAACTCAGCAGCACAGATGCCAGTCAGAGTGAAAAGCACAGAGGGAACGCATGATAACTGCATTGTGAATGCATTGGGGAAATGACTGTGTAACACCATGGAAAAAGCATGGTGAACAATGGGAGAGTGTGCAGTGCCACTAAAAGAGCTGCTGCCACTGGAGCTGTTTCTCAGCCTCTTCAGTCAAAGCGTTTATAATTACAATACCTCCCTCTGGGCTCAGGGGTAGCATGAGCAAAACACCGCCTTACAGAACCTAAACGAGCAGGTTTTCTTTAAATATCCCTGTTTAAACTTGAGATCTCTGTACACAGAACATGCTGTGAAAGAAGCCTGTACAATCCAGGGGCTGGTACAGAACAGCACTGTCATGTTTTCACATTCCTGTCTTTTGCAATGTACGATTACAGGACCCACCCTGTGAGAAACACATTTCCCAATGCCAACACTCTTCTCTGATTACTGTGTCGGGACTCTATACAGTGTTGACAGGCTGCTGAGCGCCTGTTTGAAATCCACACTGAAGACACAGTCTTGCTGTACAGCACTGTGATCTCACTGTTCAGCCCGGGACCGTGTTTGCAGTAGAAATCTCTCTGATCGCTGTTCGTTTTCACAGTGCCACCAGTTTCATGCTAAATGGTGCAGCTCTTTGCTTTGCAATCGGAATGCTCCGGGGCTCAGTGTTGATACAATATCGGGAACGAGTAACAATAATAATGATGGTAGTTCTAGTAATATCAAAGGGGTTTGATGTGAAAACAGCGGAGCCCGAGGCAAGGACGAACTTTAGATATGGGAAAAACAACTGTGACACACGCAGGGCGGCCTTGTTTTTTTAGGTTTCTCACTGCCTCACAAGTAGAACGCTCCCCCCCCCCCCCCCCCCCCCCTGCTGCCAACTTGACCTCATTCTCCTGCTGTCCTTTGGTTTAGCATTTTGTAACTAATTCAGAAGGGCTCTCTCAGCACTAAGTACCTGTACAAAGTTTAGAGTTACCTTAAGACACAATTGAAATATATCTATCTATCCCCTTGTCACTGTGTGTAATTGCATCACATTGAGTTCCCTATCTATGTGTCTATTTTACAATGCATGTGTGTGTGTGTTTTTTTTCAATGTTTCGGCAGGAAAACTTCTCGAATTCCACACAGTTCTTACAAACCTGTTTAAAAAAAGTTTTTAAAAAAAAAAAAAAAAAAAAAAAAAAACTTAATTCTGCTCATGTTTGAATCTGGATCTCCCGATTCAATGTCAGTCTCTTGAGGAGCGCAGTAACACATAACCACACTTGCTGGTGGCTTGGTCTGTTTAGCCCTGCTGTGTGTCTCACAGGTTGCCTGGTTGAACTCACGGCACTCTGTTCTCTCCACTGCAGGGTGAAGATCAAGTTCAGCTGGCTGGGCTTCGACCACAAGATCACAGGGAAGCAGTTCTACAAGCAAGTGACCACAGTGGGGAGGCGGCTCAGCGTGGGCAACTCCATGAAACAGCACCCCAAGGAGCTGGCCGCGCAGGAGGGCAACAAGCTGTGCTTGTCCACCGTCGACCTGGAGGTCAAGTGCCAGCCCCAGGCTGAAGGTAAGCAGGTCAGGGCAGGGCTTTGAACAGCAGGGGCAGTCCTGGAGGTGAAACAGACCACTGCTGAGCTGCAGGGCGGTACAGCATCTCCGCTGTAAGCAGGGGCGAAGGCAGGGGTTCAGAACTGACAGCCTCCCTGCTCAGAGCTTCCCCTGACTAGCTCTCCTTCAATGCAGTCCTCTCCTTATTTTAAATCCCTTCGTTTCAATATAGGTGATATTGATCAGTGAGGCTGTGAAAGCAGTACTGAGTTCAGCATTGCAGGGGTGTACCCTGGGCGGCATTTCTCACTGTGCTCTCTGCCTCTCACAGAGACCCCCTCGTTCATGCGCAGTATCTTCAGCCCCATCTTCATACTGAGCCTCGTCACCATGTGTGTCACCCAGCTGCGCCTCATCTTCTACATGGGCGCCATGAACGGCATCCTGGAGTCCCTCGTCGACGGCAACCTGGACACAGGTGAGCACTCACCATAGCAACAGGCCCCTCCTCTACTCTTTGACTGGCCGACTGATTCGCCTCCTGCACCAACACCAAAAAAAAAAAAAAATGCAAAGAGAGATGACCTGCCCTTTTTCCAGCTCATCTTCCATGGCAGGAGAGAATTAGCTGGGCTAGTTTAGAGGCTCTCGCAGAATTAGCCCTGGCAAGGACAGACCTTGGCAGCCAGGCAGGCAGGCAGGCAGGGAGGAGAGTGGGCCCACTACCTGCTAATTAACTGGGGATTAAGTTTCACCGCAAGCCTCTATATCCACCTTTCATTGTGTTGTGAGAAAGAAAGCCAATATATATAAAATAAGAGTTAATTAAAGACTGGAATGAAATATGGCACTCGGAGCCCCACGTGCAGCCGTGAACCAAGAGAATTAAGCTGTAAAGGTTACAAAATAAGAAATAGAGAGACAATAATTTACTTAAACTACCTGCTGTGTTTATTTCAAGTTGTGTAACTTGAACGCCATTGAATACTTGGCTAGAGTAGAAGACACTGATAATCAGCCTCATTGTATTATTCGTAGATAGATCCATTTTTAAGGCTTCAGATCCAGGCATTGTTCCTCTACCACAGCAATGTACCTTTGGGAAACGGAGGGTTCATTTCAGGCTGGTTTAGTCTCAGCGTTACACAACAGGCTTTCCTGGTATTTTCCATGCCCTTAAACAGATTTAACAAACTCCTCTTTGTAATCTGTGTAAGTCAAGCTAAAAAAATATATATTGTTTTTTTAAGTAGCAGCAGCAATATTTTTTTTAGCTCAAGTGGGATTTTAAAAATAAGTTTGGGCTTCTTTGAGACCCCGCCCTGAGCTGGTCGAGTCTGCCGAGTTTTTCAGAGGGTTTGGCTTTGAGAAAGGCTGCGGTTGAAACAGGATCCATGCTGAGTCACGCACACACACAGAGGAACACCGTGTAAAGGCTCTGACCTCAGATCATTCTCCTGCTGACTCTACTGCTTCCTCTTCTAGCTTCTTCCCAGTTCCTCTGTCTGTGTGCGGCACATTCGCTGTGAATCAGACGCAGTCCTTCACAATCGCCGCTGAGCTTCAAACTCCCTGATCCTGCAGTTTAGCACTTCCTGTGGCCCGCTTTCGGTTCCACTCCTCCAAGCGGTTTCTGCCTTTAATTGAATCCCGTTTTAATGTTTGTTTCTCATTTGGTAACGAGTGGAATGTTGTGAAAAGGGGTTTAATTACTGAAGTAAACGTTTTGCTAATAGGGTTAGGGTTTTCTGTAGTGGGCCATATATAAAAGTTTGCTGTGGTTTTTCAGTTTATTTTTCCGCACTTTATTTTCACACACATATCCTGCTCACAACACTATAAGTTTGGGCAGAAACCATTTCCTGTTAAAGGTCACTTCCTCTGCAGCAGGTAGTAGCTCCCCACATACAGCCAATGCTCAGGAACTAGACTTGGACAGGGAACCACACTGATCCTCATACTTTAAATAAATTGGCTTCACTTAAAACAGGAATAAAATCTATAACAATAAGCAATCCACAACGTGAGAAAGTGTTTTTGTAACGTCAGTCTCACTTGCTTTGTCTAGTTTTTGGTATCTTTCTTTTATTCCATTGTGAAAGTCAAATCTTTTTTCTCATCTTTCAGTGTAATGTCTTTAAACCTGTTGTTGTTTGCGTGCTCTCGGTTCTGTGGCACTCAGCACATTTTTGTTTCGCTAAGCCGGCACCCCTGCGGTTTTCTGATAAAGCGGGTTTGTCCTGATAGTAATTAGGAATGGTTTAGGGAGGGTAAAGCCAGAGGGATTAACTGGAGCCTGTTAGCTTGCGCTGTGGTGCAGACCCTCCCCTAAACTTTACCAGGCTGTACAGCAGTGGAGCTAACTGCTGTTACTCTCTCTGTAATTCCTCACTCCCTCACTGAGGGATGGTAAGCAACCCAGGTACGCACAGCCTCGTTTCCCTGTGTGGGACTAGGCTGCAGTGTGGGATTTGGGTTCCGTTTCTGCTATGGCGCAGCTCGAAAAGCAGCAGCGAGTTAAGCTCTCTGTTGTAAAAACGGATCTCATGGATTGGGTCAGCCATGTACTTGCATTGTAAACAAGTTTGAGACACTTCAGTGCATTAAAAGGCCTTCTGCTGTCTATACTGTGTTAGTCTCGCATGAAAAAGCAATGCTGGCATCAAGGTCTTATTTCTAAACGTTGGCAATCTTGATCGTCTGGGCTTTGCTGATGCATTCTGGGATGCTGTGATCTGACCGCCCTGGTGTTTCTATGGCTAATGTTTCTCGCTCTCTCTCTCTCTCTCTCCCTCTCTGTTTTTTGTTCCAACGCTGCCGCTGCTTGCTTCGTTACAGTTGGAAAGATGAATGTTGGTAAGATCGCACTTGCAGATGTAGTTCTGACTGGGGTTGTGCAGAAACTTTCCCTTTAAGAGAAACAATTAAACTTTAACCAGTACAAAATAAAAGTAATCAGTCAATCGTGCAATGAAATTCGAATCGAAACGCCTTAAAGGGAAAGTTATTTTAGCCACAACGCCCGTCTAAAACAGCTGTCACCACTCAGAGCATCCCCTCCCCCCTTCAGATTTCAAGCTGTCGTGCCTGGAGTATAGTTAACATGAGCCTGCAGTGGGAACTGAACAAGCTATGAGAGCTTCAGAGTGTGTCAAAACAACCCCAGGGAGTTCTTCTCCAGTCACTTCTAAAGATGTGCACATATTCCAAACCCTGCTGTTTATCCTGGGAATACAGAGATATTATTGGGCATGTTTCCCGCTGCCACCCATCCCCTCCCCTCTCTCTCTGAGAACCAGGTCACACTTTAGAGGCTCGTGAAGGGTTAACTCTGCTTTGCCTGCTGTAGAATTCTTATAAATAGTTCTTGTGCTTCAAATTAGCACAACAGCTTTCTTTTTTTTTACTAATAACATAACAGTAACCTACTATAACAAAACCGAGGATATTTATCTAAGAGCAGCAGATGGGAAAGCCCTCCTCCTCCCATCACTTCACACACAGGAGCCTTAGACACACTTCAAACTGTCTGTAAACTGCAGAATCAAGATCTTGAGACTTTGAAGGCACTGAGAAAGACACCTGCTCGAAACGTTTGTCAAACACGTGTATTGCAGCATTACTCCAAACCACTAACACTAATATAGTTTTCCAAATTGTAGTTTTTAACCAAATAGCTGTCTATAATATAAGGGAACACAAAGCCTCCTTGTGGCTTGGAACTTGGTTTCAGGAGACTAGGTTTCAGGCCACTGCACGGCACATCTGGAGAGGTCTGATTCAGCAGCCTCAAACTAGGTCTGCCAGTCTCCCGGAAGCACATTTCAAGCCACAGCTCCTGAAAACGTGGCTTTGTGTTCCCTCAGCTTTAGATATCAGTATAGAGAAGTAGATTTAGAGCAGACATTGGTACTAATATACATATGTAGTATATAAACCGTATATAGCAATGTTTAGGTAATTCATGGGTATATATGGTTCCTAATAGTCTAACCTTAATAGATGCTCCTCAGAGTTTACTGTGTGCTGTGTACCATGATAAGCAAAGCGCTCTAAAGCACAAGTAAATCTCAGGTGGTGAAGCTTTGTGAAAACCATGGTTCGTGCATCGTCTGAGTGCTAGTGTACAGTAATATAGCAGTGGTGGGGACGTGTTCAGCGTTTGAACCAGGGCTGATATGAAGTCAGCGTGCTGCAGCCTCCTGGTCTGTGGATAACCCTGAAGCTGCTGCTGGTGTGTCAGGTCAGTGTGACGGTGCTGTTCTCTGTCTTCACGCAGTCAGTCTCTACACCTCCATCTTCGGAGTCCTGCAGCTGCTCTGCCTGCTCACAGCGCCCGTCATCGGATACATCATGGACTGGAAGCTGAAGGAGTGCGACGATGGCTCAAAGGAGGACGACGAGAAAGAGCCCGGCAAGTACGTGACCGACCCCACCCTTAGAAATAACAAGCAAGAAAGCCGGAGTGCTAGTGGCGTTCGGGCACTTCCTTCAGAGTTAGGAGCACGCCACTGCACTGCACTGTACTGCACTGCACTGGACAGCTATATAACGCACAGTGCTTAGACAAAATGCTTGTACTGAGCCATGATGCAAGCGCAGCAAGCTGTGCTGAAGCAGTCAAAGCACAGATCAAAGCCTGACGCCTGTTGCTTTAACCTGTTTCTCTCCTCAGGGATGGGAAACGGCCGAAGAAACGTGACCGACAGATCCAGAAAATCACGAACGCCATGCGAGCCTTCGTCTTCACCAACCTGCTGCTGGTTGGGTTTGGGGTCACCTGTCTCATCCCCAACCTGCCTCTCCAGGTGAGTCCCCTGTCCGTGGGGGGCACTGATCCACACCGCGTGGACATCTGTCCCATATTAATAAACCTCTCTCATATAAAACGTTCATTCCTTCCAGAACCGAGTAATCTCGGATCTGCTAAGGTGAAGCCTTTGAAAGATGTGTCGATGATGTAATCAGGCTCTGCGGAGCTTGTGGGATTGCAGAGAGCGCGGAGTACGGCTCTCTGCAATACTGCAGTGTGGTGCTGCCTCCTGGTGGACACACCTGCTCCTTGCATGCAGACACACATTGCAGACCTGTGGATGACTATGGTGTTAGGAGTCAGTTAGACATGGCTCCACTAGTGGCTCACCTGGAGGGTGTGGTGGTATCAGATGGAACCATTCTGTCCTTTCTCATCCCTGTCGTCTCTGTTTCAGATTATCTCGTTTATTTTGCACACGGTCGTCAGAGGATTCATCCACTCTGGAGTCGGAGGTCTTTACGCTGCTGTGTAAGTCTGACCCAGCTTCTCCTGTTTTTATCAAAATAGACAAAAATCAGGTTACTGTTACAAAGTAAGATTCAAAACACACTGAGAGTGCTGAAGAGGACCTCAACTATATAACGCAGTGGTTTGGTTCTAGTTTTGTAAAACAGGCATTAAATAACATTAATTAAGTTAATTAAAGACTGGAGGAAACGCTTTGAAAATGTGTCCCACAATATTGTAGAGAACAGCACGGATTTCAGGCCATGTTAGATATGAATTTATGTAGAGGTACACATGGTGCTTGTGCAATGAATGTCTTTGATATGGAAATCAAGGGGAAGGAACACATTTTCACATTTCTCCTCATCTCTGTATTTTGTTGTCAGGTTTTAAAATACTAGCCCCAAACAAATAGCAATATAACTCCCTATTAGCAGCACATGAATGGACAAACACTAAAGGAATTAGGAATCCGATCAGTGTTGCAGCCCAAAGCGGGTAAATACTTGTTCTAAATGATCCCTTCCTGGTTTTATGGTCTAAAAGGGTTTCTTCTTGCTTTGCTCCAGCGCTCATTGTTGTTGTCTGGGTATCGTTTTGCACAGTTGACATGGATGGAGATGTATAGTAATGAAATGGGGAAATGCATCTATAGTCCAGCGTTTCATCCTTCCTATTTGTCACATAAAAGTTGATGCTGTTGTGCTCCTTCAGAGCCAGTCTCACTCTTGGTGTGTAAAGCAGCTGTGATAGAAGCACAGCCTGGTAAGACTGTATCTAACACCCCGCCCCCCCCCCCCCCCCCCCCGCCCCCCCCCCCCCCCCCCCCACAGATACCCCTCGACGCAGTTCGCAGCCTCACGGGGATGCAGTCTCTGATCAGCGCCCTCTTCGCTCTGCTCCAGCAGCCCCTTTTCATGGCAATGATGGGTCCGCTCAAGGGAGACCCTCTCTGGGTAAGAACGCAACTCTGAGTGTGCCTCCAGATACTGCCAGTCTTCTTCAATGATCTTCTCAACACTGCCTTACTAAAGTGCTCTCTTTCCTATAGACCTCTATACAGCTCTGCAGTGTTGAGTGGAGTTCTCTTTACTATAGACCTCTATACAGTGATGTTATATTTTGTTATAGTGCTTAAAAAGCAACATTTTTGGCACCTAGTACCGGTCACAAGAAATGCAGTGTTTAGCACGAGAGCGTTGGAAAGCTGTGAATGGAATGTGTTTCTCTGCCCAGGTGAACATCGGGCTGCTGGCACTGAGCATGCTGGGATTCTGCCTCCCCCTCTACCTGGTCTTCTTCCGCCAGCAGCTTCAGAGACAGAAGAAGCAGAAGGAGGAAGACGCATCGCTGTTTGTGAAAATCAACGGCAGCAACACACAGGAGGCCTTCATATAGGGGAGGCGTGTGCACGAAATAAAGAGACAGGACTCTGAATCCAGCGTGTCCACTCCACTAGCTCCCTACTGCTCTCTCTCTCTGTCTCACTCACTCACTCACTCACTCACACACTCACACACACACACACACACACACACACACACACACACACACACACACACACACAAGGGTATTATCTCCTGCACTGTTTTTTGCCTCCCTGAAAATCAAGCCCCGACTGGATCTCGCTGGAGCGTGAGATGAGAGGGGAGAGCAGCCACACAGCCCGGCCCGAGCCGTGGTCAGTATTTTATTTATATCTTGATTTTGCTGTTTCTTGTGGGAGAAGAATTTCATCTTGGACCGACCCACCTTTGAAAACGAAACTACCCCATCCTGTTAGAGTGAGAAACCGTAACTGTAAAGAGGTCGCTGCCAACCAAGGGAGGTCATCTTTTCACATAAAACTTTACAATCTCCGTTTAGAACAGAGAAGCCTCTCGGAACGCTTTGTAAACTTTTACAACGTCATGGTTTTTTTTTTTGGTTTTTTTTCACAGGTTGTAAACTTTTACGAAACCTCTTTCTCAGTGTTTCCTTGTGTGGCTGGAGCGTTGAAATGCATTTTCGCCCCTGTGATGGTTTTTAAGTTTCTTAATTAGCTGATGCACTCCGGAAGAAAAGAAAAGAAACAAAACGTTGATCGTTTTAACCGTCTTATTGGTGCTGTTTTAATAGTAATCCTTCAAAAAGAGGAAGCTCGTCCTTTCACAAAAGATCTTTAGGAGCTTTCACAAGCTTGTGAGCTGCACAGAGCTGCTGCAGAAGACACAATATTGAACTGTCCTGTACAGGACAGCCCTGTGTCAGTGGCTTAGCTACTGTTTCAACCTTTTAATATTTCAAATTTACCAAGTGAAAGCATGCACCCAGCAACGACAACGACAACAACAAACAGAATTGTCATCAGTTTGCGGTTTTCTTATCTGTTGCTCTCTGAGTTTGGTGACTGTTTTGAAGAGGAACAATTGAAGGATGATCCCAGTTAAAAACAGTGTGACTCTTCTGGGAGTCAGGGGGTTGGAGTAAAGGATTCCCTGTGGACACCAGCGCCTCATTGCATTTCAGTCCTGGGGAAACAGCCATACATGCAGCTTCTGGACACAGCAGTACTGTGTCAAAATGCAAGGGTTCTCTTTCGATTTGATTACACTGAGAGTTTGTTTTGTATTACTATAGCCACTATTATACCAGTATGTTGTATTATTGTTATGATTGTTATTCTTGTTATTGTTGGCTGATTGGCAGAATTCCCAGCTGGTTTAACTTGATCACACCGGTTATCATGACGTAGAGGATCTGTTATACAACGTGTGCAGCCTGTATTACCCTGAGCTCTCTACACTGTAGTTAATGAATTATTAACCAACTCAACATGCAGATTTGCACTTAATTGCTTAGCAGAGAGACGATGCGGTGCACGCTAATGCCTCTGTGCAGACAGTCCGGCAAGGCGCTATAACAGATCCCAAAGTCTGTGTTAACAGATAATGGAGTCTAGGCAAAAAGAGGGACTGTCCCTGAGCAGAGAATGCTGTTGATTGGCGTGACTGCTATAGCCAGCGATCACTTTGGGCAGATTGTATTAATGGACGACTGCCTGCTTCTAGTCTAGTCTTACCAATCAGCGTTTCTATAGTAACGACGAGCAAGCCCGCAGCTTATACTAGAGTGGGCTCTCTCGTCAGCACCATGCTTGAGAAGGCGCTTGTTAAAAACTGCAAGCTCCCCTTTGGCACGCTGCATGACCACAGTACCTCAAGTTAACCCTTGCCGTTCCACAAAGACAGCTCTCACCTGCCCACGACTGCCCCTGTCTGCTGCATGTGGGGAGTGTCTTTATACAAGGCAGCGCAACTCCACGACACTCGAGTCATTTCAAAAAAAGCAAAGACATGCAACTGTGTAATAAAGTAATGCATCATTTGAATAGCTTCAGAAGCCTTGAGTTTCCGTTAGATTTGTATGGTGTCTGTTCTCATTGTCTTATAGAAACTATAGACTGGGGAGAGCTGAGACGTTGATTATGCTGTAATCAGTGTTACAAAGACAATGGACAGCACTGAACTTACTGGCTTTTGAAGCTAGTTAGTAAGGACATCGTGCTGTTAATGCAATATATATATATAGGTAAATGTTTTGCTTGGATTTCTTACACAGCGGATGGCGCCACCTGGTGGCCACATGCAGTAACTGTGGTTATACATGTGCTTTTTTAAAAATCACAAGGGAACATGAATTGTGAATGATTGTGTGCCACACTCCTAATTAATGTGCATATATACAGTCGGCCCTGTTTTACATGGTCACTTGTAGGATCACGGGCAGATACAAGTGTTTAGTTGATTGAAGTCTGAGAGATTCATCTATACAGGTTTGACTGCATATACTGACACAGACCAAGTGTACTCTTGCTATATTGCATATACAGTATTATATATGCTGCATGTACGCTTCATGTACACAAAAGAAAATAAATGGTGGAATCTCAGTGAGTATTAACAACTTCTCTTTATGTTTTGAAAGCTGCCTTTTTTAGATTGCTCTTCATTGCTTAGTGCCAAAAGCCCTACGACTGCCAAATGAAAAAGAGTTCTCACTTCCGAGTGCTGGATTGCAAAACGGCTTTGATAAGATAAGCCTGAAAGGAAAGGAAAAGCTGTTTAAAAGATCCCATAATGATCCCAGATGAATGATTATAAACCCCAACCCCTGGTTCTAATATCTGCATTGCATTAACCCAGAAGCCTTGAGGCTAGCGGGATCCCCCTTTCCTCTGGGCTCTCAGCAATAGGGGACTGGTGTATTCGAAGCACATTGATGTCCTACAGCAGCGTGCCTGCAGCGGTTCTGCTCAGTTTCTCAAGCGCATGCTCCCAGACCATTGGATTACCAGCACATGTGCGCTAGAAAAGCCACACGGCTTTATCAGGGCACCGCGCAGAGTCGGGGGTCCCTATGAATACACAGTACTGTATACTTGGCCGTGTAGATTGTGTGCACAATATACAAAGGGCTGGAATGACAATGACATTGATGAAGAGTTGTGTACTGACAGGACATTGCATGTTACAAAGGACCTTCTTTACACGGGAGTGAATAGCGCCACAGTCTGGAAGCAATATCACAGAACAGGACACTGAGATCAATGGGGGCAGAATATATATATATATATATATATATATATATATATATATATATATATATATATATATATATAATTGTTCAATGTATTGAAAAGTTTGTTGTATACTATGAATGTGTGTTTTAATCTGCAATATTTTCTGAGCTTGTTGTATTTGCTGTTTATCTGTATTCATTGAGAAATATACATGTGTACTGAAACCAGAGGAAGATACCGTACAGTACGTGAGGTAGGCTTGGATTTAAATAGAGGCTGCTTCCTAGTAAGACGGCGCTATTACACTGCAGCAATACACTTCTATATAATCACGCTGCAAGTTAACTGCCGGGGGTCCTGCGCGCTTACCTGAAAGCTTTTCACTATGGGATTGAACAGCAATGGGCATTTATTTGCCATAAAAACAGCTGTTTGAGATATGAGTCACTGGGCAGAGGGACTGCACCGACTGTATGGTGCGGTATTGCGGTTAATATCGCTTCCCCTTTAAGAATTGGGCTAGCTGTTATAAGGACTGAGGAGGTTGACGTTTCGCTTAAAGGGAAAGACAGTTCTGAACACAGCCCAAACTTCAATGGAACGGCACCTGTTTGCATGTAGTGCTGCTGGTTCGACGGTGCTTAGTGTTATGCAATGGGTGGCCATAAACTGAAGCGTGGTCCTCGCTTCACAAGAGAGCTGGCTGGTCAAGTCTAAAGACCGCAGTAAGCGTCCAGTCTGACCCCCTGCAATCCCGTTCAGTAATAATGCGTCACTTCTGTAAGGAAACCCAGCAGCCAGGCCATAATTACATTTCAGATTCCAGTTTTCTCTGGAACACTTCTCCTGAAGGGTACAAACCTGGATTTAAAAAAAAAAGAGCGCTCCCGTTGTGAGCGCAGAGAATCCACTATCGGTCAGCCTCTATTTAAAAGCTCTCCCTAGCCATGTCCTGATTTTGCAGCCACGCACATGCGGCACATGCTGTGCGCTGCAGCGCGCTGTGCTCCTCAACGCCCGTACACCTCTCAGCTTTACAGGGGCTCGCCGTTAGCAGACGGAAAACGAAGCCGGTTTTGGAATATTTCGTTTGGTGAACGCGTTTTTTTGCGATTCACCACAAAAAAACAATGTAACCTGTAATATGATGACCGACCTTTGCGGCTCCCTCAGACAAGGCAGACCTTTCCAGACGCCAGACGCCTGCCTGCCAGGGCTTGCCCGGGAGTGCTGACAAGAGTGAGCGCTACTCGAACAGGCACCGCTACGCTTTCAATTCTGACCTGCACATATGCACCCCAGATCAGGGCCTCCTTGATCCGTTTCTGTGTGCTCTTGCACTGCACTGCAAACCAAAACACTGTGACCGTGCTCTAAAACAACAGAATCGAGCTGGGTTGGCTGGTACACATGTTTCTGCTGCTGGTGTTTTCTTACTATCCTTCTTCCCTGGTGCTAAAGGGAACAGCGCAGCAGCGAGCTGTGTTGGTTTATACATATACATAATGTATGCGATCCACGTTGTGTATGCACATTTAGAAGCAGGGTTACTGTGCCAAACACACGTTTCACTACACGGGCAGTTTAACAGATAACGCGGTAAGGCGAGTGTGGAATTCAATGTGAATTATGGCGGCGCTCTCCTTATAGCGGCTTTGAAGGAATGAACAGTCGGGTCTGTTTCAGCAGAATGATCGCAGCTGTGTTTGTTTCGTTTCATAAGGGCAGCGCTGCCATCGATCGCATTGATTCCGGGACGGTTACTGTATCTGTTAAAACCAGGCTGAGTTCAGGGTGTTGATTCTGCAGCTCTCCATTCAGCTCAGTTGACCAGCTTGAATTCACACTGCCAGGTTTAGGACTGAGGCACCGCGATCACTTTTAAGATGGGTGAGAAAGAGCATTTGTGTTTAGGTTAAAGTCCTGACTGATTATTGGACGAAATGACCAGTTGACCATGTTTTCATACCTGAATTAAATACAGGTGTATAAATGAGTCTGAATGGAAACTGGAAAACAACACCAAAACCATTTCAGAACTGTTTATTATTATTTTTGTCGGAATAATCATTTTGCTCACGTCATTCCGTTCCATAATTTGGCGTTTGCTCGTTTTCAAGTGTTTTACGTGTTTGATTTTAGTCTTGTATTAAAGGAAATAGAAAATCAACAATAAGAATAAATAAATAAATAATTTGCTAAACACGTCTGGTTTGTTTGTTGATCGCGTCTTGCATTTGAATCGCGTCTGAATAGATTCTTGCAGTATATATGTATGTGTGTGTGTGTGTGTGTGTGTGTGTGTGTGTGTGTGTATAGAGAGAGAGAGAGAGAGAGAGAGAGAGAGAGAGAGAGAGAGAGAGAGAGAGAGAGAGAGTGAGAGTACAGGGTCTCATTAATCACACATCACAGGCATGGCTGTTAATATAGCTTCTGTCTCTGTTTCTTTCAGATGTGAAATGTCTTTCTGTAAAGAGCAGTGAATTCAATTAAGAAGATTTGAATTAAGAAGCTTAAACCCATACAAGCAGTTTACAGTAACTGAGACTGGCGGATCCAGTAACATTGACATCTTTGGATAAATCATTATTGTAAAATGATTCATTAGAAATTCCCAGTCATGAAATCATGTTAATAATTGCAAGACGGTTCTTGTGTCCATACCTTTAAATATATACAAAGGTTTGCGCATTAGCTTTTTTGCTCAAATATATTGACCTAGAAATGGCTAGCAAGAAACCTCATATGTGTGGAAGAGCTTTGTCATTGTGCGAAGGCTCTTGAAAGAAGAACTGCAGGTTTTCTGGATACTAAAAAGCTGTGGTCTGTGAACCAATGTGGGTTTTTAGAGTTGGAACGGAAACTGACGCCATTGCGGCTCCAGGATAAGATTCACCACTGTGTAGTAAACCACAGAGCAGCGGGAGTCAACATGGCATACACAGTGATGCAGTTTCCTGGTGTGCGCTGTCTGCAATCATCCTTGACCGAGCGAGTTCTGCAACAGAGTGGATTGGAGCGGTCACGACATGCATCAGCCACCAGATGGCGCTCAACACAAGGGCTCTCCGCATCATGACAAGGTCAGTGTGTCCTGAGAATGCCACCAGCTACTGGTTTGCCGGTAACCAGACCTAGCTGGGAATTTTGGGACCCACGACTACTGTTGATTGCACGATAAGGGGAATCTCCTGTGCCATGCACTTTAACTGGGGATCCCACATCCAGCTATCCTGCAATTACACGACACAGTGCATACTGGAAAAATGGGTCCCATTGACAGCACAGCGACAGCAGCTTGTTGCCGAGCAAAATGAGCAAAAATAGTTGATGTGAGCTTTAGATTATAATTACCAGAGTTTACACACAGACACCGGCCATCTCTGATAACCCATAGGAACAGCCATTCAAATTCCCATACCGATTGATGTGGCTTGGTCATGTTCAATAGCACCCACACGGGGGCGCTGTAGCGGTGTAACTACAAACCTGTTCCAGCTGAACCATCGAACTTCAGAACGAATGATGCGGTCGCCATGGTGACCTTTAAGCGAATCCTTCTTGCGTTCTACACGCCCAGTTGCTTTTACGTCACGATACCTTGGAACATAGGGGCGTGGCCGCCGTGGTTAAACCACGCCCACACTGTCTGATCAGGAAGTAATTTGAGAAAAAAGGGAGAACCGTAGAGAGAAAGAGAGAGAGAGAGAGAGAGAGAGAGAGAGAGATCTGCTGGGATTTTATAAAGCTATATTTATAGAGCGCAAATAGAGGCTGTCTTCAATAAACATGCTGATCAAGGAGTTGTAAGTATGTGCATGATGCAGTGAACGCTGTGATATTACATTCCTATTGCAATATGATTGCTGTCATATAAACTCGACTCTCGTTCTGTGCTGTTAATGCTCGCTGTTTACTGTCAAGCCAAAAATAAAACAACGTTATCAATATTAATAGAAATATTCCGTACGAATAACCGAGAATCACACTGCATCGCGGTGCCCTTGCGCCTGGCATGATGACAGTGCGTGCCCAGCGGCTACAGGGAATGTGTGTATATATATATACACGAGATATGATTATGAAATATAATGAATTAAATCTGCTTGTGACATGCAAATCCGTTAATGATTTTATTTGAATTTTTTCAATTAAAACTCAAATTCCAATTAAAAAGCCAATATATATATATATATATATATATATATATATATATATATATATATATATATATATATATATAATAATAATAATAATAATAATAATAATAATGAATAATTAAACACCAGTACTGCTCGGAAGGCTGTTGTTTTTTTGTTTTTTTATTATTAATTCATTGATTTGTTTTTCCTAGCGTTGCATTTCAAAGAGTGTTCCTCGCACTGAGTGAGTTCTCGACGACACGGTGTCAGATGCGGACTGGTACTCTAATAATACATACTGCAGCGCAACCAGCGAGAAAGGCGCTGGAAACGAATACTGCTTGTTGTTTTGGGTTTCTCTCTCTCTCTGTCTGTCTGTCTGTCTGTCTGTCTCTCTCTCGTTTTAAGGTTACAGAAACCTCAAAGTGGAGAGACGCCGCGCTGATATTTCATTGTCGGTCATTTCATATGAATGCCTGCGTCATAATGAGCAGGTTTCATTGAAAGAACGCTGTGTGGGGTTAAACATTCTGGACATGACGTTCTGTATATGACGTCCGATTGTGACGTTATCGTTCGCGTGTTATGTACTCATCGGGGGCGGGGCGCTTTCAAGTTGATCTTGAGAATCATGTGAAACATGATAATAGATGAGCTGCAACGAGACACCGCGCTCACTATAAATACTTGATGCGTGTGACCGTTTCGAAATGCAGTCTGTCAGGGTGTAATATTGTATAGCCATGCAGTGTTTGAAAATGTTGCGAAGACTGGAACTAAAAAAAAACCAAAAAAAAACTGGCCGATTAAAATAAATAAATAAATCATTCTCTGGAATGATATGAACGCGGTTTTATGTTTGTTTGTTTGTCATACCCTTTATTATTAGGAGATGTGAAATAATGTATATATAAATATAAATAAATACACTCGCTTTCCAAACTACAAAAGAGCTTTTACATCTTAAACTGACCTGAAAGCAAGAAGGGTTATTATTATTATTATTATTATTATTATTATTATTATTATTATTATTATTATTAGCGGTAGCTATTCTGAGAATTTAAACTTGATACAATAGAGAAACATTTCAAACACCCCCAAGAGAGAAAAAAAAAGGGTAAAAATAGATAAAATAAGAGAGTGGGTGGGGAACACCAGGTGGGGGGGGGACACAGACGTTGCTCCCCCCCCCCCCCCCCCCCCCCCCCCCCCCCCCCCCCCCCCCCCCCCCCCCCCCCCCCCCCCCCCCCCCCCCCCCCCCCCCCCCCCCCCCCCCCCCCCCCCCCCCCCCCCCCCCCCCCCACCCCCCCCCCCCCCCCCCCCGAACACAATGTCTCAACCTGCCTAATATACATTGAAATCAAATGAAATCTATTGAACTCCTCTCTCTCTCTCTCTCTCTCTCTCTCTCTCTCTCTCTCTCTCTCTCTCTCTCTCTCTCTCTCTCTCTCTCTCTCTCATTGTACTAAGGTGTTTTTCAGGGAATGTTTTGGCCTCAGTTTTTCTTTGCCTGTGTGTTTGTTTGTGCTGAGGTATTACAGTCCACTCACAACTCTATTTCCTGAGGCAATCGCGTTTGTAATTCAAAAAAATAAAAAGTCCTTTTTGAGGACGTTACTCAGTCTGCGAATTGGGTTTCCCTCGGAAAACAAACAGTTTGGAGAAATTGCGTGTTCCTAAACTGTGGCTGTAAATGTGGGCAGAATGGCTTTTTAAATCCGCTGTTTATAGGATCGTCCAGGGTAAGGGTGATCCCGTACTGCGGATTTACTAAGAGGAGTCTGGGTAGCTGAAAAGCAAGACAAGGCAAGGCACCCCTCTCCCAATCAGAATGTGTAATCCTGGTAGTGGCAGTGTTTCTGATCAGGGGTTATAGTGCAGAAACTGATGCCATTATGGCTGTGCCAGTGAGTCAGCACTGTGTAAGGAACTGTAGAAGATGTGGGCCGTGGGGAACGCAGGGGTGCAGCCCCCTGCTGAGGTATCTCTTCCAGGCCAGGGAGAAGTGGCAGGAGGGCCGCAGGCATTCAAGGACAAGCTGAGCGAGGTAGAGTTTCACAGAGAACTGAGAAAGAGAGGGGGAGAGGGAGAGAGCAGAAGAACGGTTGATTGCACGCTTTGCCGTTTTCGTGCATTAATCTGCAGATTCAATTACTGTAAAGCACTTTACCATTATTTTAGGGGTTTTTTGACGCATTGCACTGTTGTATTGCAGTGAACAGTGCAGGTGAAACGACTGACAGTCGATTCATGTCGTGTGTCAGAGTCAGGCACAAGTTATTTTGTTGCTGTAGTTTGGATGTGGGTGCAGTCTATGGAGTTCGTTTGATGCCTCTTCGGTTTTTTAATTAATTGTTTTTTTTTTAGAGGTTTTTAAAACAGGTTGTGTGAACTCTGTGGAGGTCAAGAAGCTACCCTTCCAAAACTTTGAAAAAAATGCATTATAAAATAGATATGTGCCAGTCTGCAGAGTCCTGCTGCACGAGGGCAGCGATCGATTGCATTGCCAGCCAGTCTGCCCTCTCTGCATGGTCCCCACCTCTCTGGTCTGGGTGCTTGTCTGGTGTTTCGCTTCATTTCACTTTCTCCCCCAAACCCCCAAACCAACTGACAGTAAAGAGCTGTGCCTGGCTCTCCTCCTACAGCTACAATCTCATTTGGTTCCCGCTCTTATCAGTCAGGTGCAAGTCTGATAGCTAGTCTAGAAGTAATTGCTTTGGTCACAAAGGGAAAACAAGTTTGATGGTCTCTGCTTATGCATAGAGACTTAACTTCTCCCTCCCTCACCCGCTAAGAGAAAGTGTGCTCCCTCCAGTCCAGGGCTGGCCTGACGCTGTATGGGAGCCACTGCCTGTACTGTCTCCGCTATGCAATTAAGTCTTTTGTCTCCAGTGGTGACAATCACAAACATTAATGGAAAATAAAAAGAAAAAAGCCGCTCTAGTGGTGTGTGGTACTGAGGGATCCAGGATTAAATGTGAGGGCTGCAGTGAAGCAGTGCTGGCAGAGGAGCTCTAATGAGGGTCATATTACAGCAAAAACTGTATTGATAAAATATTTAGATCTGCTAATAAAGGATGGATTAGGTATAAATTTCTTTGAAGCAGCATGCAGTGTCTTTCAGGCTTTCAAAAGGCAATTCCTGTTGCTTATTAAACCTCAACAGGATATTGGATTCCAAAGGGTGGCGTGTTCTAGATGTTAACGGCTTCACAAATATTTGCCCCCTTTTTTTTTTTTTTTTTTTTTTTTTGCAAATTGATTTTCTCTATTATTAGATCTGTAACTGCTGTAAAACATGATCTGTACATTATAATAATAATAATAATAATAATAATAATAATAATAATAATAATAATACTTTTGCAATGCATATTTATAACATTGAAAAAAAAAGAAAGTTTCACAACCTTATTGTAAAATATATATGTTTTCAGGAGCTAGCTTAGACCAAACTACAAAACGTAGCAGTGCTCCATGGCAACAGTCTGAATGCATGGCGATGCCAGTGCTGTGTTTGAGATTGTGTAATATGATGCAGTGTGATGGGGTGTAAGCTTGAGGCGATAATGTAGTTCCTTGTAGAAATTGGATGACTCGTGATCAAGGAGTGACAGTGCTGGTGTACCCATCTGCTCAAAACCATAAAAAAATTCGAGTGACAGAACAGCTATTTTAGGGAACTCAGTTCTTCCTATAGCAATTTGCACGCCTCCTTTGAGTTTTCTGTGTGTCTTAGTTCAGCAACAGCTGGCTGATACAAATGCTAGCAAGATCAATATTGTTTCAGCCAGCAGTTTAATTCTCTAACCAAACGTGACCCTGGTAAGGATCGATTAGCTGATTAGATTGACGGAGTGATCGATCGATTGTTGCGTCCGTCCCAGTAGCCCTTTCAGGCTTCCACGCAGCGAGCGGTTTGCTCTTCCTTGTGCTGGCTGGTGAACGGTTCCAGATTGCACTCAGCGTCTCTGGATTCTCTGCGGAGCTCTCTCAAGTGTGAGGCTGTGCTGTTGCCGTGCTGGAGTCACCGAGGCTCCTTTTATTTGAATTGCATCCTGGGTCAGCGTGACTCCGGCTGCCTGCTTTGTGGGTGCAGGGATGATGAGAAGGGCTGGAGGCTAGAGCGCTGACAGGGGTGAAGGGGTCAGGTGACACAGGACCAGGGCCAGCTCACCGGTTCCATTGTCGAGTTCGCCCAGTCGTGGACGCAGGCGTTGTGCCATCCTGAAAGATATAAAACAGAGAGGCACCTATTCAGGGTAATAACAGGAAGCAAATTAGACAAGCCTTTGTATTAGTGTCATGAGACAAGCTGCAGCAATCCTTCTACAGGTCAGTGTCAGTCCCAGTGTCCCAGAACACAGATCTGAAAGGCAGGGGTAGCGTGGTGATAGCAGAGGGTAAGACGCTCCATGCATTATTATTATTTAGGGGCGTTGTTGAAAGGATCAGGTGGCAGGAGTTTGAGCAATCTGGCTCCTGTTGAATCTGCTCTGATCAATCTGAGTCTAGAGGGTTACTATTAGGGAGTGTTTATGCAGTGATAAGCAAGGAACAATTTATTTAACAGGGGTCTTAAACAATATGCCTTGTTGTTTGTTTCCGGAGGTATTGCACTGTCAGCAAGTGTTGTTCAATACCAGATCTGTTGTGTAATGATAATGTAGCCTTTGAGGTCTGTTCTGACCTCTCTCCACCCTTCTGCGTTATTCTCTGTATTGCTTCGGCCGCCAGTGTAACAATCTGCAGGTTATTATATTAGAATGCTTGGATCCCATGGACAGAGCTGTGGGACAGGGGGTAGCGAGGGATCCAGAACTGTGTACAGACCAGGCTGAGCTGCATACAGCCTGTTGTCCCCCTGAGTGTCCTGTACCGGTGCGGACGCAGGACAGGCTGCCTCGCTCCCCTGCTCTCCACAGCAGGGGCCTGCGAGGGATGCCGTCAGTAGATTAAAGGGATGCTCTGTGTGTCGTCTTTAATTTCACTTGTGTTTCATTTTTTTGGGTTACGTGTGTTCTGTGTGACCATTGCTGTTTTTTAAAGAGACACCTCGTTTCCTCGTGGGTCTGCCCTGGTAGTTGCTGTCTCGGACCCAGGCTGCAGTCAGGTGTTCCCGGAGCCTGTGGATCACAGAGCTTCTCACATTGTCCTTTCCTTTCTCTTCCAGCCGAGTGATCCTGCCGATTTCCGTGGAGGAGGTAAGCAGGGCTGTCATTCTGTTTCCGAGTGGGGGGGTTGTGTTTGTTGTGTGTGTGTGTGTGTGTGTGAGCGAGTGCGTGTGCGACCCAGAGAGGTAGCCGAGCTGCCCCTATCAGCTGACACAGCCCCTTCGAGTCTCAGCGCTGTGGACTGGACTCAGACACACTTCAGTTTAAGGATCCATTTATAAATCCTCTATAAATGTGAGAGATTGGCACAGTTATTAACAAGGGATAACAGTTCGTAACAATGGCATTCTAACGACACAGCATGCATTGCTGTGTTCTAAAGTTATTCTAAAGCTTCTTATCAATGCCTTACCTTAGGGTTTAATTGTAATCGTGGCTCCAGGTATAAAAGTCCTCCTAGTTGTAGTGGCTCAGTAATTCCAATTTTATAACGCATGTATGTGCGCGTTATTGATAGTCTATAAAAGATCCTTAAGCTAAAAGGAATTCCATGTTTTCCGAGAGGTTTAAGCCATTCCGTGCTTCCCTGCGAATCTGGTGGAAACTCCACAAGGGCTGCATTGTGTTCCCGAGCCCCGATAAGCTCAGTCACTCGTTAAGAGGATACTGCGCAGGGCTGCCTGAGCTTTAGATTAAACCAGCTTCAGTGCTGAATAGACCCTGCTTTCTTCAGCGCTAGCCCGGGAGAGGTGTCTGTATACCTCTGAGCTATTTACTGCAATTAGCACAAGGAGAAACACAACCTCTCCAGTCACACAGACCAGGAAAAAACCAACCAGGAGTTTTAATTGAAGCTGTTCCTTATTCGTTTAACGTTTACTTGGTGTTTTTTTTTCAGGATTGTGCTGATTCAGGATTGCGCTGATTATAATTTGGAGTAAATAACTTCGCGCATCCCAGGGTTACAAATAACCTGTTTCTGAGAGTCAGTGCTGAGGTTTCACAAGAGGTACAGCAATCGCTCTGTGAAGCATCGGGAAGCGTGCTTAAAGGGAAATTGCTTCAAATGCAATCTAATATTATTATTATTATTATTATTATTATTATTATTATTATTATTATTATTATTATTATTATTATTATCACGTTACTTTTCTCGTTTTTCATTGCATTATAAATTCAGGTTTAGTTTGCCCTTCAAAAAATTGTAAAGTGCCAGGAAAAAAAAAAAATTCTGCATTGAACAAATCATTAAAACACCCCCCCCCCCTTTCGACAGTTTGCTTTTACAGACAACACTACAGAAAAGAGGCTTCATTTTAGAAAATGAAATATGTCACAGGGTTGTGCTTTGCATAAAACACAAAGTCAGTTAGTAATTCATTTGAAATCCTTGAAATCAGCAATTCACAGCGATACCCTATCTGTTAAAGTAGTGAACGAGGCTGTCTCTTTAAGAGCTCGATTTAACCCACAAAGTGCCGTTGTCCTTGCTGGAGGATAATGTTTTTGGATCATTTATAATCTACCTGTTATTTGAACTTTCTGTTTATGATATGATGTCTTACTCCAGTTTTGGTAACAGTCATATTTCCATGTTTGTATGGCAGCAGGTTTCAGGTAAGGTGTGACCCACACAAGCAGGTTTGGACAGGGAGGAGAACGCTTTTATCACCTGGGTGTTGTTCTGTTTGTACAGTAGCTCTGTGTGCAACCAGGTAACATTGAGACGGACCTGCTACTGCAAGCCAGCTGTGCCAGCTGTATGACGTGATCTCTATACCGTGTCCATTTCAGCCTTTCAGTGTGATGCCTGCCCTAGCACCGTTGCAGAATCTCATCAAAATGTGTTATCCCACCCAGTCAATCTGCATGGGTAATATACGGGTCGCTTTGGAGAGAAGGCTGTCTGGCCCGTGCCTCTTTATCAGTGATCAAATGCTTGTCAAAGTGAAACGCCGTCCCCCAGCAAGCTGTAAAGTCTGGCTTTGTAATATGGGTAATAGAACTTTGCATTAGTAATAAAGCATCACTAATGTATCTATAAATGTGTTACGAATGATATTAGACTGTTGTCGATCATTATAACCTGTAGGCTAGCTGTTCAGCGTTGTATGCATTTGAGGTTCCACTAAAGCTTTTGTAGTGAACTGTCATTTCTTGTTGATAATCGAGGGAAAGCGCGAGTAACGCATTTTTATAGCTGTTTTGGGAATGGATCATTGAACTAAAGAGCGTGATATTTCAAAGGTATTGGGATGTTGTTTGTCTTGCTGTTGCTGCATATGGGGTTGAAACAATGGATCAATAGATGGAAACAGCACTCACAGGTAATAATGACGGCAGTGCAGGGCTTAGCTAAATACCTTTCGGTTTGTCACTCTACACTGTGACCCTGTGCACTTAGGACTGTCTGCTGCACCCTGCATCATAAAAGCAAGTTGTTTGGTATCAATTCTCTTTCTGTGAATGACTGAAACGACCCATCAATAAAATCCAATGGCATGCATTATTAACCCCTTCCTAGCCTAATGAGAGTGTCTGTTTAGCGTCCAGCCTGATCTGTCTGTTTATGAGAGAGTTCCAGAGAGTTGGGGCCGTGAAGCTGAAAGAGCGCTCTCCCGGTGTGATGCGCTTTTGCTTGGGTGTAACACGCAGGTCTGAGTCAGAGGACTTCAGCTTACACACAGGGACACAGCGGCTCAGCAGACCTGAGCAAATGTGCTTTCTTCTAAGCTGTAGGACTCTAAGGTAGATGGTGGCTCTAAATTTGTAAATAGCAGCATTGTTTTATGCAATGAACAATGTACTTTTGCTAATTTTTTTTTGAACGGAGCTAAATTATTAGTTGCTTTGCACAGCTGAACTAGCCAGCATGATGTGACTTGTAATTGAAGTACACAGTAAAGGGAGCAGTGATTTGGTATTTTTAGGAAGATACACACGGGGGCTAAGAAGGGTTGATGAGAAAGACTGTGCACTTTGGGAAGGCATGGGATATATAGGGTTGATGAGAAAGACTGTGCACTTTGAGAAGGCATGGGATATATAGGGTTGATGAGAAAGACTGCTCTTTGAGAAGGCATGGGATATATACTGTTGATGAGAAAGACTGTGCACTTTGAGAAGGCGTGGGATACATAGGGTTGGGATTGACAGCTATCTCGTGATGAGTGGATCATCATCAATGCCATTTCAGGCAGTCAGCTAAATAATGAATTATAGGTTCAGCTAGCACTGAGTCACTGTTTAACTTCATTGAACCTGTTTCACTGGTTTGCTGCCGTCAGCTGTCCTGAGTGCCCTTTCAACAACTCCACTTGTCAAATAACAAAGACTCGGATTAGAATTCCCTTCTAAGAGAACCACTGACATTCTAAATACTAGCAACAGTAATCAAAGGTTAACATTATCACTTTAAAAGGGGAATTATTTTAGCCTCCCCCCCCCCCCCCCCCCCCTCTCTCTCTCTCTCTCTCTCTCTCTCTCTCTCTCCCCCTCCTGTCCACAGATTTCTTTGCATGTCGGATGTAAGGTTCCTCGGCTGACAGATAGCCTAAGAATAAAGCCACAGCTTCCTGCTTTATCTGCCGTGGATTGCAATCTACAGTTTTTCCCCTGAAGGTTAAAAATGCAACAGTGTAGCAGACCAAGAGAGGGTGAGGAAAGGGGGAGGGGAGAGAATAGAAGAGGGGGGAACATAGAAAGAGAGAAAGAAGTCGACAGGGTCTCGTGTAATATCTGAATGTCTGTGACAGCACAGGGGCTCCCCAAGGACTCGGGACAGCAGGGTAGAATCAGATCTCTTTATCTCTGTGCACCTTTTTCATTTAGGTGTTGTTCCCTGTCACTTGTGCTTCAAGTCAGTCCCTTTCGCTCCTCCACACCTCCCCTCTCTCTCTCTCTCTCTCTCTCTCTCTCTCTCTCTCTCTCTCTCTCTCTCTCTCTGTCTTTCTCCTTACACTCAATGCCCTCCAAATGTCCTAGCACACCAACAGCTCATCAATATGAGTCAGATTACTGCACCACCTTATCCAGGCTCTGGTGCTGCTTTTCAAACCAGAACACTTGAACCTGTCCCCTTCACTGTATGCTATTGAATATATAGCATCCTAGCTCTAGCGTGCTTCCTAAAATACATGGATTTGGAGTCAATGCAGAACACAAGAAAAGACCTCGAGCTGAGGATTCCAGTCTGCACCTTGCTGTAGCATTCAGCTCAAGCCTAAGCAAAGCATTGTGGGAGTTGTAGTTCCATCCCAGCAGCCTGTTCTAATAGAGTTACGTTTCCTTTTGCTACTACAGAGGCCTTTAGTTTCCTAGCAATGGGACTGCATTGGATTGAGGTCCCACAGTCACTCGATTGCTCTCAGATTCATTGGGGATGCTGTAGGATGTTTCTACACCTGGATTTCAGATTCTATTCCTCATGCTTGGGGTCAATGTGTGAATTTCATGGGCAGTTATTAGAATTAATAATTCAACTGCATAGCGACTGGAAATGAGCAAATGTTGGGATCCTTGCACGAAACAGGTGGATCCTAAAATAAAATAATGGTACGCTCCAGGGCAGATGTGATCTATGCAGATTCTGGTGGGACTGTACTGTAAACGGGGGGACTGATTCAATGTTAATCCATGTACTGTATGTAACCTGAGCCGTGGACCTGACATGGCTCTCTGTGTGGGTGCACGAGTGCTTACATGAGTGAAACTATGTGTGCTTGTTAACGGTACGGGGTCCCTACAAGGCAGGTGAAACCTACCTTATGAGAAAGCCCTGGTCCTCATAGTGTTAAAATACCGGTGTACCATTGGAACTCTCTTTCAATGCAGCCTGTGCCTGTTTCACTGTCTCGCTGTGCCTCTCTCCGGTCCCCATGTCTGTGACACAGGGATTGTGCTGCTCTGGGGTGGAACACAATGGCTCTTTCTTTACTAATCTGCTGTCAGGCGGACATTCCTGGAAACCTGGGCTGAGACAGTGCAAACACAGTGACACACGCTCTCTCATTCAGATCATTGCTGAGCTGATATAAATCACACACACACACACACACACACACACACACACACACACACTCAATCACGCTCTCAGAATCGGGATGATCAGTTTTACGGCCGGCCCGCGCTCACAAAACCTTTCCCTGATCCCGCCAGCGCAGTCGGGGAGCGAGGTTACAGTGGTTCCTCCTCACAGCTCTCCAGGGCCAGAATAGTCCCGCTAAATAGACCAAAGCCAGCAAAACAGTCTAATCCAGCAAACCGCTTTAAAGCCTGTCCGAGTTAGAATCATCCCACACGCACGCACAGCTGTGTGTAAAGGTGCGTTGTGTCTGCAGATGTCTGTGTTCGTTGCATTCAATGTCTCGCCTTGATGCAAAAAAAGTATAGGCGCTGCAGTGTGTGTGTTTTTTGGTCAGGGTGCTTTTCCAGCCTTTCTCATCCCAATTGCTCTCCAGAGACTGCAGTGCCGTCTGTGTCTCTGATCCACAGAGGAGGTACAGTGCTGGCAGCTCCCAGGACCAGATCCCCCCGCAGAGTTAACAGGCATGCCTGTACTATCCATCCCCAGCCACAGCCGTCAATTCAAAATGATCAGTGTGATGGAGAAAGGTGTACAGAATAGTATAGAATGAGACACGGCAGTCAAGATATCTGATTTCCAGGCGGAACTTGTGATCTGTTGTAAAGTTTTCTGCGCTGGTTTGCTGGAGCTGGTTTCTGTAACGACTGTAGCAGCAGAAGGAACGCTCCTGTGCCCCGAGGGCAGTCAGACACATGCGATCCCATGAAGTGTGTGACGCTGTGCTGTTTCAGAGACTCTCAATCCTGCTGTAGGTAGGACTGGGTCTGTCTTCTAAACAGTGCAGTGCTAAGGGTGTGTGGGTTTGCAGATCAGTCTTCAACTGCTACTGTACAGAGTGGGGATATTAGGGTGCAGTCATGGCTGTGTATCCAGGATTGATTTGTATGTTATTCCAGTTCCCCGCAGAGGAAAGTAAATAAAATGACCCTTTATAAGTAAGGGGGCCTGTGGCACGGGGGCTTTTTGTCCTGCCTGGCCCTTCCTTTGTACTCCTTATCATAAAGCCAATGCATGATTCAGCTGCCACAGCCCATATTCAAGTTTACCATAACTACAGGCAACAGAGTACAAGCAATAGAACAGATCTGTTTTGTTTGCCATGGCATCCAGTCGGCTTGTCTTGAAAGGGGCTTCTGAAATGTGTGGTGTTGTGTTCTGCGCTCCATTGTAAAGTTCTCTAGCTGCGCCTCGGTAAACCCCCAGTTAATACTACAGTAAGTGATGAGATGGCAGCCTAGCTTTATGATCGCAGTGGTAGAACAGAAGTGTAGATGTCCCTGGCCGGTTGCATTGGGAAGCAGTTCTGCATCTTGTATAAAGCCGGCAAGCTCTGCAGAATATTAACACGCACGAGTCACCCGCTCTCTCACGTGCCGTCATGACATCACAGGTGAGCCTGCCAGTCACCCCAGGCCGCGGGCATCTCACAAACCAGAGCACGAGATGCCCTTGCTGCATGAGCTTTCTGCGTTTCTTGCTGACTGAGCAGCGCCTGCCAACAGAGTCCAGAGCGAGTCCTACAAGTTTATCTGGCAAGAACTTAGCGTGCTGTAACAGGACAAGAGAGTGAGTGTGGTGTAACTGGAGTGGGAGGCGAGCACAGATTGTGTTTACGTTGGAAACACACGCTGCAGTACAATCCAGCCCTTTCATCACATGGAATGATGTGTGTGTGTGATGTGGGTTTACGCCGGGAGAGCAATAAGACTCCCATTGCATGGCAGTTTGAGCCATTCCTGGTTTTACTGTGAGTTTAGTAAGACACACCTCAGCTTGTTACCTACACACTGGGACTAATCAAGCTTGTAGTAAAACCTGGAATGGGTGAAACTGCTATGCAATGGGAGTCTTCTTCCCATCCCTGTGTGTGTGTGTGTGTGTGTGTGTGTGTGTGTGTGTGTGTGTGTGTGTGTGTGTGGACTGTAGTAACAGATCACATGTTGTGTCTCATTCTGCTGAAGGGGAATGTGCTGAATATGTCACATATTACAGTTAACTAGTAACTACTGTACAATGGTTCATTTAAGAAACACAAAGATATCAATGCAAAAGATGTTAAACATTGTACTATAATGTATAATGTAATGTAATGGGATTATAATGAAATGGAATGTAATATAATAGAATTCTAATGGATTGGAATGTAAAATATAGTTTTGAAAAAGGTAAATAAGTGGTTGGTAATATTTGGCTGGAATTCATAACCCTGTCAACTCCAAAGTCGTTATGAAGAGAAATACACACCAGCTCATGTCACAGAACTAGAAATAAGATACTTTTGATTACCTGGAATTGTGTGTTTCTCTCCTTCCAGGGAGATGCAGGCCAGGGTCACATGAGAATAAACGATTTCCCCTGCCACGCGTGCTTTACCACAGCCGCTGTGTAATAAAGGGTAACTGCCCTCTCCGTGCGCAGTGCCCTGCCAGCGAGTTTACTGGCCCCTCACCTGCGTTTCCTCTTTGTATCCCTGCAGTACCAGGTGGGCCAGCTGTACTCCGTGGCCGAGGCGAGTAAAAACGAGACGGGGGGCGGAGAGGGAGTGGAGGTGCTGAAGAACGAGCCCTATGAGAATAATGGGGAGAAAGGACAGTACACACACAAGATCTACCATCTGCAGAGGTGAGGCACTGTCAGCAGTCTGAGCTGGGACTAGACCTGGGGTTCGCTGGAGCTCATACAGCCCTGGAAACTGCTGTACCACCGTCAACAGAAAGGGTTACATCAGCTGATTGCTTTTTGTGCCAAATGAGTTCCAGAATAGTCTCCCTGCACTAAAACCGTTGTGTTCAAACCTGAAGTAGTGTGTC
The DNA here is from genome assembly GCF_017654505.1 of Polyodon spathula. Lineage (NCBI taxonomy): Eukaryota > Metazoa > Chordata > Actinopteri > Acipenseriformes > Polyodontidae > Polyodon > Polyodon spathula. The sequence goes on along the minus strand of NW_024472252.1, from coordinate 719,958 downwards.
AAGGTGCCTGCCCCAGCTTGAACTCTCTCGTCTCTGTTCACAGCAAAGTCCCGGCGACCGTGCGAATGCTGGCTCCAGCGGGGGCGCTAAATATCCACGAGAAGGCCTGGAATGCATACCCCTACTGCAGGACCAGTGAGTGTTACTGGGGAAATCACAAGCGGCGCCCACCATGACCTGCTGTGCTTTCTGGCTTCCGCATTTCCATCTAAGCAAAACCTGGCAGACTGTCCTGCTGGAAACACTGGTAGCATGGGCACCCCATTGTCGCGCCCCATTAGTGACTATTGGTGCATAGTTCAACCCCTAGTGTCTGTAGAAAAGCATCTGCCCATGTCCAGTTGGTTTTAAGAGATGCATTTTAATTTTTGACTAACAGAATAAATAGGTATTGAAAGGTAAGGAAGTATTTAATGAAGTGTTACAGAGCATTGAGACAGGGAAACGACTGCCAGAAACCTCCCAGACACCAGTGTGGACAGCTCCTTTCAAGCTGAGTATTGTTTGCTGGCTGCCTGTGTGTGTGTGTGTGTGTGTGTGTGCCTGTCAGCCCCTGCTCTTTGAAGCCTCTGTGCAGAACTCTGCAGGTGACAGTAGCTCAGCCCCAGCAGAGCAGCTCCCTGGACGGGCACCCTGTCCACGGGGCTGGGCTGCTTTGCTTCTGCACTCTGGTCACTACGAGGGGGCTGTGCTCACTCCTGCAGCGCCACAGTGTCACAGTATCCCTGTCACCCGGCTCTGATGAATAATTGAGATGCTTTTCCAGTTCAGTTGCACAGAAGAGCCGCTGTGCTCTGATGTTCGGAGGGCACAGTTCGTTCTCATTGTCCATCTCAGGGCTTCACCGCACTGTTAGTGCACTGCAGGGTTAGGGGTCATGGCAGAGCTCTCCAAGCCTTTTGGTTAACAGCCATGACCAGCGAGTTCTTAAAGGGCCATACACAATATATACAAGACAGAAACAGCAGAGCTCCTCAAACAAGGAGAATCAGGACACAGCAACGTCTTCCAGTTATTTTGCCATTATCTTCATTATATATCACTATCCCTTTCTGCTGTTAATAAGAAAGCTCTTTATTGGCTTGTTGGCGCTGTTGCAGAATGGTGTGTGTTTTCTGGGGAAGCCTGTAAGATCTGGTTCCCAGTATCTGAAGGTGTGCTGGAAACGTGCTTTAGGGATCTGACAGCTGCAATCAGGTGTAATCCTCGTTGACAGTGTGATTGAAAGCCTAACGCACTCTCATCTCTTGTGTCTCTTCTTTTTCATGTGGCTCTTATTTGCGGGGCAGTTATCACGGTAAGTAAAAGCACACCGCTTTCCTGCCTTTCCAGTCAGCCCTGCACTGCACATTGAGGTTTGCTCCAATTCTGTTCACTTTTAGCTGAGAAAAAGCCAGCTAGGGAAATATACACCCGTGCAATAAACCTTCGCAAATGTGGAGCGGCTTTTAGTTTCCAACCATTACTAATCAATAGACATTTTATTTCGTGGCTTCATTTCCCTTTGTTAATATAGCAATCCAGTGCATGCACATCAAAGTTTCAATATGCAGAATTAGGACGAACCTTGCTGGAACTGTGCTTGAGCACTCCTGATCCGAACCACTCAGGTGTGGAAAGCTGTCTGCCTAGAAGCAGGCGTGGCTTCGTGCAGTCTGCTCCGCTGAGCTAGAAGAGAATGAAAAAGAGAAGTACAGTAACTCTACCCTGGAGGTGAAAGGAAAGAGGAGTCCTCTGTGGTCCAGTAGGCCAGTATCATTTACAGGAGCCCGTTTGCAATGCTGTCTGTCTCCCCCTGCTGGCTAACTCCTTGAACTGCATTTAGAGGTGTTAACTGGCCCTCCCAAGCCAAGCAAGATTTTGGGAAAATGATAAATGATAAACTGCATACAATAACCCTAACCCTAACCCGTCCAGCACAGCCATATGCAAGTTGTTCTCTGTATTGTTTCCCACAGAACGAATACATGAAGGATGACTTTCTGATTAAAATCGAAACCTGGCACAAACCAGACCTCGGAAAGCAGGAAAACGTGAGTGCCCCCCTTCAAAAAGTTTTCAGTTTTTTTGATTTATAGAAATAAGATCCACCGCCATCTAGTGGACATCTAATTTCAACACAGGTATCACGTTGCAATTCTGTTACCACACAGGAGAGCCCTTCATACATCCAATAGCAGCTCCTGAGCAAAACACACACAAAAAAAACAGCATTTCGGTCATTGCAGTGAGAAACTGCTCGGGGTGGGGGAGTTAAGAAAGTTTAAGAAGCTTCTTACTGTTAGAACTAGACCCTTGGTTGTCGCAGAGTCTGGTCCCTTTCTCTCGAGGATTGTAATTGATTAATCTCACAGTCCTAGCAGTTTATAATTGATTAATCTCACAGTCCTAGCAGTTTATAATTGATTAATCTCACAGCCCTCGCAGTGTTTCCTGATTGGTGCCCCACGGGCACGCAGTTCAGGGCGTGTTCGCTGGTGATCGCATTGTGTTTCTAACCTTGCCAGGTCTGTGTGTGTGTGTGCGTTGACAGGTCCACGGGCTGGACCCAGACACCTGGAAAAACGTGGAGGTGGTCTACATTGACATTGCAGATCGATCCCTGGTGCACCAGAGGGTGAGTCTCCCCATTGTGTGTGTGTGTAGATCTGTGTGTGAGCTTGTTCATACAAAGGAAACTGACAAAACCAACCTTGTGTTGACACAGACCATGTCCCTGTGATGTTGAAACAGGTATTTCATAGAGAAAGTATTTCCTTCGCCCCTGTAACGTTCATTATTGTACTGTTATTGTTCCTGCACTAGGAGTGGCTGCAGCACTTGTGTTTTCTGTTTTTGTAGGTTCTCTGAGTAAATAACTTTGCTTTTTCCGAACAGGATTACAAACCTGACGAAGACCCGTCAAAATTCAAGTCTGCGAAAACGGGCCGAGGTCCGCTGGGCCCTGATTGGAAGGTACCGACCGGTCACGTGACACGAGAGACCAATAGGATCCCAGTCTGCTCTGCAGTTTAAATACAAACAGATAACAAAAAAACAAAACAGTTTTAACAAGCCTGTGGGTTGCATTAAACTTGCGGTTCCCTACAATCAATAGACATTTACACTAAAAAAACAAACCCTTAGAGGCTGTTATTACATTCATCCACAGGTTCTGCCTACATGCCAATAATTCACCGTATAAGCCAAAAAAAAGCATACCTTCTTAACTGCTTGCAGCACAGAGAGGTTATCTATGGAACTGATATTTTCAGCACGCGTTTATGTAACAACATCCTGAATTTAGTTCCAAACTGCAGGTGGCGCTAAACCTTTTTTTATTTGGGACTGAGCTTCAGTTTTAACTGACAATTAAAATGGTAATGGTCTGCACAGCCCTTGGTAACGCTCCATCCGTCTGTCCCTCTGTCCGTGCAGAAAGAGCTCTCCCAGAAGACAGACTGCCCCCACATGTGCGCCTACAAACTGGTGACAATCAAGTTCAAGTGGTGGGGTCTCCAGAACAAAGTGGAGAACTTCATACAGAAGGTGAGGGGGGCGTGTTTGCTAGCCATGTAGCAGGGCTGTGCAGTCCCAGTCCTTCCACGCTGCTCTCTAATGAGTTGCTTCAGGGTCCTGATGGAGCTCATAATGGGGTCAATTAAACAATTTTAGAACAGGGCTGGAACAAAGACCAGGGGTGGAAGGGACAGCTTTGGACAGCCCCTGCTGTGCAATCTTAAAAAGAGTTGACAAAGTTAACACTAGCCAGTGCTTTAAGCACTACACAGTCCCCGGGACCAGAAGACACAGTTGGAAATAAATATATCGAAAGCATGGTAAAGCATAGGTAAGCATTGTGGCGCTTCCCTTTTGAAAATTAAAATCAAACATCAACCATCTTCTAGGAACCAGGGGTGGTGTTGGTGTTGTTTTCACAGCTATACAGAATCCAAAAGAACAGCCCCTGTCAGTGCTGAGTCTGTTAAACTAGCGTTGGACCTTACTGGGACATAGCTGTGCACAGGCTGTCACAGCTCTTCAAACAAAATTCTAGCTGAATTGGGAACTAATGGCAGCAACCTGTCGGGCAACTCTGTGAGCCAATAAAAAGTGAATAAAGGAGTGTCAGGCTGGTTGAATTGTGTGTGCGTGCGTGTGTCTGGGTATGGGCATCCTGCACCACAGCGCCCCCTGCATCTGGTAGATGTGATAGCACTGAATAGAAAGGCTTTCGGATACCTCCCACACCCAATCCAAACCTTCAGGGACAGAATGCATCTCTATGATGAAGGAGGTTAGCTCCCTGACTTCCTTGCAGGAAGAGCCAGTCACAGAGCCAGAGTACATCTAGAAATGCTGAAAGAATCTTGCATTCAGTGACAAACAGTTCAGCGTCTTTCAACGCAGGGCGTGAAGACGTTGAAAAAGAGTCGAAGCGTTTGTCATGGAATCGAAGTGTGGTCCCCCCTGCAAACCGGCTCTGCTCTCGTACACATGTCTGACTTGCGTCTGTCTGTCCGTCTGTTTCTCCAGCAAGAGAGACGTCTCTTCACGAATTTCCACCGGCAGCTTTTCTGCTGGATCGACAAGTGGGTCGAGCTGACCATGGAGGACATTCGCCGCATGGAAGACGAGACCAAGAAAGAGCTGGACGAGGTCAGTCGAAATCCCAAATAACCGCAGACCTGGCTGTGTGTGTTCACCAGCTTGAGATCGCAGGGGGAGCTGCGCCATCTGTAGCTGAGCTGCTTGGCCTTGTGATTTTCTGGACTGTGTCTGGACTGGAAGTGGCTCAAACTGCTGTACAATGGGATGTATTATTACCATCCATGAAAGTGCCCCAGCGCACCCCTGTGCTGTGTCCCTGTGTCAGCACGCTGTCAGCCGGTGTCACATGATCTTCTGTGTCTCCACAGATGAGAGTGAAGGATCCAGTAAAAGGAATGACTGCGACAGAAGACTGAGGCCAGGGGCTCTCTGCACTGTGAGTACGGGTTTTTTTTTCAGTAAACAAACCGTCATTGTCCTTTTGTGGTGTCCTTTTGAAGGAATACAAAGGAGTGTTATTTCCAGAGCTTCTAGAATAGCCTTCTAAAAGGTTACAATTGAAGTTCTGCCTTTTAAACCCGTAAAAGCGTCTGTAATGGCAGTCCTTAAAGCAGGTGTGTTTATAAACCCTGATGTGCTGTATGTAGTTCACTCCTACAGCAATCACAGTGTGACAATGCAAAGCATGCTCCGTTTCACAGGGACTTATCAAGCACCTCCACTTGGCGTTTTAGTTATTCACCTTCAGGAACTGTTGAAGACTGGCTGAATATTATTTTAACACAACCTGAATATTTGCCTGTTTGTAACAAAACTAGCAGGATCTAACTCAATATCTGGGGCCGCCTGGTGAAAACACAGCGTTGAAGTGAAAGCAGTTGAATCTGGACCGTTGCGTTGTTTATTTTTAACAGTGGTCTACACAGATCTGTGTTGTCCTCCGGCACTATAGGTCTGGTGGCCTCGCTGTGGATCCACAGTGCGTAAAATGACAGATTGGCAGGAACACGTTTCAGAGGACGTGTGTTTCAGCCTCCGTTCCCCGAGTCGCCAGGGGGTTGCAGCGATGAAGCGGGATAAAAAAATAATAATTGGGCATTCCAAATTAGGGAGAAAACCAGGGTAAAAACCATTGGAGACGACTAAATAAATAAATAAATAAACAAACAATAAACAAGGGGTTCCCCACTCCAGTCCAGGTTTCTACGTTACTCTGTGCTACAACTGAAGGAGTGACTTGTGTTCGCTTTATCTAAATCATTTTATTAGATAGTCTTTTTTTTTCTAGGAAGGGATTTCATTATTTTAACCACTCCTCCTGGCTCATGAAGTCCTGCCGTCAGCCCAGCTCTCTGCCCTTTGTCTGTTTTAACAGTGGCTGGATACTTTGAAAGACGAGTCCACTCTAACCTCAAGCTCTTCCCCCTCATGACTGCCGCAACCCAATTTTAACCTCACTTCTTTTTTTTTTTTTTCAGATCTGTATAAAGACCTCATCCAGAACACCAGCGTTGTCGCCCTATCGATTTTTTTATTTTTCAAAACGGCACAACTTGTGGGTGACCTCTCTCTCTCTCTCTCTCCACAGTGTGGCAACAGTAATTTCAAAATCTACAACCCAACACACTGACTGCTCTATTGTGGGGACCAGATAGAGAGCGGCTTAAAAAAATATATAAGCACTGCATTTTAGCAATATATTATATATATATATATATATATATATATATATATATATATATATATATATATATATATATATATATATATAATATAACAATATTATGAGAGACGGATATATATATATATATATATTAGAGACAGATCTATATTGATTTTGATGTAATACTTGATGTTCAGTCGTACTCCTGTGTGTTATTAGGACCAGGCTGAGTTAGTTTTGATCGTATAGTGGACTGATTTTCAGTGTGTTTAGTTTTTTGTTCTGGCTCATTGTTGAAGAGTAATAGCGATGTCGTGACGTTGTGAGGTGTTTTTCTCGTTTCTTCTTCAGTGAGGGATACAGGGGTCAGTCGTGCTTCGGAGACCCTCGCGCGAGCGGCAGGGAAAAGCACCTGTGGTCCCGTTTCTGTCCAGCGGAGTAGTGACACGTCTTTTTATTGCAGTCCATGGCAGCACCCAGAGACACGCTATTCTGAAACCCATTGACTCTTTGAACAGAATCAGGTACAGCCTGGATGCATCGATATCCTGTGTGTATGCATGCCTATGTGTAGATACACATGCTTACACACATGTAGGTATGGGAGTAACATATTCCCAGCCTTCTGAAACGCAAAACAAATCTACATTTTCTGGGTTTGCAGTGGAAAGGACATTTACCGGATGTAGAGCAAAAACCAGTGAATAATCTGTTTTTAAACAAACATGCTGGAGAGTCTTAGACAGGAATAAAGTAGGCAGCTTGCAGAAGAGACGAGTTCTTGAAGAAAGAACCTTGTGTTGCTCTTGTGGGAATCATGACTCAACCCATCTCAAGCTAGTTTACACTGTGATCCGGATCCTATTGGTAGGGTATGCTGAAAGTCGACATTCCTTATGGAATTTGGCAGAATCGTATTTAAGGTTCTTATAAGATTATGGTTACAGCATTCGAGGTGTCCCAGTAATTCAGTGCTGTGGGATTGTTTCAGTCTAGCTGATAAAAGGTTTAGCTGTCTTGCAAATCGGTGATTATAACCAAGCAACTTGAGACGTTCTTCAAGGGTCACAATGAGGTTTTTTTTTTTTTAGCACTTGTGTATCCTTTAAGTTCTCCTCAGATCCTGTAAAGATCATGTGCAGATGCTCTTATGTGTTTGTAGAATGGAAGTACAGTGCTGCTCTTTGATCTGTGTGCGCTGAGTTTACTAGGTCTTTGGTGGGACCAGAGGAGCCAGGCTTAGGAAGGATGAAGGGGCGTAGTGTAGTTTATAAAAATGATTTTCCTGATGATTACCCCCTTACCCTCGCCTGCCTTTTTTGCACCTGCTTTCCGTTCCAGGTACTCTGCGCTCCATTTAACATAAGGTGTGGGTGCTAGTCTTACATCTCATCAGAAGCACGCCAAAACGAATTCTGTGCAAAATGGGTTTGATTCCCCCGGATGGAAACAAGGCTCCCACTGCATAGCAGCCTGGTCCGTTGCTGGTTTCACCATGAGTTTAATCAGGCACCCCTGCGCTCGTTTAGCTGTACACCGTGGCTGGTCAAGCTCATAGTAAAACCTGGACTGGATGAAACCGCTACGCAACAGGAGTCTTCTTTCCATCCCTGTATCCAACTGATCTCTACACCGCCACTGACGTGTTTACAATGTGTGTTCCGAGATGAAATCAAACATCTGACATTCCCTTCGCGTCTGTCGTGCTTTTTCATCAGTGCTCCAGGGAGGTCCTGTTCAGTGCTTTGAAAGCATGGCAGTATTTGGATCAGAGATCGCGATCAGTCGTCTAGAACACAGCTTGTGTTCAATAGCACAAAGTGAACCGTTCTCGGGTCACACTGTCGATTTCTAAGGGTTTAAGTTTCTTAATCAAACGCATTCCTGTGTCTGTTTCTGTAATTATATGATCCATATTAAAAAAAAAAAACAAAGTATATGTACTGTATATAATATTAGATATAAACGAGACTGGCCTGTCAGAAATTCCCTTCCAATCCACTCTCCCAGCACTTCACTTAGTTGAGTGTGTAGAAACGTATTCAAATTTCTTGGCCAGAAGTTTCCAGTCCAGTTCTTTTTTTTTGTCAGGATGGTGTATGTGTGTATATATTTGCATATCATTTGTTCTGTTTGTTTACATTCTGTAAGACTCTAGAACCATTTGTTTACAGAATTCGTTACACAATTATTAATGTGTCCTCTATTTTGTTTTGTTTTTTTTCTTGATTCAGATCTGGCTCTTCTAGCACAGCAAAACCTAAAAGGAATATAAACCCTAATAATAATAATAATAATAATAATAATAATAATAATAATAATAATAATAATAATCATGCTAACTTGACAAGCCCAGCCACTCCTGGATCCAGTAACTGGGCTGTAAGGTGGAATGATTCAAGAGCAGCTCTGTGTTACACTGAACTGTGCAGAAGGGTTTTACTAGCATTTCCCCTCTTTTCTTTTAAATTGAGTTTGTGCCTTTTTTGTCATCTAATCTTCCAATACAGGAATATTGGAATAAAACAAATAAAACTCTACACTAGCAGTTTGGCGTGTTTATTTGGGCTATGCAAGCTAACCAGGGTATGCGCTTCACACAATGGACAAGTGGGGCTCATTGTAGCTGATTGCTGGAATGTGGGAGGCTGCTCTGCACCACAGGACTGGAAAGAAAATCCCCAGTGCTTTAGCTCATGGAACAGGGCAGAGGCTGGGCACGATCCGGTGACCTCGTGGGGCACCGCGGGCGAGCATCTTAACCACAATGCGAAAGAGCCAGACTCTTTCAGAGCTTTTAACCTCATCCCACGTGAGCGACCAGGACAGAATCTCTAACACATCGGCGTTACAGTGACACGGTTCTTACTGCAGTCGCAGGAGTGAATCTGAACACCGCTGAGTGAACAGGTACCAGGAAGCAGAGACAACAGCGCGTTCCAATAGGGTGTGTACCATACGAGCAAAGGGCCAAATGATAACGATGCTAGCGCTAATGAAATGGATTTGGAAAACCTCCATTAGCACTCTTTGTACAGGACTGTTGGGTGATTGTGTTTTTCCCATACAGTCTGAAACTGCTGGTTTCACAGGCCGAGGTGAGCATCAATCTTAGAGGAGCTTGCCCAGCTAGCATTAGCTAGTCCAGGGGTAGTGCTAATTGGGGTGTGTGAAACCAGCCTTATACTGTATGTGAGGTCAGTCACTTGCAGCCACTGATACAACCCGAGCAATCTGTTTATTCACAAGAATATCTCAGCTAAGAACACAAGATTTATTTCTTTGTTCTCGTCTACATGCGGAATGTGTAATACAAATGGTGTTTGTCAGAGGGTTTAAACTAATCCTTTCACTTTACTTGAAAATCAGAGAGCCGGGCAGTATCAAAGACCCTGAAGAATTCCCTAAGGATAATGCTTTTCATTCTTCGTAAGGGCTGGTTGTTTCAAGGGATTTTAACTCTGGCAGAAAGATTAGTGCTATTGACAGGAATCCATAAGTGGCCGCATGGAGTGGACTCTAAGCATCAGAAAGGGTTATACGACACATAGAAATTCACCTCCGTGCTTATTATAATCCCTTCACTTCACCAGGGTGTGCTGTATTATCTTTATAATGATATACTTTGATAACACAGGGATCAGGGCGCTATGCAACTGATGCCATTGCGGCTCTATCAAGGAGCCAGCTTGGCTACTAAACTATTGATCCGGTAGAGCCAACATGGCCGACACACTAATGTAGTTTCATTAAGAGAACGCAATAAAGCCAAATCTGTCTGCTCTTCATTTCCTATACATTCCCTTTATTTATATTCAGTTTCAACTTTACAATCAGACAGATTTATTATGCTCAATGCATTTAATTTTTTAACCATATTTGTAAATTTTATTTCACTGTAACAAAAATATCAAAACGTGTCTTAAAGCACAGTGTATGACACTGCAGCGCTGGAAATGAGACTCCCATTGCAAAGCAGATCCATTCCTGGTTTTACTATGAGCCTATTAGGAGCTTGTTACATACATACTAGGGCTAATCAAGCTTGTATTAAAACCCGGAATGGGTGAAACAGCTGTGCAATAGGAGTCTGATTACCATCCCTGTACTGCAAAGCGTTTGTGTAGAGTGCATGGAAACGTCGCCCTCAAAACTGACGTTGCCCTTTTAAGAGCTGTCCCAAACCTTGCCCTTTTAAGTTAAGGGCTCCGATAGGCTGGCAGGAGGAGGAAGTGGAGCTGGTGCTGAGTGACAGAGGAAAACACAAGCGACAGTGTGAGAAGAGGGGTTGTGTCTGCAGCCGGGCAGGAGCTGCTGAAGAGCTATCAGCACACGGGGAAAACAGGTAAATATTCAACATGCGACACGGGGCAGCAGCTGCATGATGCACACGGTGACAGGGTATTATCATTATCGCGACACGGGGCAGCAGCTGCATGATGCACACGGTGACAGGGTATTATCATTATCGCGACACGGGGCAGCAGCTGCATGATGCACACGGTGACAGGGTATTATCATTATCGCGACACGGGGCAGCAGCTGCATGATGCACACGGCGACTGTGTGTTATTATTATCGCGACACGGGGCAGCAGCTGCATGATGCACACGGTGACAGGGTATTATTATTATCGCGACACGGGGCAGCAGCTGCATGATGCACACGGTGACTGTATTATTATTATCATTTGTGTTAGCGTTTACTTATTTGGCGGGCTGTGTCAAACCCAGAGACGTTATTATTAGCATCCAGTTCTCCCCACGCATTTATTTGATTAAGTATTGATCGTTATTACCTACGCTCCAGATGCTTTTAAATTCAAAATTGAATATTATTTTGGTGAGAGAGCCAGCTCTCTGACAGTAAAGTGCATGTGAAGCTAAGCGTTAGTTCTGTACTGGAGTTTTGCTTTTCTGTACTGGAGTTTTGCATTCGAAACCGCCGAAAATAGCACAAAGTTTCACGCCCTGTCTGGGATTGAAAAGGATGTTCACTTAATTTTGAATTCAAAGCGGGTGTACCAGAGACAGCAGACGAACAGAACGCGTGTCAATGTCAAGCTAGCTTGCTGCTATCCCCTTCAGTTCCGTCAGTGTGGGTGTTTGTTTTAGCCTGGGGTGATTTGGAGGTGGGGGGTTGTTTGCATACCTTTAAATAGCCATCATGAGGCTGATTGTTGATTGCAGTCGCTCACACAGGGAAAACGTCACCCGCTTGGCTGTGACCAACTTTCCTGTCTGTGTAACATGACCGATCGTACTCACCCTGCGTGTCAGACACACGCTGCCTACTCTTATAACGACGCCACTGGGAGATTCATATCATCGCTGTTGGAAGTTACAGCATTCACCAGCTCTGGGCTGAAATGTACAGGTTTTCAACAGGTGCTGCCGTCTCAGAAACCTAGACCCGTGGCTCAGGAAACAAGAGACCGTTTAATATAATGTACTGAACACAGCAGGGTAGATAAGGGAACAACTGGGAAATAGGCTTATGATTACTGAGTGATGTTGCTTCAGGGTACAGCATGTGACGATGTACACAGGACCGAGTCAGGGACAGCAAGCCCTGGATTAGACCAGGGGATCAGCTCTAACAAATTCAGGACCTGGCTAATCTGCTTCAAGGGATCTGCCCATTTTTTTTTTACATAATACAAATAAAACGCAATTCATTAGCAAGTTGGGTTTGTAATTATTAGTAGTTCTGCTTGGTCTGCGCTCCGCAGCATTGCAAACATGTCTCAGGAAACAGGCCCAGGGAGTGGCTATGAAAGGGGTCTGGAGTAAAGCATGCTTCCTCCAGCCCAGGGCAGGCTCGCCGTGGGGCAGCGAGGAGAAGTGGAGAGGAATGGGGTCTCCAGGGCACTCAGTTCAGCGTCTAGAGTCACCTTAAAAGAAAATGCACGTTTACCCCAGAGTCCTCATGTGATCTCAAGCCACGGGTGTGCAATCCTTCACAAGAAGCCTCTTGTTCAAGATAGAAATCCAGGTTTTTTTAATCTGCATGTCATTCATATTGGCTTTAAATGGGCTACTCTTTGAACAATATACTTGTAATTGCCCTCTTGGATGGACAGTTGAATATGATTGATTTTACTCAGTTGTTGAAGTACACTTTCTCTGTAATTCAAGCTCGTGGAGTGTGTTTTGTAAAGTGGGTGTGTGGCTTTGAGGGGACTCGAAACTGGCATTTCATGATGAGTTAAAAAAAAAAAAAACAGACAATTGAGAAAGAACAAACGCTCGGTCCAGTGTGACTGATGCATGCAAACGCTCGGTCCAGTGTGACTGATGCATGCAAACGCTCGGTCCAGTGTGACTGATGCATGTTTCTTGATTTGCAGGCGCAGCGATGGATTTGAACCGAATGTCCGACGCAGTCAGCTCCCTGACCCTCAGGAAGTCTGACAGCAAGAAGAAGGGGACTTTCAGGTACGCCATCATTCTAAGTGCAAGAGAGTCCCGCAGTGTGCAATAGGATCCCTCGCAGTGATCTTAACACGTGGCGCTGTGGAGTGTAGACGCTTCCCCATCGACGGGAGCCAGTACTCCTGCTTCATTCCTGGTTATCAAAACTGCGACTTGTTGCAGAATTGACCTGAAATGAATGCAGTGTCCTGCATCTCAATTCACACCCCCCCCACCTCACTCTTTTAAGAACCTCCTTGTGATGGATTTAGTCTGCTGAGAGATTAGTCCCCCCTGAAAGAGGCATTTTGTGGTTTTTGTGGAACAGGATTCCTGTGGTCAGCAGAGCGCGGCACTGCTGTCCGAAGTGATTAGCCAGGAGTTACACTAATTAGGGACAGAGTCCTGTCGTCGCTCACAGCAAAGCCCATTTTCTCCTTTGATATTGTGGACCCTGAGAGGCTGATGGGGGGGGGGTGAAGGGTGAACAGGGCGCTGTGTTGCAGAACCTCCCTGGAAGCCTCTGTTACTCCACTGGACTGTGCAGTGCTGGGTGGCTCAGCATATCGTACATCTTCACTTATCCATTAATATACATGACAGTGAAACCGTGTAGTGAAGCGTATGAAAAGCATGGGAAACATTGATAGGCATGTTTGGGCTGCTTGTGTAGGTTCTCTGGCTAGTTTTGATACCAGTGCCTATCAGATTGGTTAGTCTTTCCTGCAGTTATCAGCGTCACAAACACCCTGTGGGGGTGAAAAAAGCCATCGCTTTGTTTCCTGGACGTCTGCAGCGCTTGGCAGAAGGGATCGCGTTACAAGACTCGACTGCTGTAGTGCGATCTTTAATTTTCAGAATTGTAGCTGAAAGCTGGTAAGTCGAAGCCACAAGCTGGCCAGTCGGTTATTTGAAAGATGTGTTTTATTGGAGAAGGAGAGCGATTAGCTGTCCTCACGAGGACCCAGCTTGCATGCCTGCTGTGTGGGGTTGTGTCTGGATGACTAATCAGTTGATAGGGAGTGCATTGCCCTGACAGTCACTGAGAAAGGAACAGTTCACAAGTCTGACAACCGTAAAAGGCAGGGTGAGTAATGTACTTCTTATGTAATAAATAAAGTCTCTGCAGATCAAAGGCAACGTGGCAGATTTGATAAAAGCTTGGCAGTGGTTTTCCCACATTCCGAGAGCGCAGTGCTTTTACAAAAAGATATTCAAGTTTTATTTGAGACCTTCTGAACTGAGCGTGTTGCAGAGGGTGAAAATGCAAGCAAACAGTGCCGCCTGCTGGTAATAATGTTGCATGAAATGCATTTCAGTTATGTGGTGGCGTGCGCAATTTGGTTCTATTGGTCCCGTTTGAAACAATACTCTTCTGATTGCCTGGACTGGGAGTTCGCACCCGCGGATCGTGGAAGTGGCAAGGCTCCATTCATTCCCAGGACATGTGATCCAACTAAATAACCTGAAATAATCCAGCATTCGTAAAACCTTCAAATCCCCAAATCTTTTTCTTTTTCTTCGAGGACCTGGAAGCTGGAAAGAAGAGAGCACTGTTTGTTTATTTCACAGGATTTCCTTTATTTTTTATTTTTTTAATTTTTTTTTTGGTGGTAGTTTGGCAAGGGTCGCTGGCTTTCAGTCCGAATGCAGTGTGCTGTGAGGACAGACCGCTGGGGTGCTGCCCTGGTAAAGGGTTCTGAGAACAGCTCCAGGATCTGTTAATGCAGCCTCTGCGTTCGTATTGGAGCCTAGCCCTGCTGCTTGCACCAGCCCAGGACTCCAGATCATTTCAACAACCTCATTCATCTCTTTAAAAGATAACCTGGGAGTCAAGAATACCGGCAAAGGAATATTTTTTGCTGATGTAGCTTTAAATTTGTATATATTTTTATGCAACGATAGGTTATATATTATTGATAACTGTTAAATAATTAATAGATTGTAATGCTTGGAATTCAAGTAGCATTAATGAAGTATTTTGAAACCCTTGAAGAAACGTCGAGCCGTTGGGTTCTTAAACAAGACTCTCTCAATATATTGATGCACTTGGAACTTTATTTCCATACAACCAAATATATCATTTCATTTATTTAACATTTTTCCACCTGGAAAAGCGATCCCAGAACTCCGAATGGACCCCCTGCAGGGCCTGCCCACCCCCGGCGGGCTGCGCTGTCGCTCGGACAGCCAGGACAGCGCTGCCTCCCGCTCCTCGGAGGTCCGGGCCGTGCTGCGGCAGCGCGTGGTGCAGCTCTTGGCCTGCGTGGAGGACCTGAGCTCCGACGAGGAGGTCCAGGAGGAGGTGTCCCGCACCCTGGACGAGGCCTTCCTGCTGTGCAGCAAGTGGAGCGTCCGCGAGGAGGACTACTTCAGGTGCTGCGGGGAGAGCAGAGGGGGAAAGCAGCGGGCAGGCAGGAGTGATCTAGAGATCGGGCTGTGCTGGGTTTTGGGTTTTTGTTAGTTCAGTTACCGATCAGTAAAAAATTTACAGAGCTCTGGAGTACAGAAAGGAAACGCAAGCAGTTTATTTTCTGCAGTTGCACAGACTGTAAGTGTGTGAGGAATCTCAAACGGAAAGATAGTGATCAGTGACCTTTCCCTGTGGGACAGTGAGGGCACAAGAGGGAACACTGAAAGCCATGCCTCTTCTGCTGCTGCTCCTCACTCGCTTCTCCTGTGTATACCCTGTCTGTGATTAACCATCTGTGTTCCTGACATATGCTAGCTTACATCCCTAGATATGGTTGCTAGGTGCTGCTGCTTTGAGCACAGAGAACATTTGTGCAGCAATATGAATGTTTAATTTGAACCCCTTAAATTCACTTGCCTGCAGCTGGACTATTATGGATCATTTGCTTAGCCTTGTGTTGTGTAAAGCTGAAAAGGATCTGCAGCATCACATGTCAGCCTGCCTACGGTGGATGTCGGTCACCGCGGTGACAGAGTGACGCAGGCACCTGGACTATCAAACCGCCTGTCCCCAGCAGCCCGCAAAGGCTCGGTCCCGTTAGAAAAGCAGTCTCAAGGATTCGGGCAGCGCTCTGTCCCAGTGCTCTGGAGTGGAAGATCCTTCAGGGTCGCTTGTTTTGGTTTTTCTAAACTCCTGGTTCTTTCTTCACCCCCAGGCTGCACATGGTCACGTGGAATGTTGGCACAGCCCCGCCCCCTGATGATGTCAGCTCTTTGCTGCTGCTGGACTCTGAGGGGCCGGCGCTGGATGTGTACGTCATCGGGTGAGTAGAGCGCTGTGGTCACCAATAAAATACAGCTTCGTGCAATCTACCGCAGAACATGCATTTCCCCTGGAAGACTCTGCTGCCATTGCTGAATTAGAAAAGGTTGCTGCTGGCATGTTGAAGAAGCACAGCTGAATGGATTCCTGACCTCTCCTTTCTGCTCTGCGCAGGCTGCAGGAGGTGAACTCCAAGGTCCTGAACTTCATCAGCGACATGACCTTCGACGACCCCTGGAGTTCTTTCTTCATGGACACGCTCGCCCCGCTCGGATACATCAAGGTGTGTGTGTGTTTGGTGGGGGGGGGGGGGGGGGGGGTTCCTGCTACAATCAGGGTGACGTTTAGCAGACAGTTCAGTTTAATATCTGTGTTACGATTTGGGGGCTCGCACGGGTTTAACTTACTGATTTTGGAGGTACCAGTAAATTGAATAGCCCGTATTACGGTCCTTTTTATATTGTTTGTGGGATCCTGAATTTGATCAGCCTTGCATGGAAATGTATTGACAGTTTTAGATCCAGGATAGACCCTTAAGATTAAACATCTCATTCCTCAAAAGCAGGGAGTGACACTTGCCGTCATACTGGAAGGAAGGTTATTCCAGCTTTAATGGAGCAAAATATTCAAAGGACGGAAATTTGGCACAAGAATGCACTGGAACATCAAGCCGCATTCGGCAGTGCCTGTGTTGGGATTGCATGCCCGTTCTCATGAGCGCTGCATTGACTCCTCTTGTCTTTCAGCTGACCTCCATCCGAATGCAGGGTCTCCTGCTGCTCGTCTTTGCAAAGCACTGCCACGTCCCTTTTATAAGAGACATCCAGGCCAGCTACACGCGCACTGGCCTCTACGGCTACTGGGTGAGTCAGGGCAAGAGGCGTGAAGTCGGGGGAGCGCAGGTTCCTGGCTGTGCGAACTCGCTTGTCTTCACTAGGGACTCTGGCGCCCTTGCGGGTGAGGTAGACAAAACCGGCAAGGACTGTTTCTCCTCATTGCGCTACAGACGCCCAGGCGCCCAGTGATGTCTGAGCGGACACCTGCAGGGCTGGCTGCCCTCCAGAGGCTGGTAGCTCGCTGTGGAGTTCCTGGGTGTAGAAGAGGAGGCTGGCTCGGTCGTGGGATCGGAGGACACCTGCTGAACCTTCAGTCCTCCTGAGCGGTTTGGGGATTTGCTGCGACGAGGGGGGGGGATGATTGGACATTCTTAACTGGGGAGAAAATCAGGAGTAAAAGAATTGGGGTACTCTAAATAAAAAAAAAAAAAAAACAGAAGTGCTTTCCAGAGCCTGCGATGGCAGCAGTGACGGGGTGTGTGTTCTTATATTGCTTTCGCTATCCCAGGGGAATAAAGGAGGCGTTTCTGTGCGCATGTCGTTCTTCGGGCACCTGATCTGCTTTCTGAACTGCCACCTCGCAGCACACATGGAGTACGCCAGCCAGAGACTCGACGACTTCGAGCACATCCTGGAGACGCAGGAGTTTGAGACGGAGACGGCACCGAGGATCCTCGACCACAAGTGAGGGGCAGGGGGGACCCCAAGAGCAGTGCTAATCGGGGTCTGTGAAAGCAGTCTCTAGTCATTAAGATGTGATTTAAAATTTAAAGATTTTCCCACGAGACGTCTTTGTCGCTGTCTTTGCGTTACAAGCCAACGTTTGTCTTGTAGTTTCTATCAGTATTTCAGTAGCTGTATGAATTAAATCTACCCCTGCCGTTATCTATGATCTCATTTAATGCTGTCTTGTCAATAAGTGGCTTAGAACTTGTATCAAGAAGAATTTATAATGCCTAGCAAGATACTACTGTCACTGCTGGATGAGAGGAATGTGTTGATCTGGTCTCGCTGTCTCGTTCCAGGGTGCTCTTCTGGTTCGGAGACTTGAACTTCCGCATCGCTGATCACGGCATGCACTTCCTGAGAGAGGCCATCAACAACAAACGCTTCCACCTGCTCTGGGAGAAAGACCAGGTGGGGTGGAGGTCTGGCGCGCCACGGCACTGAACCCAGAGCACTGTGCACAACAAGATCCCACAGATTTAACACCGAGTAGAGGTGCACGGTCATGGAGCAGCGTCCCATGCTTGGAGAGCTGATCTGCCACACCAAAATCAGTAGCTCCTTATAAATTGGGATCAATATCAATTGATCGGTTGAGCTATCGCTTTACAGTGTAATGCCTGTGTGTGCATCCAGCTACCGCGGGGCGTGCTTTATTGAATGCGTTTCTCTGCGCAGTTAAACATGGCCAAGAAGAAGGAGGCTTTTCTGAAGGATTTCCAGGAGGGGCCTCTCCGATTCAAACCTACCTACAAGTACGACCTGCACTCGGACAACTACGACTCCAGGTAAAGCAAGACCTGCATGAGCAGGGAAACAAACCCTGGGCTGTGCATGCGGAACTGCCCCCCCTACTCTCTGATATAGAACAGCCCAGATGAAAGAATGGAATGAACTTTAGATTCTTAATGAGAATGCTTCCGATTGGCATGTACCAACGTACTCCACCAATAGGTAAAACAGGTGCGTGTCCTGCCCAGCTTGTCACACGGGTATTTTTTATCTCCAGGTGCTGGTACAGGTAACACGTTAAACCAGAATAAAACTTGTATGGTTAGCAGTTTTCTGAACTCGCCTCTTACTGCATTACTCTCACTGCAGCTCGCTTCATGCTAACCTTCACCTGTCTTCTCTTTGGGTTCGCAGGGAGCAGAGGACGTGGTTGAGTTTTCAGTAAGGTTATTTTGAGTTCACTGTGTGGATTTGACAGGCAGTGTTTCATGCTGGGAGCGTGACATGTTAACCCTTTAAGCACTGCCAGCAAGTGTGCTGGCCCGACAGACGCCTGTCCAAACCAAACCATTGAAAGAAAAACAGTAAAGCAGTGCAGTGAGATTGCTAGCCTGATACAGACGTGTGATACATAGGAGACCCTGAGAGTTATCTGTCTAAGGAAAAGAGACAAATAATCCGGGCTGCGCTTTGCTGGCAGGCCACTTGGTGGCAGTGTTGTAAGGTGTCAGATCAGAAGAGCCTTTATTGAGAGCTTCTGATTGGAAACTAACCCCCCCCACATGCCTAGGAGTACAAATCATTGTTTATGCCCCCTGGAGATTTTTTGACCCAATGAAATATTCTTTTTTTTTTTTAATTCCTATGCAGGATCAAGTACGTCAATTGGAGCTAGCAATGACCTGAGCGGCAATTAAGAATTAAAACATTAGAAACATTTAAGACATGTTGAACACGACTTCGAAAAAGCAAATGTAAATGCCAGTTTAAAAATGTCTCTCCGGGGCTTAAACTTGTAGAGCATTGAGTTTCACAGGCTGTGTTAGTTTGACCACCTGCTCTTGTTCGTGGGACTGTGAGTCTAGCTGATAGCTTCTCCTCCTCGAAGCGTGTGTTTCCCTTCTGTGTGTTTTGCCTCTGTCATGCTAGTGTGTTGTTTTACCTGTATGTAGACTTGCATGTGTCCCGGCCTGTGCAGTAGAATAGAGATACAGGTAATAAATCACTGACTGGATTAACAGTTTTTGTTCTCCATCAAAAACTGTACTGAACTTTCAAAACCACATTGACCCCCTTATCAGTCAGATTAAAGTGTGTTAGTTAATAACAGTGTTGTTTTTCCCAGTTTATAACAGAACTCTGATTAGTTTGGAGAGTGTGGGTCTTGCCTAGATATAGAGGGGAATGCAGGGATGGAAATAAGACTCCCATTGTATAGCGGCTTGATCCATTCCTAGTTTTGCTATGAGTTTAAAAGACACACCTGAGCTTGTTACCTGTACACCTTGTGGCTAATCGGGCTAGTGGTAAAACCTGGAATGGGTGACACTGCTATGCAATAGGAGTCTTATTTCCATCTCTGGATGGAATGTTCTCTTTTAAATCTCAAGGGGTGGTCAGTTTTGGATAATCGGTCTCTTATCTGCTCTTGAATTGATTTCTGGGGGTACAGTGCTGCATGCTGTTGATTTAGCCGGTGCTGAATCTCAGATCACGCACACTGCACGGCCGAACTCGAGCCGCAGCTACAGACTGCAGTTTACTGTACTGATGCCCTTGTTGGGAAGTTCAGCTGTGTTTCTGATTGACAGCGGGAAGAAACGCAAGCCAGCCTGGACAGACCGGATACTGTGGAGGGTGAAGGGCGACGCCCCCGATGCACCAGAGCAGGAGGCGGAGCCAGAGGAGGAGCTAGCGGAACCCAAAGAGCAAGAGCCGTCTGTCCGGGTGACGCTGGAGAGCTACGCCAGTCACATGAGCTACGGCATCAGTGATCACAAACCAGTCACCGGAACCTTCAGCCTGGAGGTGAGATTCAGAACGACGGGGCAGCCCTCTCCTCCACACCGGTACACAGCAGGGGAGCAGAATGTCCAAACCTTCCGGAACCAAAACAGTTCTACATTTAGAATTCACAAGAGACAAAAGGCTTAGTATTTCTGTTTATGTTCAAGTCTGATAAGAGAGTGCATTAGCTGTGCAAAAAAATAGCTAAGCAGGGAGTTTCCAGCGTCAGCTGATGCTGATGTGAGAATACTCCAGGGTATGAGAGCCCCCCAACTCCCCTTTCAGGGGATCATTCATTGAACTTGCTCCCGTCACAGTGAAGAAGCCAGAGGGAACAGTATGTGATAATTTAAAAAGGATGAGCAATGAGGCATGGGTGACATCTGTGAAGCGCGGACCAGCGTTGCTGTAACTGGACCCTGGGCCACACATCTTGAAATGGAAGAGGAGCCTGTATTGTGTGTAACCCCTTGCATGTGCACTAGTGTTAACAGTGTCCCGTCCCGTCCCGCAGCTGAAGAAGCTGCACACCACCCCCCTGGTGATCATTCACGCGGAGGGGGAGTGGAGCGCGGACTGGGACGCCCTCGTGACCTACAGCACGCAGGAACCCTTCCCCAGCAGCACCTGGGACTGGATCGGCCTCTACAAGGTGAGACTCCGTCCTGCTCGGCTAGAGACTGATAAGCGATAAAGAGCTGCCCTGCCTTCTGTGTAAGGATGGAGCCCCAGGCTGTTCTGCAGCCCTGACGATGCTCACTCTCGCCCCCTGCAGGTGGGGTTCAGGAGTCACATGGACTACGTCTCGTACATGTGGGTCAAGGATGATGAAGTGTCCTGCACTGATGAAGTCGTTCAGGTACAGACTGACCGGCAGAGATGGAAATAAGACTTCCATTGTATAGCGGTGTGAACCGTTCCTGGTTTTACTAGGAGTTTAATAAGACACTTGTTGCCTATACACTGTGGCTAATCAAGCTTGTAGTAAAACCTGGACTGGGAGAAACTGCTACTCAGTCAGAGTCCTATCTCCATCCCTGGTCTCCTGCTTTTTTTCCTTTTAATTTAAGAGGTTGTAACAGAGTGAAAGTGAAAACCGAGCTGCGTACTAAACTGTGAATCGCTTCAGCACCAGCTCAGCGTTTCGTGTGGATTCTAGAACGTTTCTGATTTCGCTGTCACAATGTTCCACTCCAGCATGCCGTTGTTTCACTGCTGTGAGTGTCTGTGCAGTGCAGAACTGTCCTCTCTTCCACCCACGTCTGTGCCTCTTGCTCTCTGCGCAGGTGTATGTGAGCAGGGAGGAGATCCCGGTTCTGGGGGGAGAGTTCTTGCTGTGCTACTTCAGCAGTAACCTGCAGAGTATCGTCGGAATGAGCCCCCCTTTCCAGGTAAGGAGCCCCCCCCTTTCCAGCCCCCACTGTGCACTGTTTAAATAGAAGAAATGAATTGCTCTATGTGTGCCTGTTTTTGGTCGGGTGCATCTCTGCCAGACCCAGGTTCTGGGGTGATGGACCTGTACCCTGCTGGGATGAGGCACAGCTGAGTTCATTGTGCAGCACTGAGGATTCACCCTGGATTGCATCAACACTAATAAGGTTAATGCAGTCCAGGGCAGTGTTCCAAGCGCCGTAAACTTCTCTAAATTCTCTAAAAAAAAAAAGCTCAAGTCTGCCCCTAAGCTTCTGAGAGATTACAGCGTGGGTTTGGGTCAATTCCTGCTTTTCAGTTCTACTTCCCATTGCCTTTTGATCAATTCCAACGCATCATTAATCAAAATTGCAATTCGCAGTATTCTGTGAATTACAAGCAGAGGCAACAGATTACTTAAAGTTGATGTTTGTTAGTCAATTAAATTGGCTTCCAATGAAAGCAGCTGAACACGCGTGAGGCCTCTAAAATATGAAGTCCAGTTTCTTGGAAGTTCTCTGGGGTCTGCTTGCTGGCCGGAGTGGCTCGAATGTTCTTGCACTGAGCGTTCCGTTTCCCCTTTCTTCCAGATCACCCGGTCGAAGTCCGCCCCCCCGGAGGGCGTGACCCCTGAGAGCTTGAACGGAATGGACAGGCCTGACGAGTTCTGAGAGCCCCGCCTCTTTGTGATTGGCTGCCTGAGGAGACACGCTCACTCCGCGGCCGTGCCTCACCGGCCCGGTTTTTAAAGTCTTTGCCCTGCTCGTTTTTAAACTCTTGTGTTGAGCCCCCTTTAAACACAGAGCTGGATTCAGTTCAATACATAAACCAGGGCTTTTTCCAATGTAGTTTACAAACTGATAGGGCAGCACACCACACACTTGGGTCTAAATGCTCCAACAAGTACCTTTAGCAGGTACTAGTGCACACATTGGCTTGGTGGCCAGTGAAGCAGCTGTATGTAGTGCTTATTAGATCTGTTGTATGATTGGCTTATAACACTGCAATAGACACTGCACTGTTTCTATATGGGGGTCTGTTATTCCAATGGAATAATTAGACAGAACTGATAAAATGCAAATGCAGTGACATCACGCACACATCTTCCTATATGCAGTCACATGACCTTTAGTGTATTCTGTACTGTTTTATTATTTTAAAAATGTTTTAAGTATTTGACCTCGCCAGATTTATTTTTCAAAACCCTGAAATGATGCCGGAGAAATTCTATGGGCACGTTCTAATTAGATAGATCCCTGATTTATGTAAATCTGTTCTACTGACGGGTATATTTCTAACAGCAACGTCAGCGTTGTACAGTTTTTTTTTAAATAGGACCTTGCACTGAACAGCGAGCCTAAAATTCAGTAAATAATGACGTGACTCTAGATCTGGACCAGTTCTTCCTGTACTGTATATTAGGGCATGTTCTAATGATTCTAATTTTTTTTGTTGGAGTAATCCTAAGGGTAGTGGGCACTTTACAGTCCAAGCCCCTGCTGATATAGGGAAGAAGGATCTGTCAACTTATTAATTGCTCTTCCTTCAGTGCGTTCCAGTTCGTTGTGTGTATTTAATGAGATATAAGAGAGACTGGACAGCAGGGGGAGAAGCTACGAACTGCACCACTCTCTCCATTCAACTGTGCATCACTCAGAGAGGAGCAGTCAGTCCTGGCTTAATTCTAGTTACACTTACAGCAGAACCAGGCAATATCCTGGAAGAACCCACAGGAAGTGGCGTTTGCCTCAGTGTTGTCGTTTTTTAATGTTGTATTTGATCCTTTTTATAAGTTCTAACACAATCACAAAAAAAGTGAAAATGACAGCAATATGATAACCCCCCATGCAGCCCACGAACCCCCCCCCCCGCAACGCCCCCACGCAGCCCTGGCCATATCCAGCACTGGCTTCAATACAAGTACAGGGGCTTCTGTCATAGGTCAATGCCAAGGTCTGGTGATAATATCGTTTTAACCCTGTTGGTTATTTTTAAATATACACATGACTGCTCTAGCGTAGTGTAAATGCTGTTAAGATGTGCAAAGCTGATTCCCTTTTCCTGTAATTTTCATAGTGAAATAAATACATGTTGTTGTTGTTATTATTATTAATAAACATATATCAATATTTCTATTCCCTTGCCTTCTTTTATGTGTTTTAATAGATCGATTGGTTTTCAAAGGGTTGAAGCACATAATCGCTAGCCCCTGATAAATTCAGAATGCATGTCACCTCAGTGGACTATCTGAAAATTCAGCTTGAAGCACCAGCATTTAAAAGCGTTTACTCCAGTCTTTAATTCCTTTTTTTAATCAGAACTCATAAATCAACAGTGATGAACAAAACAGAGAAACTAACCAATGCAGGGTGCTGCAGAGAATCTCCGTGCCATGACTTGCATGTTTGATAATAGTTTTGTAAAGTGAAATAGGTGTTTTGCTCTTTAATTAAGGACTGGAGGAAGCTCTTTGAAATGTGGCCTGTAGTGTGTTCTTGTTTGACTTGAGGAGATAGTAGCCTCTTTCCCGCTATGCTGCTTCTAAAATAAATCACTTGACAGACTACAGCAATGACACCCGCCTCGTGAGGGAGCCGGGCCTGCAACACCTTGTCGGTTTTCTCTGCAACCTCACTCCCAAAGGCGGGTGCTGCAAAGAATATGCGATTTCATAGACACACAGGTGATGCATGGATAGCCAGGGACCAGAGCGACCCGAGTCCAGCAGAACGCACACACGCTCACTCACGTTTTTGAATGCGTCTGGGCATGGCATCTGTGAGTCGGGGTTTGCCAGATGCCTGGAGAGCTCCCTTTAGTTCAAGAGACAGGATCGTTCCTGTCGCGAGTTCTGTAGTTAACTGGGTTTTGACAGCTGGCTGGTCAGAAATATTTACCATGGTGCTGCATATCAATATTGATATGACAGGGCTGGAAATACAACTCTTATTGCATCGCAGGTTCACCCATTCCAGGTTTTAACAGGAGCTTGAATAGCCACAGTGTGTAGGTAACAAGTTCAGGTTTGGGACGGATCAAACGGCTATACAGCTTGTTTCCACTGCTGTGCTAAGTGATTATTATGCGAGTTTGACTGTCATATGCTTTGCCGTGACTAAGTCTGGCTTCACGATCAATGCAAGCGTGACTCTCTGCGTGCTCTGTGCTTTGCAATACACTTCGCTATTCATTATTATTGCAATACCTGCCGTGCACTTTCAGAGGGACGTGCTGTGGGCATGAAAAGGGGGCGAGGCTGAGCGCAGTGTTGCAGACCCAGTAATAACTTTGTAATCCAGTCCAAGCACCGTGTGGTTCAGAAGGCGCTACTACCCCCTCAGCGTGTGGCGCTGACAGAGTTAGTCCACCAGGCGGCGCTTTACGCAACGAGCTCTGTTGACGGGCGGGTCTTTTTGGTCGAGGCTGTTCGTCGTCACGGGACGGCGTCTTGCTCTTCCTGGAGCCCCACGTGTTGTTGTTGAGCAGTTTTGGATACAGAGGTAAGAGAGCCTGGTAGAAATGCAGACCTGAACAATCCCTTTAAAATGTGCATTATTTCAAGCGCGTCACCGCAGAGCGATCGCCTCGGCATCTCTTAGAAAAGTAGACACAGCGGTTTTGAAATAACATTCGTTATCACGGACATATTTTATTAATTATGTATTATATGACAGTTGCGGTGTACTGTTTTATATGTGTTAGCCATGTCATAGATAGTGTATGTAAAAAATAAATAAATACCCAAACGCTCAGTTACAGGGCTGGAAAGAACGCCAGAGGCAGCGGCTCCTCCTGGGGGATTACGTGTTAATTACTAGCTAATGCCCAGCATGCATGTACTTTGTGCCTGATTTAAATGCTCTGTTGTAAGAGGCTGCTCGTGTGCGTTGCAGACTGCGATGTCTGAAGACGTGGAGCGGCTGCTGATCCAGTTCAAGGATGAGGGCGGAGAGGTGCTGGGCTCGCCCTTCGACGTGCCGGTCGACATCACGCCAGATAAGCTGCAGCTCGTCTGCAATGCCCTGCTGCAGAAGGTAGCGCCTGGAGCGCGTTTGTATTCTTCAGCAGTGTTTCAGCGCTATTGCATGTGAAAGATTAGAATCCAGGAGTTCAGAGCAATCGAGAACCCGCCCCAACAACATCTAATAATGCAGTTCCAGGAATTCTGGTCTTTTCATGAACCCAGGACTTTTGTGAGCTTCAAAACCTCTTTATCCTTGTTACAGAAATCGGTCTCCAATTGCATAGCAGTGTCACCCATTCCAGGTTTTACTACGAGCTTGATTAGCCACAGTGTGCAGGTAACCAGCTCAGGTGTGTCTTATTGAAGTAGTAAAAGCGGGAATGGATCAAACTGCTAAGCAATGGGAGTCTTATTCCCCTCCCTGCGTTTTTAAATGACACACACAAGGGTTTAACCAAACTGCTAATGGCCCCTTTGTTTCACAACAAACTCTATTAAAGCAACGTTGTGGGCTGAAGCTGTGTGCGGTGCAGTGAGTTTTGTGAGTGTCTGCCGGGGGTCCCGCTGGGTAGGAAATGCACCCCTGCCTTGCGGGTGAAGAGGCAGCGATGCTGAGCCCCCTCTCCCTGTCCTGCCCCCCCCCAGGAGGAGCCGCTGCCTCTGGCGTTCTTCGTGAACGAGGCGGAGATCGTGAGCTCGCTGGCCAGCGCTCTGGAAGGTCAGACGCTGGAGACGGAGCGGGTTCTGGACATCGTGTATCAACCGCAGGCCGTGTTCAGGGTCCGAGCCGTGACCCGCTGCACCAGCTCGCTGGAGGGGCACAGCGAGGCCGTCATCTCTGTGGCATTCAGCCCCACTGGAAAGTGAGTATCAGTCAGTCAAATCAGAGACAGCTGATAACCAGCGACTGGACAGAGTGAATTCCAAGCGGTGTGTTTTTTTAATCCTGCTTTCGTTTACTTAGCAGATGTCATTGCTGCACTTGGTTCTGTTGAAAACAGGACAACAACGTCAATTTAGTTTCCATGTGTATCTCGTTTCATTCATATTTTATTTGAAGTGCCTTGTTCTGTTCTGGCTGCTGTTGTATGATAACGAGACGTTCTTTAACCTTCCAGGTACCTGGCCAGCGGCTCTGGAGACACCACAGTCCGCTTTTGGGATTTGAACACAGAGACCCCCCATTTCACAGCCACAGGTCAGTGCGGCCCAGATTAGCGTGCAGAATTGCAAGTGTCAGCGTGGCTGAAGGGGGTGGGTCCCGTATTGTGATGTCATTGACGACCTGCTCCCTGATTGGCTCGTCCTGTCTCTTTCTGTCCCCAGGGCACAAGCACTGGGTCCTTTCGATCGCCTGGTCCCCTGATGGGAAGAAACTGGCCTCTGGATGCAAAAACAGCCAGGTGAGCAGCAGAACCACAGCAGTGATTTTTTTGTTTATAATACTAATCAGTTCCGATGATTCTAGGTAGCCATACAATTCTTTATTTTAATTTTCAGATTTTTATTTGGGACCCAAACACAGGGCAGCAGATTGGCAAAGTGCTGGCTGGCCACACAAAATGGATCACTTACCTGTGCTGGGAGCCACTTCACCTGTGAGTAGAGAACCGAGACTCCTGTTGCATAGCGGTTTGATCCATTCCAGGTTTTGCTATGATCTCAGGAGCGCTAACCACTGCTTTACAATCCATTGCTTTCCTTGCGTTACAGTTATTAGCATCTTCGACGGCTGTGATTCATTCGTTTCTGGTTTTGTTTGTAGAAACCCGGAGTGCCGCTACCTGGCTAGCGCATCCAAGGACTGCGCCATTCGGATTTGGGACACGGCGCTGGGGAAGTGTGACAAGATCCTGACGGGACACGTGCAGTCTGTGACCTGCGTGAAGTGGGGAGGGGACGGGCTGCTGTACAGCTCCTCCCAGGACAGGACCATCAAAGTGTGGAGGGCCCAGGATGTGAGTGGATAGTTAGGGAATTCAGTAAAACAGCTCAATGTTGGAGAAAGAGAACCCAAAACCACTTCAGATCACTGCAGGCATCTTCAAATTGAAAGAGATGTCTTAGCAAGACATTGGGAGCTGTTCTTGAAGGAAGACTTTCTCGTCCTCGATGCTTGTTTTAGTCATTTAGTTTTTGTGGTTCAAAGGTTTAATAACACGACCCAAATAGCACCTTCCCTGCAGCTCAGTGGTGGATAAAATCGCACCATCCACTCCTGGTCTTTGTTCCGACCCTGTTCTAAATTGTCTAATTAAACCTGCAAACCCTGGTTCATTCTGTCATTCTACCTGTTAATCCTGGAGTGGAGTGATTGCACAGCCCTGACCTGGCTGCACCCTGTCTGACGTCCCACCCCCCCTGACCTGTCTGACCCCCCACCTCCTGTCCTGTCTGCTCTCTGTCTGACCCCCCACTGCCCTGTCTGCGCCCTGTCTAAATCCCCCCCCGCCCTGTCTGGACCTGTCTGACCCCCCCCTCCTGCCCTGTCTGCGCCCTGTCTGACCCCCCCTCCTGCCCTGTCTGTTTCAGGGAGTCATGTGTCGTACGCTGCAGGGGCACGCTCACTGGGTGAACACCATGGCGCTCAGTACCGACTACGTGCTGCGGACCGGGGCCTTCGAGCCAGCAGAGGCCACCGTCAACCTGCAGGACATGAGGGGCTCATGTGAGTGGGGGGTGGGGGGGTACAGTATACATCATTAAAGGATTCATCTTTCTGTATTAGAGTCACAATGAATTAAAAAAGGTTTTTTTTCTCTTTAGTGGACGAACTGAAAGAGAAAGCCTTGCAAAGATACAACAACCTCCGGGTAAGTCAGGGCAGCCAGAGCCTTTATTCTTGTGCCACGCTGGGGGGGGAAAAAAACCCAAAAACTGGTCCTTCTTGGCAGCCCGTTAGAGAGGTCTGTGTGCCCTCCTCTCCTGCTGCAGGGTCAGGGTCCGGAGCGGCTGGTCTCAGGCTCCGATGACTTCACGCTGTTCCTCTGGACTCCCGCGGAGGAGAAGAAGCCGCTGTGCCGCATGACCGGCCACCAAGCGCTGATCAACGAGGTCCTCTTCTCGCCGGACACTCGCCTCATCGCCAGCGCCTCCTTCGACAAGTCCATCAAGATCTGGGAAGGCAAGACCGGCAAGTAAGACTGGGGACAGAGAGGGAGTGACGATGCACATGGCAAAGCTCGAGAGACGTTCAGTGCCTGCCGCATCTCGCTAGTGTTCTTTTACAGTCCAGAGCCCTTTTCAAAGTGCCTGACCGATAAAGCACGAGAAGTTGACCAGTTTGCAGAACATACTGCACAGCACTTTGATGGATTCACTATGTTTATTAGTAAGACACACCCGAACTTGCGGCTCTACACTGTGGCTAGCCAGACTGACCTGAGGACCTCGCTGCTCTCTCTGCCGTTCTCCCTCAGGTATCTGACCTCCCTGCGCGGCCACGTCTCAGCTGTGTACCAGATCTCCTGGTCAGCCGACAGCCGGCTGCTGGTCAGCGGCAGCAGCGACAGCACTCTGAAAGTGTGGGACGTCAAGACTCAGAAACTGTCTATAGACCTGCCGGGACACGCCGACGAGGTGAGGAACGCGCTCTGCTGTCTCGAGAGCTGTGTGTTACGTGTGGATTTCCCATTCCATCGTTATTCTTTTCAGCCACTTTTGGGAACCCTGCTTTGTTTGGGGCGGGAGAGTGGAATCATTTCCACAGTATGTTCGTGTATTTGTACCTGTGATTTATCGCATGCTTATTTCGAGTAAATAGAGAAACGTGTTTATGTGTGCAGATGTAATTACTGCAGTGTAATTTTAGCTAATTGTAATTGGCTAGCATTGTAATTTCAGCAAACAGCGCTGCTGTAATTGTAATTGTGGTAGACCCTGGTCTTCTAAAGGACAGGCAGTTGTTTTGTCAGATTCTAGCCAAGCCAGGAGGTCTCACTGAAATTCACGGCAGCTGCCGTGCTTGCTTGGGGGAGCGTGGCAGGTGCCCGCATTTGAAATGTGCTGTTGCTTTTAAATTGAAGACACGCCCTTGTTTGGTCCCGCAGGTGTTTGCAGTGGACTGGAGCCCGGATGGACAGAGGGTAGCGAGTGGTGGCAAAGACAAGTGCTTAAGAATGTAAGTGACGAAGCGGGCCGGGTCGCTGTGCTGTAAGAGTGGCACCGCTGGCATTGCTGCTTGATTGATTTATTTGTTCTTCTTCTAGATGGAGACGGTAGCCCTGGCAGCTCTTGGGATAAACGCTTTGAATTCTGAAGGCGGAATACGGTGGAGTACGGAAGACTTCAAACACATTTTAAATGATAAAACAGAACTTTTATCAGGACTGCCAGCCTTCGTCAATATGAACTCAGTCCCCTTGACTGCTGGGTAGAAGCCTCTCCACGGGTCTCCCCTCCTGCCTCTTTACAGTCTATCTTTCCAACAATAAACCCCCTAAAAAAAAAACCTTACAATGTGAATCCTCTCTTTAAACCGCCTCTGTGCATGACAGCAATCCAGCTGCAGTACAGACTGCTGTCAGCCTTTGCTGCAGTAGCACAGCTGTCAAGTCAAGTAGACTGCTGTGCTGCTGCCTTTGAGTGAGCCCTCCCACTGGTATGATCAGGAGCTCGCTCTGCTCCTGTGTGTGTGCTGGGACTATTGCATTTAACTCTGAACGTGTGTTATTACCAGCACTGAAATGTCTCTATTTTGCCATGGGTTCGATTGTTGAGTGTATGTCTGGTTGAAAGCTCTGGAACTAAATAGATGAATGACGTCAAAACGAAACTATCAGTTACGTCACGAAACAAAAGCAATGCAGATCTATAATACTGAAAGTGATAAGATTTGAAAGCTTAAATACGTATCATTGTTTTTTTTTTACTACTGTAGGCATTATTTATATGCTTATTTGTATGTTTGGTTGATTGTATGATGTGACTGCACATTGTGCGATGCGATTCTAGTTATTTTTAAAGAACAAAAAGACTTCAATTTCAACGTCAATAAACACCTTTCATGAACAGCCAGCTGTGACTGTTTCTCTCGCAGTCGAGTGGCAGAGGGTATTTTGCATCGCCGTTTCACACCTTGATAAAACACGCTATTGAATGTTAACTTTCTGATGACGAGTCGGCTTTGTCCCGAAGTTTATCGGGCAGGTGGGCACCTGGCTGCGGGGAATCATCAAAGCGCCGCTTTGTGTATTCAATTAAGAGCTGAGGGGAACGTATACCCGTGCTCACTCACACCTGTCCTGTAATCACAAGGGGCAGCGCCCAGCACTATCGAAACAAAACTTAAAACTGAGTTATGATAGTTTAGTCAGTATGCAGCAGAAAATCCAGCAGGCAACGTGTTTGATTTCGTGTTTCAATGTATACCTGTTACACAGGTAATCAGACGCGTCACCAGTGGCGTTCCCGGCGCGAAAGCGCAGTCTGCTTTTCCGAGGACGCTTTGTTTATTTGCTGATCTCACACCTTCCCAGCTTCCGAGGTCTGTTTCACACGCACGACACCGCCTGTCTCTGATATACAAACCCGGAGAAGCACCTCCATACACCGCTGCTACTTCACAAACTGAAGCCGGCGTTTCAAATAGCAGATCCTGCTCCGCGATCCGGGCTAGTGTATGAAATACATTCACAAAAAAATAAAATTGACGAACAAAATAAATATGAAAGCAAGCTTGCATATGTGACATATTACATAAGTTATTTTGTAAACATGCGCCCAGACTTATTTAGGTTAGGATTAATGTATTTCATGTATAGACTTTGTATTTCTAATTTACAGGGCTGCTATTCTGAATTCATGTTTGTATTCTTTTATTAAACTTGTGTCGAGTGTAATTTCGCAGTATTGAGCTATCATGCTTTGATCTGCCTACAAGGTAATCTCTCTGTGGGTCGCTTACTTCAGACGGCTGGCCTTTTTAATTCTTAACAGAATCGATTAATAGACTAATAACGTCCGTTAACATCAAAGTGGGTG
This sequence comes from Polyodon spathula, assembly GCF_017654505.1. Taxonomy (NCBI): domain Eukaryota; kingdom Metazoa; phylum Chordata; class Actinopteri; order Acipenseriformes; family Polyodontidae; genus Polyodon; species Polyodon spathula. The sequence continues at coordinate 688,460 of NW_024472252.1, read as the reverse complement.
CATTGCATCTGCTGTTGTACCTTTGCAGACAGACGAGGAATGCAAATGAAAGAGAACTGTAAACTGCAGTTCTATAATTATTATAGCCCTATAATTACTAATAATTAAAGTGATAAGCGTTAAGAAATAATTATTTTCATAACATGCTTGTTAATAATAATAATATTTATTTTACTGTATGTACTTCGAATGTAAATTTAAATATTGTAATTTGTAAATGCAGAGCAGGGATGCCCCAGACGAGATAGATGCCCGCGTTAGCAGTACCGGAATCTCCGTCTTCCTGTCTGGAGCTTGCTGCTGCTGTGTTTTTTTTTAGGAGATTGCAGCTTGCTCGTCTGTCGTGCCTTTCGCGATTTCGGGATGTCCTGACGTGGGAGATCAGAGAGAAACGCTTAAATCTGGCAGACTGTCTTGTAGAATGGAAAACAATAGCTGCCGTCTGCATCAAAGGTGCCAGTTCTCAGGTCGGCTGTTGCGTCACTTGAACAGGAGCGGACCCTTGAAAGGAGAGGTGCCGCAGTCACGGTGACACCTGCGGGCTGTATAAAAACGAGTGGGGACACCGAGACACACACCACGGGACAGGACCACGGGAGACTCCGGAGACGCGACAGCGCGCTGCACTCAGAGCCACCGCTCCCTCTGTCCGCACACAGGAGCCCCCTCGCTTCTGCTTTGTTTGTTTGTTTGTATATTTTTTTATTATTATTATTTGTTTGATCTGAACTTTGGAACAAATGTCGCTGTTCATGGATTCCGTGTTCTTCAGCAACTCGAAACTTACAGACGACACGAACGACGATTTCAATTTGATTTACAAAGACAAAAAAGAACAATATAAAGGTAAGACTAATAATAATAATAATAATAATAATAATTGGCAACCAGTAATAAATTAATGCATGTTACATTTTGAAATTCACTTTATGAATGATTTCATACAAAACATATATATATAAACATATGTATATATATATATATATATATATATATATATATATATATATATATATATATATATATATATATATATATATATATATATATATATATTTTTATTCAATACATTTAATATTCACAGAGCATCGTTCCACTAAAAGCCATCTAGTGTAGTTCCAATGCTGTACAATACTGATCGCTTTTCTTTATCTTCCCGTGCAGGACCCGTGTCCGAGCCTGTGATTTGCTCTCCAGAGCTGGACGGAACCCTTGTCAATGTTTCCGAGGGACAGAGAAAGAGGAAGCGAACCATCTTCAGCCGGACTCAGCTCTCTGAACTGGAGAAAGCCTTCACAGTGACCCCTTACCCAGACATCAACCTCCGCGAACGGCTCGCCGCTATCACCGGGCTCCCGGAGAGCAAGATCCAGGTACTGCCCCCGCATTGGGATTGAGAAGCAGAGGTCTGTTTCACACATTTATATTTTTCAGATCCAGTTTTGCAGTTGCATGTGCTACAAACCCTCTCTCAATTCTCAGGTCTGGTTCCAGAACCGCCGTGCCCGAAGTATCAAGACTGGCAAGCTGAGCCGACCCATGAGAAAGTCTCCCAACTCCGGCATCCCTAACTACTCTCCCTACACGCCCTCCTTCACCCCGTCTCCCCCCAGGGATTTTGGGTTCGGGTGCGCGGAGCACAGCCCGGTCCAACAGAACCACCAGCAACGCCCAGTCTGGGCGAGACTAGACCGCACCAAGGAACAGCTGCCTGCCGCCACTGGGTTAAACAACCAGACTCTGCCGCAGCGCCCCCTGCAGCACCAGTCGCACCTCTCTCCAGACCCCCACGGGCAACTGGTGTGGGATGATCGTCACCACCACCGCTTCTCCGCAGCCAGACAGCAGCATCAGCAGCAGCCGCCCAGGATACAGAGAGATGACTTCAGCCAGTTCTGCTCTGCCCCCAGCTACCAGCACAGCAAACCCCAGCCAGACAGCAACCCCAGGTACCAGGCGATGGACTCGTGCCACGGCAGCCTCCCAGTCGACCAGCTCGTCCCGTCCCAGCAGCTGTACTGGGAGGTGTCGCAGCTGCAGGACCCCAGCGACCATGCCCCCCAGACCTCCCTGAGCTACATATCGGACCTCATCTACAACGCAGCTGTAGTCACCAACCTCGTAGATTTCTAAAGGTTGAACGTTTTCTTAGCTGGGTGCTCTCTCTCCCAGCACTGTTTGAGGGTGATGGTGGGCTTTCCTTATGGTGAAAGGGTTTAAAAGTGACTGAATCCCTTTTGCCTGTATTCTCAATGACAGAAGTTGGTCATCACCCTGCTTATTCTACACCACCAGCTTCTATTGAAATATCACAGGACAATGTGCCTGAGATATTTATGCAGAGACAAGGTGACATGTCTTATGCAGTAGGAAGAAAAACATTCTTGAGATGGTTATCTTTCAGGATAAGAGACAGACAAAAATAAATAATTTATTTATTTTTAATCATTACATTTTACACAATGAAGTATTTATATTGACCCTCTGTGTATTAATTATCTGCTCAGACAATGATGTGCAAACTGATTGTGGCTCACTGTCCCTTGTGGTGGTGTTAACATTTTATTTAAGTACAGTAGTGTTTTTTGTATAGAGCACAGTGCCATTCAGTGGTCAACTATTGTAACTGCAGATGGGGCAAATTTAACTGATTCTGTGATGCACATATCACTTTTTTTGCGTAATAATAACTGTATAAATGTTCTACTGCAGTATTGTAGATGCTTTTTTTTAAAATTATTTCAATAAAGTTGTTTTTAGAATGTATTTAAGACACAGTAAATATCTTCTGCCAATGAGTAAAACACAGTTAAACACCATTGCTGGGTTTTTAAATTAGAAAATGCCTGGGTCATGGAAGGGTTTTAGTTTTTTATTAGCGTTCAGAGTGCAGGTAACACAATCTTCAAAATGTCGCCCTGATTAAAATGTTTCCTTGAGTGAAGAGGCTCTGCTAAATCATAATTATTTTGAATAACAAAGGAACGCTTTATGTACAGAAAGCAAAGCAAAAAAAAAAAAAACAAGAAATTGAAATTGAAGCTCCGGTTTTATCAGCTTATCAGCTCTTGTTTAATGCGCGCTGGATTTAAGGGTTTTCTGTATTACATATCTGTTATTATTATTATTATTATTATCAGCCCTATTCAATTAACTTTCCAAGCGTCCGGTTTTATAGTCGATATCCCAGTAAATAGCACGCTAAGGGTTTTCTGTATTACATATCTAGTTATTATTATTATTATTATTATTATTATTATTAAAGATATCGCAGTAACTCTGCCGGACAGCGATCCCAGCATATCATAATCATCTCTAATGCCAAATAATCTTTCAAAATACCTTAATCCTGGTGTCAAATCCAAATTCTTCGAGAAATACTTCTTTTTTTTTTACTCCAGATGTAGCTACATAGTTTAATCTTAAACTGATATGAAGGGTTATGATCAAAATGTGTAGTTATTTATTATTTTTAAAAATGATATATTATACATACAGTGCAAGTGATTCTGCACCAGATTAGCAGCTATTGCAGTATCAATGTGCCTGTCTGTTTGGCAAAGCAGAGACTGGCCTTGCTATCTAGCGTTTAAATCAATAAATAAATACATAAATAAATCTGTATTTATGCAAGATAGTTGCAAGACTTACATACAAAATCGCTGAATGAAGAATACATATTAAGCATTCCTTTTAAAATACATCAGAAACACTATTACATCACTTCATTTATTACATGCATTTGCAACAAAAATCACATGCTCTGGAAAACAACTTTAACTGTAAAATGTGTGTGTGCATGTTCACTACACTTTGTTAATGTACCTGCGTTCTGAAGTGTTCACTGGGTTTCTGCTACAGAAATGTTAAACAAACCCTTGTTCTAGTTTCAGTCCCCTTTTAAAAATAGCAATTTAAAAACACACACGTATTTAAACTGCATTTCGGAGATCTCTTTCCAGGAGCATGACAGCCGAGCATCTTTATTATAGTGTCATTGCTGACTAAACACCAATCACAATTCTCATTTAAACCATTTCAAATAATAAAAAAAAAAAAAAGAAAACATGCATTTCATACCGACTTCCACATGAATAAAAACTTAACGGATCCTTTTGATGAAACATTTCTGCAGTTTAAATTTCTCTGCATGCCACTAAACCAAACTGATCGTAAAAAAAAAAAAAAAACGTTTCTTAACGATTCCATGAAATGAAATACATTTTAATTAACCACACCCATCAGCACTTTACATGAAACATTACACACAAAGTCCCTATCAGCAGCCCACAGTGCAGCGCGGTGTAAACATTCTCTCCAGCTCAATTCCTTCTGCTGTATTATATGCATCCTAAGGCAGCTATTCAGAAGCATTGTAACAGTGAAGCTCTCCATTTGATTTTTAAAATGATACGCTGTTCTTAGCGGCATCAACAAATTGGTTGCAAAGCAGACAACCCCTTAAAACACTTCTGAACACCAGTCATTTAAGCCAATTAGTCACATCTGCCTTCCAAACTAATCCTAGCGCTAGACTGAAACAAGACACAATCATAAGTAAACTAATCTTAACTGAGAGAAAACACAGCTGCCCTATTGTGTAGTGAATGGGTGAACAGCACTGCGATACACTGAACCGCAGAGCAACAGAAACGCAGGCATTCCTCACATTGATTTTGCTGGCATGACAGCAACATTGTGCGAGGGTCCTGGCTGCTTTTCATCCTCTGCGATGCTTCCTCACGATTGTGAAGAAACTTGACATTCTTTACCAGAGAGGATCGGAACCTGGGCTTGTTTTGATAATGCAGTGGGGTATGCATGTTACTAACCTGTTTGCTTTTAAAGAACAGTATCTTTAAATCCTTATTTTAAATAAAAAAAAACACAAAACAATGTATGAAATGCATTTTATTAAATAGCAATACACTGATCACAACTAAAAACAAAATGACTGAAAAAACATTTAGGAAGTATTTTTTAAATTGGTTTTAACTCGTTTAGAATATGAAGTCCTATTCAGTGTTCTCTGTCTTGCAAATAAAGTAGAACTTTGGTGAAACTGAGTGAAATATTTCCTCTGAGAGATCCTGGTTTTACTATGAGTTTAATAAGACACACCCGAGCTTTTTACCTATACACTGGAATCAATCAAAACCTGGAATGGGTGAAACGGCTATGCAACAGGAGTCTTATTTCCATCCCTGCACTTTCCAGCACAGAGAGGATCTCAGCCATCTACAGACCACCAGAGAGGAGAATGCAAACTTCCGATATAGAAACAAACATCTTAATTTCCTAACTTTGATTATCGGTCAGCGAAAATAGCTCTGATGCTAAAGCACAAGAAAGTTGAGTTTACAACTGTGGTTCCTCTACGCTTGAGACAGTAATGCATGAGCGCAGGAGTGACGTCATCTGGGCTGCAGAGGCTACAGCTCCCCCAGCTCTCCCTCCATTGTCCGGACAAGCACGTAGAGTTCAGCCAGTCCCACCACCGACGCCACGATGACAGCACAGAGTACCCTCTGCAACAGGAGCGGAAACAACGCACACACTCAGACTTGGTTCCAACTCCTCCTTAAAATCAATTCCAACACATCACTGAACTGCAAACAACAAAACTGCTGAAACTGAAGTCGCTGTGTTGCTCAAATAAACGGGCTTCAAAACGAAAGAAGCTGAACAATCACACCAATCGTCTCTAAAATATCAATTTGAATTCCTTCAAAAGGAACTGGAATTCATTTTAAAAGGAAACTGGAATTGAAAAACAGGAAATGACCCCGATCCTGCAAACATTCCACTGCAATTCTGAAAAAAAGTTTTTTCCCCACATGATGCTAATAACTCTTCTTGTGGCCAAGGAACAGTGACCGAATACTCAAATGTTGCTATCAGGCAATGTTATATTTTGTTGTCTTAATTGTATTTTGTTATACTGCGGTCTGCCCCACACACTGGTTTCTGAGCCCTCTGGTACTACAGAGCTTAAACTGTAAACTACATTTGAAAGACTTTAGAATAGCAAGTGTTCTGGAGCAGCATGGTTCAGAGAGGGCTCCGTTCGAGTCTCATATTTTAATGCTGCTCTCGTGGTTGTGACCGCTTGCAATGTTTCTATTTTTGCTTCTACCTGCAAGTGTTTTGCCTGGGAAGCAATAACAACATCCCTGTGCAATCCGACTGAACAATGAAAACGCTCTTGTGATGTGCGCTGCTCTCCACAGGGATCAAATCGACACAGACACACTTCTTGCACTCGTGACCCGAGCTGGTTTTAACCTCGGTCCTGCAGAGATGAAAGGCTGGTGAATTACCCTGGAGCCCCTTTTAATCAGCAGAGGCTGCCGTGGGTCTCTCAAATGGATTTAATCAGCGCAGAACTCCCTGTTCTTGTCCAGGTACCTCAGCTGACCCCTCCCTAGAGCTAAACCTGCACTATTATTCCTAACATCAAAATCTTTTTTATTTTTTATTATTTCATTTGATTAACCGCCTCCATTCAAATGACCGAGAACCAATCAACATCTGCGAAATGTTTTTTTTTTCCCCAATGCATGTTTTTGTATTTTATCAGTTATTTTAATGTTATTTTAATCATGTAGTAAATACTCAGAAACATCACTGACATGCATTCTTTGATCCAGTAAAATGCTGTTCCGAGTCCCATCAAACAGTCGTTAGGTCTGACAGTAGTCTGATACTGATAGCCAAATCCAATGCAACATGTGTAAAGTTTTCACAGAACAGCCCTGTAGCGATTTCTATAAAAAAGGCAAAATGTGTTAGTCTTACCGCTGCTGTTTCTGTGAAGATGTACTGACTGCCCAGGTAGGTACAGGCAAACGCTGCCACCACTGTCACCAGGAAGTTAAAGATAGTGACAACCACAGCCTTTACCGACCTCACTGTAAAACAACAGACAGCAAGTAACTCCCTGCTCATGATTCACAGCAAACCTGCCTTTGAAACAGATACAGGTACACACTGAAGTTCTGATTCTCGATCAGGCTCTCTCTCACACACACACACACACACTCACCATCTACAATGCTCATTTAGACTAGAGAGCAGACATCCAAAACAGAACATTAGCAAATACGATTATCAATATACTGCTGTATCACATAAAATAAAATATACTAAAAAAATAACAAGCAGCAATCTGAGTCTCCAACATTATGACTGGGATCCAGTGCGATACAGAAACACTCACACACTTCTAAGTGTGGTACAGTTTACAAAGTCTTGAGAGTGCATCCAGCTTGGAAGCAGTGCGGAGGTGGAGATTCTTGAACGCAATTTAAAATATAAAATAAACCCTACTTACTTTGCTTTCCTATGTCAGCTAAGGTCCCATGCCGGTTTAATTGCTAGACAAGATGATATGGCAAAATGTGAATGATATAAAAAGAGGAGAGTGAAATAGCAAGTTTAAAATTGAAAACCATCACCACTCCCCCCCCCCCCCCCAATGCAGGATATTAATCTACAGAAATGTATTAAAAAGGGCTTATTCAAATGCAACATCTACAGTATGTACCGTTTACAGCTGCAGTGGCACAAACCAATGCATATTTATAATACAAATACGAGCCTATCAATTTATTCAGACAACTGTTTTTCCACCCCAAAGAAGCAGTAACAAATAGAAACATGACAAGATCCAACAGTTTAACGTCCCATTCCCCACAGTGTGCAGCGTACCACAGTCTAGATGACCGTGTGAACTGAAGAGTGACAGAGGTGCGAATGGGAGGCTGTGGTACCTGGCAGTTGACGTTTCTGGTGATCTGCATGTATTCTTCATTGGCCAGTCTGGCTTTGATCCTCTCCAGCCGCGCTACTAGTTCTGGATTCTGAAAGACACAGCATCAGATTTACAGTGACAAGGTCAGCCTTGCACAACTCCAGCCAATGCACTTCAGCGATGATTTACAGGTCTATTTTAATGACAGAAACAAAAGCACATGCTAATATCTACAGCTGGCTTCTTTCCACTGAGCTTGTACTGTATTGTATTAACTCCAGCTCAGCAGATATTAACTTCTATAAGGAAACCCACTGTAAATAAGCCCCATGACCTGCAAGGCACTTGCATACAGAGTTACGTGTTGAATTATGGTTCCAATACACATGAACAACAACAGAGCTTACTGTACAGCTTATTATTGTAGGGCATGGTATTTACCCTCGGAGGTTTCTGCACTTCTGGAAGATAAACATCACTGTCTTCAAGTAATTCATGGAGATAGATGGGAAAGCCTGAAGGAGAAAATATACAAGCATGCCAGTAACACACACCAGCACGAGCCACATCCACCAAGCGTATACGCACACGTGTGACAGACAGGTGCCTCCATATAATGCTGTAAGCAAGTTTTACAACAATTAGGGAAGCTTTATCCAAGTCTGACATTCATCATTATCATCATCATTATTATTAGTAATAGTCGTATGTATTTATTTAGTTGGCAATGTGACTGACAGGTGTCAGAGGGCAGTAGGCAGGGTTTCAATGCAAGCTTAATATTTAAACAGGGTGCAGTTTACAGCAAGTGCTAATAATACTATTACAGTGCAATATGAACTAGGGTGCAACAAGTTAGGATTACAACAAGTTACATCTACAGTGACATATTGCAATAGTGCAGGGATAGTGCATTAGCTGAGGGTCCAGTAACGTGGTGCTGAAGCCAGGCAAGACCAGTGCATAGTAGGGGCTATAGATCATACTTAAGAGACTGGCCCCCACCTCCCTCCTTATACCCACAGATCTTGTTGTTTGCTCAATAAATTGTGCAAAAGAATGTCCTAACCAAGTTTAACCGCAATGTTTTTGCTTTTGCCTTAGCGTTCGTTATTCTTGCAGCAGGTGGTGGTGTTCGCTAGTTTGTTTGCGCTGTAGCACCAACACAGTGTTCCAGGGCAGCTGACCGACAAGGAAGACACTGTTGTCAAACTGAATTCAAGTCAATGTCATCATATAATAAAAACTCGGTATTGCGCCGCTCACAAAGCCTCACTACCTCTCTCCTGAAGACATGTTTGCAGTTTTCTTGCTAGTCTGAAAGGGAGTGTCGCTCGCTCCCTCTGGGTCAGGCAGAGTTCCAGCTCTGCTCGCAGGTCTTCCGGAAACGAAGACCACTCTTCTTTCTTCGTGAAATCTTTCATTTTCTCACGAAATTTTTCTCCTATCACGAAGGAAGAAGCCATTCTGCCGTCGCTCCTCTGCCCTTGCTTCGCCTGTGTGAAATACACGCATTAGCAGGCAATCGATGAAAGCACACAGTGTCTGGTTTGGGGGAGTGACACAGTGATGAGCAACGGGAAACGTTGCGACAATTAGTGTACGGTTTACTCTACAAGTTTATTTTTTACAGCATATCACAGCATGTAAAAATATTTCGTTGCAGTTTCTAATCTGGGACAATAGTGTACTGTACATATATATATAACGGGGGTGCGGTTTATCTTACCTTAATTTGTTACGTTACGGTATTCAGCTTTACTACAAAACCGGTATGTATTTCTAACCTAAAAAAAAAATAAAAAAATCATAGAAAAAAAAAATATATTTTGCCAAAACCGATTCAAAACACAGCAGAGGACAGTTCCACCGAGGCGGCCATTTCCCTCCTACAAAAAAACCCAAAACACAACGTCATGACGTAACGCCTTAACTAAAACAAATACAAACGACAATTTATTAAATAATAGGGTTTTTTTCCCACGGGTTGGTTGGTTTGTTTGTTTGTTTGTTTGTTTGTTTGTCGTCATTTGTTTTCTTTTCAAAATCAAATATGATTTTATTAACAAATAAAACAACCCAGTTAGCGAGGCGGCCGCGCGATGCCTCATGGGTATATGGTTGAACTCTTACAAAAAAAAACAAAACAAAACATATGAAAAAATAGAAAAGATTCGCAGAAACTAAGAATAAACAACGACGGCGTTGTGATAAAAAGTGTCCCTGGTTGAAAACAGGCGGGTTTCCCTCCTGCAGTGAATGCCTTGCGCGTTGAAAAGTGTGCGGAGCTCAGCGCAAACATGGCCGCTTGCGTGCTCAGGCGAGGCTTGCTCTCTGCTCTGAATAAATGTAATAAAAGCAACTCGTTACGGGCTTTAAGTTTTGAATACAGCAGCAGGCACGACACACACAGACCCCGGTCGCTGTGCGCGGTCTGTAGTCTGAATACGCAACAGCAGACCCGGTTTCTCTCCTCAAGGTAAGGGGTCAGTAATTCAATTATTTTTCGTTGGTGCACTTTTGCTTTGGCATTGACAGTACATTATGCGCAAGCTGTCACTCGGCTATATTGAGTGTAAAGAAATAAAGAAACGGAGCGTTTTGTTTTAAAATAGTGCTCAGTCGCCTCTGATCTGAACGCTGACAAGGTCATGTTAATATATTTTGGATATTCGTGTTTCATTGACGGTTTGGATTGATTGCGAGTGTTTGGTAGTACATGTACAATTCTGCCACTCGCTTTTGGTTCCGAACAAAGACAGAAACATATTTCTGTGCGGTTAAGCTAATATTTAACTTTGTTGTTTGTTATTGTTATATAAAGACTTTAGGTAAACAGTACGAACATAATAACACATGGCCTGTTAGTAGAGCATGTGACATGCTGACGAATTTGAATTGCTGTTAATACTTTTATCGTCAGCAGTACCGTGTTGTCATTTGATCCCAGGCATTTAACTTGTGTATATTATATTGCGCGATTTCTAATTGTGGTTTCATGGAGTTGATAGTTATATATTTGATAACACAGGACGGGAACTCTTATATTAAATAAAGCCCAGTCAACAGCGTGCGGTGTTTATTGCAGTGCTTTGGGATTGTGCTTTTACACGGACCCCTGGGGGCTACACCATTAGATGGGGTTTCTCTTCGAATGAAAATGTTCTGATTGCAGTAACGGGGGTGGGAGGCGAGTCCAATTGGACCTTCTTACTTTATCTGTTCATGTGGAACCCTTTAGGGTTGCTGCAAGTCGTGCAATCTGCTGTATGTGCAACGTATCAGATGTTTTTCGATTGATTCAGTAAGTAGTGGATTAATGGTGTTTTTAATGACGGCTGCAGACCCACCTGCCAGCACGTCCCAGCCAGCAGACCTGTGCGCATTTGAGTTTATTTTTCATTATTAGACTCTGGAAGTGATTCGTGATCGCTGGCTTATCGTTGCTTTTCAAGCTGCTTGCTTGATTGCTTGCTTGCTGAAAGTGCAGGCCATGCACGGTATAGAAACTGTGTGTTATGTACACCTCAGTTCATGCCTGTGTGTGTGACAGCCATCTGGAATATTTGCTCCATGTTAACAAAAACATATGTTGTGTGGGACCGTGTGTAAATGCCTGTTGTAGGCTGGCACCCGTGCACTTTATCCTAAAAGGGAAAGGGGATGTTGCATGAACTTGTGTTGATTACAGCTGGAACCAGCAGCTTTCTGTTTTAATTCAACGCTGGCACGTAAACAAGATCAGTGTTGGCATGTGTTTGGGGAAGAGGTCAGAGCGCTCAGTTTCTGTTCTGGTAAACATTTACTTTGCCAGCAACTCCCACAGTTCAAGCACAGGTCTGGAGTGATCGCGTTTGCAATCTCAAATCTCTTGCTTTCCCTGTGTTCTAACAGTATAGCCTGGCTTAGAGCTGCCTGTCGAATCTGGTGCTATGAGTTAATTACAGACCTACACTCTCAAAGCTGCTTCGTTCATTGATTGTCTAAAGCCCCTTTCGCGTTGGCACTCTCTGACCCGGGTACTGGCTATCCCAGGTCACAATCCCGCATGGTGTGAAACCATGTACCTGGGTCGCAGCCGGATCACAGCGACCCACCTCGGAATGTGGGTCGACATGCTTTGACACAGGTCGAGAGAGACGAAATTCATGACGGCCGAAATAACAAACAGCCGCACCTGCGTGAAGGTTGCACTTCTGCAAGGAATGTTTCTCGTGTTTGAGTGAGACACGCCGTGGGTCAGAGTGCTGCAGGGATGAAGAAACATTTTCTTCTAATCAGCATTTGGGCCGACGATTCAGTGTGCCAGTGTGAAAGGGGCTTAATACTGAAGTCTGTATCCCAGTCTGGTGTGATTCCTGTATAAAACAGCTGTCTAAAGATAACGTTGCAGATACATGTGTCTCTCCATGTGATTTATTTCTTGTTTCATCCTGCTCTACAGAAATAGACCAGAGGGTAAAGTGTTAGAGACGGTGGGGGTGTTTGAGTCACTGAAGCAGCACGGCAAATATGAAACAGGACAGGTAAGGTTATTTGCTCTGTAGCAGCAAAACATTTAAAGGCAAAGCCCAGAACAAATAAGAGAATGTGTTTTCTGTCCAACCCTACTGTGTACTTAACTTTTAAAGTCCACGTTTCAAAGCCGATAAGAGATATTTCTCCTATAGCCTTTTTTTCCTGTTTGTTCCCTTTTCGCTTGTTTTGCTGTGTCTGCTTCTATAGTGGGATGCTGGGTGAGGGGGTATTTAGTAGAGCTGATGCTGAGGTGAATTGAACCTCATCTTGTTGCAGCAGCTCTGCTGTATCAATTCACTGCCTGTCTGTTTGTCTTGGCAGTTGTTTTTACACAGTGTGTTTGGATACAGAGGGATAGTCCTGTTCCCGTGGCACGCCAGGCTGTACGACCGCGATGTTACCCCCCCTGCCCCAGAAAGGTACTCTACGGGTCCTGTATGCTCCTGAACAACTGCCAGACTGCCCTGTCCAACACAGCGCTCTTTCAATATTAATAATTCAATCAAGGCTCATATTCACAGCTGTTTGAGGCTGTTGAAGAAACCAACTAGTAAACAGTTTAGTTTAATGTCAGCCTTTTTGTTTCTGCGGAAATCTGTTTTTGATTGAATATTTCCTGAGCAACACTTGGAGAGGTACGTAGAGCTACACGACCCACATTCGTGATCAGAGCTTTCTATTAAAACTCACGATGGATTGCATCAACTACATCTATATCAACTCCTTAGCTGTTCCTCCTTCCATAGCTAACCTGTTTAAAACTGTAAAAACTGCACTGTTAGTACAGTGTCAGATCCTGTATTCACATGCTTTACAAAGAGACTTAACACGTTTTTAAAAGGAACGTTTTTAGACCCAGACCTTTTTAAACTGATGTAAATCAAATGCTTTTTTTTTTTTTTTTTTTTTTTTTTTTTTTTAAATAATATTTTTAAAGCAAACCAGACAGCCCAGGAAGTCCCGGCTCCAAAGAGGTCAAGGGTAAAACACACACGTACTACCAGGTCCTCATTGACACCAGGGACTGCCCGCACATAGTAAGTATTTGTAAAGTGAAAGAAGCTTTATGTAAATGGACTCGTATTTAGATTCACATTGGTTTCTAGTTACTGTAAAGAGGGTCTTGTTTGCCCTGTTACAGAATTGAGTTCAAGCTGTTGTGTTTTGTTCCCTCCTCCCTCTGTGTCCCAGTCTCAGAGATCGCAGACCGAAGCGGTCACATTTCTGGCCAATCACGATGACAGCAGAGCTCTCTATGCTATTCCAGGTACACGGTGCTCTGAGGGGAGGGGAGGGGAGCTGGGCTGATTTTCTGTGTGTGTATAGACGATGAAAGATCACACTGTGCACTGATTGCGGGTGTTCAGTCCTGACATTTCTCTTGACAAACTGAAAGTTTTAAAGAAAAAAGTGATTAGAACTCAATACTGGAGTGACAGAACCGATTGCAAACACCACAGAGCAGTAAGGGGAGCATGCATTGCAAATTAATTATATTTGAAGCCAGTCTTTAATATTATAAATACATGTTCTTCATCATGCATCTATTTCAATAATTGCTTTCCTTGTGTAGGAGAGAGCTGTCTTTTTTTCTCCTACCTAGTGCTTTAACTGTCCACCTCTCTCTCTGCCCTGCAGGGCTAGACTATGTGAGCCATGAGGACATCCTGCCCTACAATTCCTCTGACCAGATCCCCATCCAACACGAGCTCTTTGAGCGCTTCCTCCAGTACAGCCCCTCCAAAGGTACCAGGTGTAACTGGGGATGGATGAGAAGGGGATGCTTTCCAGTCCATGGGCCATATTCACAAAGCATTTACCACCGTGCAAAGTTTGCACCCTTTTTTATTGTTAACAGAAAAAAGAAATCCTAACGTTACTGAAACGTGCCAGCAACAAGGTGCATGGACAGCCGGAGCTCTTAAGCAAACTCTGCGAGCTGTTTACCTGAAGCTCTTTCATTCCGTGTTTTCTTTATTCGGAGCACTCTTTGTGAACGTGGCCCGTCTGGCTCTTGCAGCGTTCCGCCCGGTACCCTCGTAACTCTTTCATTAATGCCTTTGCATCGGATCGAGATCCTTTGCTGGAATGCGATTTAAAGAGTTTGGACGCCCACTTCTCTTGGTTCCGGGGTCCCGTCGGTGGAATGACTGGCGTTGTGTTTGTCGTTGTAGATTCCAGTTCTTGCCCCGAGACGCCCCCGTTCACTGCCAGGGACACGCTGCGGGCCTGGCAGGAGAAGAACCACCCCTGGCTGGAGCTCTCTGACGTGCACAGAGAGACCACCGAGAACATCCGTGTCACAGTCATCCCCTTCTACATGGGCATGCGGGTAACCCTGCCCTGTCCTCCTAGCTCTGATAGGACTCCCATTGCCGTAGCCTGCAGGGCTGAGAGCTCTGAGGCTTCGATGCATGTTAACGGTGTGAAAGCATGGCTGTTGGGTTACTAGTTCAGTCAGACTAAACTGCTGTTTAATGGAAAGTATGCCGGTATACAGTCATGCTTCACCTGTGTTTAATGTGGTTCCTACAGCAGTAGTATTATTAATATGAGTAATAATAATATTTATTTCTTAGCAGACGCCCTTATCCAGGGCGATCTTACAATTGTTACAAAGCCTCACGTTACAGAATATCACATTAGAGAGCCAAGACCCTTGGATTACAGTGTTAGTGCTTTTAAAAGACTAGTCTTTTAACATTGTTTTTAGATCAAGTCAAAGAAGTAATCTGTTTATTTTTCCTTTTTTTGTTTTACAGGAAGCCCAGAATTCACACGTTTATTGGGTGAGTACCATTATTATAATAATGTATGATTTTGCAGAGATGAAAAATTAGATTTCTGCTGCATAGCGGTTTCACCCATTCCACGTATTAAGACAAGTCTGATTAGCCACAGCATATAGGTAACAAGATCAAGTGTGTCGTCTTAAACTCGCTGTGCAACCAGGAGTGGATCAAGCTGCTGTGCAATGGGAGTCTCGTTTCCATCCCTGTTCTCTGTCAGTGTGTTTGATTTGGTTTGGCCCTGGTCTCGTGCATGCTGTGCAATGGGAGTCTCGTTTCCATCCCTGTTCTCTGTCAGTGTGTTTGATTTGGTTTGGCCCTGGTCTCGTGCATGCTGTGCAATGGGAGTCTCGTTTCCATCCCTGTTCTCTGTCAGTGTGTTTGATTTGGTTTGGCCCTGGTCTCGTGCATGCTGTGCAATGGGAGTCTCGTTTCCATCCCTGTTCTCTGTCAGTGTGTTTGATTTGGTTTGGCCCTGGTCTCGTGCATGCTGTGCAATGGGAGTCTCGTTTCCATCCCTGTTCTCTGTCAGTGTGTTTGATTTGGTTTGGCCCTGGTCTTGTGCATGCTGTGCAATGGGAGTCTCGTTTCTATCCCTGTTCTCTGTCAGTGTGTTCCCTGGTCTCGTGCATGCTGTGTGATGGGAGTCTCGTTTCCATCCCTGTTCTCTGTCAGTGTGTTTGATTTGGTTTGGCCCTGGTCTCGTGCATGCTGTGCTTTCTCTCTGCAGTGGCGTTACTGTATCCGGCTAGAGAATCTGGGAGAGGAAGTGGTTCAGCTGAGAGAACGACACTGGAGGATCTTCAGCCTGTCAGGAACTCTGGAGACCGTGAGGGGCCGCGGGGTGGTGGGCAGGGTAAGGACGGACAGACCCTGCATGCAGAGTCCTGTTTACACTGTCATGCCAGTGGTGCTCCGTTCCGGCCCTCGAGCTGAATTCCAGTCCTGGTCTGTATTCCAACCAGATTTTAAATCGGTTAATTGCCTCTCGGCAGGTTCAATTATTTTAGAACCTGCTTGGAATAAAATCCTGGACTGGATTAGAGCAGACTGGATCTGCAGGGCTAGAATTGAGTACTGCTGTCTTTTGGAAGTTGGAAACCTTGTTTAGAAGCAGCTTGTCCTTGCAAAGAGAAAGGAAGTCCTTGCTACACACATAGCGCACCCAAACGCACTCTGTAATATCTCCTCTCTGTGTTTTTGTGCTTTTAAGGAGCCAGTGTTATCGAAAGAGCAGCCAGCATTTCAGTACAGCAGCCACGTCTCTCTGCAGGCACCCAGTGGCCACATGTGGTAAGAAATACTCTGTGCTTCCCGCTGTCTCTTTACATCCCTTAAGAAAAGGACACAGGCACTTGTAATGGGATTTACGCCTGCTGGCTCCGTGTTTCCTGGTATTTTCATACGTCCCATGAGCTGCTTTTATGTCTGTTCGGATGTAACCGTGTATAATAAAGTTATGCGTAGGGCTTCCACATTTTACAGGTGTTTGCCAGCTTGTACCCTAACCACAGTTAACTGGACAGTATAAACAGAGGTACCGCTGGTGCAGAGTGCGCAGGCAAAGAGCATACTGTGTTGAAAGGCTTCAAACTTTTAATACACATTTGAGACAAAAACAAAATATATGTATAATTTACCACTGCTAGATGAGACTGCATATATGGCTGATGAAGAGTTTTAAAGATTCCAAATAAATCCTTTTCCCAAGCCTATTAGGATATGCTCTTTTGAGCTGGACAGAACGTACAGTGTAGCAGTTCGTAGTAAAGATTGACGGGACAGTGTAAGACAACGATACAGTTATCATCCAGCTGGGATAGAGGGAGCGGGTCTCCCTGTATCGGAGGCTGCACGGGGCGGTGACCCGCGTTTGAGAGTTCTGACCTCCTGGTAGGCTGGGCTGTCAGCAGCAATGTTTTGTGGGAATGCTTGCTTGACATTGGGGAAACTTTCCCTGCTTACTGTTATCCCACATCCTGTAAATGCAAGCCAGCTCTTTCAGTAACACTAAACCACTACAGCAAATCTATTAAGAAGCTTTGAAAAAACCCTTAAAAGAGGAGCAGTGCCCTTTTACGAGTTCACAGACTGATTTGAGTTGTGAGTTCCAGTCTTGTGTCTGAACCCCGGTGTCATGTTGCACGGATGTGCTGAACCCTCGTCTGTGTGCCTGCCTGTTTCTTTTCACTGTGTGTGTGTAACTGTGACAGACCATATTGGGGAGGGGGAGTCTTCTTCCCCTGGAGGGGGTTAATACATTAAATATTCCAGGAGAATCGTTCTAACTATATGATTCAAAATCTGTTCAGATCAATTGAATAATCCTGTTTTGTATTTAATAAGCATGCTGCTTGCTGTAGTTTTTTGTTTTCCCCCGAAGGCTTGTTTGATTATTTGTAGCTCAGTTTTGAAATCAAGCCATGCTTGATCGCTGTTGAGGTTCTGTGGTAGCGATGCCTAATCTGTAGAAGAGACTGGAGTGCAGGTTGTTGTGACGGGGAATGTTAATGCAACACTGGGTGCCATTAGCACCACCTCTGCAGCCTCCACATAACAAAGAGGCACCGTGGTGTGTAGCATGATGTGCAAATAAAGAAGATCTGCGAAGGGGTGTTAAATAGAATATGATGCCTACATGCTCAAGCCTGGGCTATTCTATTGAACTAATACAGGTAGCAAAAAAGCAGATTTAATTCATGCAAATAAAAATATAGTCAGAGCTCTGTTAGTTGCATAATGTGTCTAGGCTTGGAGGCAAATGGTTTTCTTTTATTGGTTTGACTTGTTTTTCATATTCAGAAGTGCCTTCTGATCTTTGCATGCTAGAGCGCAGAATGGGAGTAGGGGTTTGGCATTCCCTACCGGTGATGGCTTCTGGGTGGCTGGCATGTTTCATTTTGTAATTGTAGTAGGTTGCCTTGGTTAGAGTGGATTACTGGAGCGGATTGAAGACCTGCGGAGCCTGATTGCCACTAGAGGGCAGATGGTCCTTGGCTTTTGTTCGAGGGTATGGCCCTCATTAGCCGTGAAGCACGTTTTCTCACGGCTGCAGCCTATTTTAAAACAGCTCAGCAATGAGGAGCTGTGCTTCCACACATCGTGGCTGTGCCAGCTCAGGTGCGTCATGCATGTTGAGCCCCCAGTTTACAGCTGTGTGATCTCCTGCAGTGAGGCTCAGGCTTGAACAGAATTAGAAATACGGGTGGACCACAAGTAGACCATGACATAAAACCCTTGCCTGCAGTGTTCAGCATCAAAGGCAGTGTGCATTCACACATCCTACCAGCGGCCAGACCCTTGTGTTCTAGCAGTTTGCACTTTTTTACTCCAGATTGGTAAGTTCTGCAAATAACATTTACATTTCTGAAAAGAATCAACTACTTGCCTTGGCTTGTCTCTTGCCACTGTCGCAGGCTTGTCTCCAGTGAATACTCAGGGACCTTGTAGCTGATCTTGCTTGCAGAGCTGCTGCTGTGCTGACGGTGCCTGTTGTCTCTCTTTCTCTCTCTCTCTCTTTCTCTCTCTCACTCTCACAGGGGTTCGTATCGTCTCGAGAGGGCCAGTGGCACCTTCTTCGACATCCGCATCCCGCCCTTCTCGCTCGAAAGCAAGAAAGACGATTCGCCCAACGGCTTCCTACCAGGGCCATTCGCATCCCTAGTCTGAGCCTAAAATATAAACCACTTCAAATGAGAGAGAGAGATGCACTGCCATAGATTGGATGGCTAGTTATTATGTTTAGTATTTACTGTACGCAGTATACATGCATTGCAATCAACATGCTGTAAATATAAATCTCCCCATCCCCTCCCAAAATTCCTTTGCAAATGAGCCAGTACAGGTTTTACTAAAGCCTTAGTGGTGACTCCTTTGTCTAATCTCAGGTGTACCAGTTTCAGCTCATAGCAAAATCTGGAAAGACTCAGATTTGCAGTGCAACTGGAGTCGTATTTACCTTTTCAAACTGCGAGGCTTACTTAACCAGGATAATGAATGAGCACAAGCCTGCAAGCCTTGCTGTAACCGCTAGCGTATCAAACATTGCCTGTGGTGTTCCCTCTATATTAAAGCTGTATGTACAGCGAATGTAATATGTGTAACATAATGTAGAAATCTGTGGTAATGTTTTATTTGTAATATATGTAGAATATATCAGATTTGGTGTTTTGTGGAGGATCACTGAGTGAATGATTTTTTTTCTTCTATAGTGGTACTAGTGCAGTAGCATGGTGGTGTCAGATCAGGGTCTGAATAAATGTATTGAAAAGGTTCTAAGCCTGTATTGCTGTCCTGTGCACACCGAATTCAGTGCTGTGAACCTCAGTTGTAGGCTACATCGCTTCAAGAGAATACAGCTAAGAAATGAAATAAGAGCTGGTTGCAAAAACCTGAGCTGTTGTCATCCTTGGAAGTGGCTGTAGGATTGATTTTTAGGATGTCTGTGAACTAAGTAAAAGGGATTCTTCAATTCGCTACATGTTGTGTTCTGTTTCTCTGCTGTCTCTTTTCTCTGTTTGTATTCGCTTACTAACCCAAAGCAAGTGTAATACTGAATGAGTGAAGTGGTAGCTATCCAGTTTTGGGCAGTGTTTTTAAATG
Organism: Polyodon spathula; assembly: GCF_017654505.1. Classification (NCBI taxonomy): domain Eukaryota; kingdom Metazoa; phylum Chordata; class Actinopteri; order Acipenseriformes; family Polyodontidae; genus Polyodon; species Polyodon spathula. Next base: position 668,798 of record NW_024472252.1, on the reverse strand, counting down.
CTTAGTACTGGTAGTAAACGAAACTTTAAATAGGCAAGTTGCTGGTTATATTCTTGTATTTAAATATTTCATTCGGTTGTAATCACCTTTCGAGCAGGTAGATTTTTTTATTTTTTTTTCAATTTGCATCATTCTGTGTGAAAGGAAATGAAACTCTGGTGTTATAAAGTTAAGAAAGGGCACAGAGGTTTAATGTAAGAGTTTTGAAAGTGTAACAAAGTTGCTGACTGCACAGACGGGGAGGGGCGTCTGCACTGAATCCAGTAAAAGCTGTGCATTGAATACTCTCTGCTATTGTATCAATGCGTTTATATACTTTTAATGACTTGTTTGTATTTTCAGAAAAGAGAAATAAAAAGGTCTAATTTATCTGTTAGCTTTTTTCGTTTCCTTTTTTTAAATTGTTTTATTCCATTTGTGCCTGACTGGACTGGACCTGGGTTTCATTTGCGCCAGTGTTAAACACAGGCCTGTGGCAGTGGTTGGGTAAATGATTGTTGCAAAGTGCTAGCCTGGTTTTACATGGTGCTTTTCCTGTCATTAGTTATAGGAATGACCCTTCTCTTGCACTGTATTGTTACTACTGTATAAACGCTAAAGCCGAGGGAACACAAAGCCACTTTGTGGCTTGGAACTGGGTTTCAGGAGACTAGGTTTTGATACTGCAAAGTTGCCTCTAACTTTCAAACCACTGTTCTTGAAAAAGTGGCTTTGTGTTAAAGCCAATGTCTATTTTTGCCATGCATATTTGTAATGCTATCTAGATCTACGTTTTTGTCTAAACTGTTAACATCCCTAGTTACCGTTTTTAATTATGCCTTTTAAAAACAGATTGCAATTGAAATGTTGTCTGAGAACACAAAGGCAGTGCTCCCGGAACCCCCTTCCTTTATCTGCGCCCTCCTCCTTGTCATCTCGCAGGGGCACCTTCCGCATGGAGAGGCCCGACGGCTCCCACTACGATGTGCGCATCCCCCCCTTCTCCCTGGAGAGCAACAAGGACGACAAGGCGCCTCCTGCAGGCTACAGCTGGTAGAGCAGGGCAGAGAGAAGCCCACTGCAATGAGACCCAACGATCGTGCCAAACTTAACCTTTTTCAGTGTGTTTTGTATTTCTCCTTGAAATCCACGAGTCATGCCTGATGCTGACCTACTTGTTCGAAGTAGTAGATCTGTCCTATTTCAATAATATAATTGGGGGACAAAGTCTAAGCATTCTTCAGTTTGTTCATACAAATGTTACAAAGTGCTGCAGTTTGAGAGCCAATTCAATGCACTTTAGTGCAGTGATGCCCACTGCTGGCCATTCCATTCCCAGTCTTTGTTCCAGCCCTGTTTCAAATGGGTTTACTTGAACCAGTTAAATCTCCATCCAGACCCTGAAGAAGCTCATTATATTATGTTACCTGTAAAACCTGGAGTGGAATTGCCTGCCAGCATTTTAGAGTTGACTCCTCTGCTTGTAGTGGTTTACTTGCTGGTTCTGCAATATTAAAAGTTTGTTTTGCTTTGATTTAAAAATCTGTATCTCCATGATTTCGCGCACATGTTTGTACACTGAGGCTGTGCTTCCTGCCGGTGCAGTTGCTAAGGTCTCCCAGCGGTTGCATGTCTGCTCATAATGCATGTGCAATGCTCCAGTTACCAGGGATCCTCTTGTGCCTCAGACACCCTCCCCTTCGCAGCAGAAAAGACAGGATGCAAAACGTTACGGCATGGAAAGGATTTGGGAGAACTGAATAAAGTTCAGGACAGGAACATACAAAGTTTGTCTTTACTTTAAAATAACAACGATGATAAAATTAATAAAATGTATGCCTTTTTAAAGAGGTGACACTTGCTAAAGTAAATCAGTTGTCTGTAAATAAACTGTAAAAACAATTCAATAAAACTTTTTTTTTTTTTTTTTTTTTGGAAGTCTGGTTCATGATGTTAAGTCTTTTTTCTGTTCAATGGATGGAAACGGCTGTCGGTTGATCTACACGTTGGTCACACATTTCCCATTAAGAGCTCCACTGTTTTGTGCAGAATGGCACTGCGTAGATGTGTGTTTAGAGGAGACACTCTGCCTAGCATGACAATTCCAGTTAACCTCAGAGTCTACTGGGGGCGGGGGAGCTGAGCCTTTTTCAGGGGTCCTTTCTTGCACCCATCCCTTTCCTGTTTGTGGTGAGGAGCAGGGAGGTGGGACTGTCAGTAATGCACTGCAAACCTCCTGCTTTCAGAAGCCAGCCGTCCTGCCTGTGAAATATACACCGTGACAGAAAGTAACATATAAGTATATATAGAAGTACATTTCCGGAGGCTTTCATGCTACAGCAAATTTCTAAAATTAACTGGTTTGCGCATTAGCTAATTCTGTACGTTATCTGAGTGAAATTAAGGAAGTTAGATGCTTTGTCCGAAATGTGTGCAGTGAAGAACACATTTTCAGCAGCCTTTGTTAATGTGTGCATTGATGTATCTAAGTTATTAATTGCATGGAAAAATGATTGTACTGTGCAGCTGTGGCCAAAAGTTTTGCACCACCCTGTAGAATTAACAGTTTTTGTTTCATGGAGTTGCGTTAAACCTGCTGAATAATGTTACGTTAACTGACACATTGAACTTGCATACCACTTTGTAGTTTTCCATATACTTACTAAAAAAAAAAAAAAAAATGTGACATTTTGAAATGTCACATGAAATACTGTACTGTTATGGCTTTACGGTATAGTTTTGTAGTTTCTTTGATGTTAAAGATCTAAATTATGTTCATATAGCTTCTTTTTTTTTATCAATCCTAAAATTATAGGTGATGCAAAACTTTTGCCACAGCTGTATCTCTAACAAAACCTCTTGTAACCCAGCAGGTTTCCGGTCTGTCGGGCCTTGCATTGTTTGGTGCACAACTGGACAGATTTAGACACGCACTGCAACTTTAATTAGGTCACATCACACCATGTGCAGCTAGAAAAGAGATTTCCTGACCTGCAGTGAGAGCTCACATGAATCTGCACAAGCACAGGCTGCTCTCTGCAGCGCTGTGCGTGTTGAGGTTAGAAAGAGCAGAGCTCAAGGGTCTCTGCACCGCTAAGGATAGAAACAGACAGAGTTAACAGATCGATAGGAACAGAGCGTTCACACATCGCTTTGGTGTGTGTGTTGAGTCACTGACCAGCTTCAGTTATCGAACACCCTTTTGTTCTGTGAATTATTCGTATTTAACAGCAATTGCTCCTCCAGTTGGAAGCGCGTGGAGTTTATTGGTAAGTACTGCATTCATTCTGTAGGTCCTGTGTATAATACTGTGTGTGTGTGTGTGTGTGTGTGTGTGTGCAAAATAAAATAAAATGTTTCTTCTGAATATTGTCCGGTAGATGCAGTGTTATTACCCAGTTACTGCTTACAATTTGCTTATGGATCACTTGCGCTGAGCTGCTGCTGTAGCGTGTAACCCTAACTTTCTTCATCGGTGACCCTAGTATTGAAGCAAACGTTCAAGGCAAGAAAATAACCAAGAAAGTATGCAGACCACTCATTTCACAGCTCCTTTGTGCCAATAACTTGTCTCGTGCCAATGTGCCTTTCATTTGCATCATAAGACACTCCGTTTTACCATAATTACACCTGTAGGTAAATAGCAACAAATCGCGTACCTTTGCATTTACAAAGTCCAACGTTATTGTAAACTGTGGATTCTGTGGCACGGCAAAATGCGTTAAAAAAAGACAGAGGCTTTGATCAAATCGAGGCATTGAGACATATTTGTAAAAGTTTAGCAAACTGGTTTTAATTCTGCAAAATGCAATTGCAAGACTGAATTAATGAACTGGGGAGGGGAGGGGGGGGTACTTTTTCTACAGCAGGGTGTGTTCATTTATAAGCATGAAACTACAGGCTGTTTGATCAACCACATGGGTGACAGCATCAGGGTGAATTTGACTGCGTGATTATATACCGTAAATGTAAACTAGTAAATGACTTGCAATTAATATTCAGTGTGATTTCTTTGACTCTATTTTCAATACCCACTGCTGTGTATTTGGACCCAAGTGCATTTTTCAGTGTGAATTAAGGAAAGATCTGCAACACAGGCAAACGTTTTGTAAGCCGTCCTGCTGATGCGATGCGTGCCCAGCTGGTAATAGCAGGTGGCAAATGGTTATAACAAATTTGTTCTCAGTTCAGCCGGTCCCTTTGTGGGGGGGAGCTGGAGCGAATGATCTGGCACTGCGGTGCAGGTGGTATTGAGGAAGGGGTTGCAGAGCTGTGCCATGCTGCATGGGAGTCCACACCATGCTCCGTGCCACGTATAAAAGCACAGTAAGGGTCCCCTGCCACTCTCTGTGTCTGATCGCCTCTTACTGTCACTTTCCACTTCTCCTCTGTAGCGCCAATGTGCCGAATGCTGGTTTTCTTTGAGAAATGGCAGGAGGAAATTCATCAACCAGCCGGACCTCCACAGAAAAGACTACAGTATCAACCACACGTAAGGGCTTGAGTACATTCTATATTTGCATGTGCGCAGCATTTATTAAAAAATAAAATAAGAGGGGGGGGGCAGATTGACAGAAGATAGCACATTTTATCTTATTGTTTAATCATTTATTTTAGATTTTTTAAGAGAAAAAAAATATTTGCATACTGTAAAACTTCAATTACATTTGTTAGTTACTTTTGGAGCTTGCATTGGCAAAGTTTAAACCTCGCAATTCCCTGTGCAAGACGGCAGAGTTTTCATTTGGTGGCAGCGGTAGGATATCTAACACAGGGTATATGTTAAATGCAGAGGCAACCTTGTTGTTTGACTTTTCACTTAGACCAATCAAATGTAAGAAAGCGAATGCATGTATTCTTGTCCTTTTAGTGCCGACTCACTCCTTCAGTCAATTCCAGTACATTGCCGTTGGCTTGGCAGCAGTTGTGTTCCTGGTCATTGTTATTGTGGCCGCTGTGTTGTATAATAGGTAAGTCTGCAAATAAAATAAAGAACAAAATCCTGCTTCCCAGTGCTTCAGTATGCTTCAGATAACTTGCATGGAGCAGGTGGTGCATTTACTAATATAAAGATACTTTGAGGGTGATCTAGCCTGCATTGCATACATCTCCTGAACTCCTTAAAACTGGGGAAATATGGCAAACTGTGCTTGTGTGTATTTGTGCTGCGACCTTTTCAATGAGGCATCAGGGAGCCCAGCAAAGAGATAACATCCTGTAGCACCCCTCCTGTGTGGTAGATCAGAGCGCTTCGTAGTCTCACAGTCTTGTGCTGCTCCGTACTGTCCCAGGTACAGGAGGCTGAGTCAGACCATTGAGGAGATGAGGAGGAGAAGGGTTTTCATTGACACTGAAGAGGAGGCGCCAATCCCCCCGAGTCCTGACGACTCCCAGCCCACACAGAAGCCCCCAGCAGACAGCCTGCTACCCCTGGAATGCAGCAGGGCTGCAGCGAGACCACTGTGGAGCCCAGCAGTGCCAGTGTGTATGGATCTACTGACTGGAGAACAGCAAACTGGTTTAGCAGAGTTCATTGTGATACAGTACCACACTGGTGTTTAATTCTGTTAATCCCGGAGGACAAGGATATTGTTTCTGATTATAATAAATCAAGGCGGATTTTGTTTTACTTCAACCCTTAGATCTGTAAAACTGGCATTTCATTTCTTTATTTTTTGGGGATATTTCTAGTACACGTATAGATATCTACAGGGTTTTTTTTAGTGGATGTTTTGGGGCAAGTGTACTTTTTTGTGTTAACCAATATGAAACAAATATATAAAACCATCCAAAGACTGGATTCAGAGGGTACTATATTTTTTATTTGGGTTTATCTGCCAGCTTATGCAGGGTCTATTCACGTTAATAATGTAAATACCTCTTATTAGGGTTAATGATTGACTTTTCAAGGTTGTTGAGGTGAACTTTCACAAGTGAATTGAATCATTTAGTAAAACCTTAATCTGCCCCCTTAAGTACTCCTATCCAAGTTGTGAGCATCTGTACAGTTTCGTTCTTTGTTAAACCATGTACTGTACAGTGAGTGCTAACACTGCTGCATCTCCTCTTCCCTCTCCTCCCCTCCCCTCTCCTCCCATTCCCTCCCATCTCCTCTCCCCTCCTCTCCTCTCCCCTCTCTCCTCTCCTCTCTCTCCTCTCCCCTCCTCTCCCCTCCCTCTCCCCTCCCCTCCTCTCCTCTCCTCAGGCTCCATGCTTCACAGTGAATGACCTTTCCCTCCTGGAGGTTCTGAAGATCGGGAAGCAGGGTCGCTTCTACAAAGCCAAGCTGAGCCGGGGCACCTGCAAGGGACACAAGCTCGTCACCTGCAAGATCGTCAAGGAAGGTAGGGGAAGAGTCCAGAGTCAGAGCACTCGCCAGCCAGGCAGTATGTTCAACACATGATCCCCTAAATGAACAGCTGATATTAATCCCCAGTGCAGTTCCCTCACGAGTTCAGGGTGGCTGGGTTGGCCGGCACTGATCTGTTCATGTGTTTTCAAGGCATCAGCATGAAGCGTGTGGAGAGTGAGGTCTCTGTGATGAAGAAGCTGGGGTCCCACAACAACGTGCTGCAGCTGCTGGACTGGAACACCAGCCACGGTGAGACAGGGACGGGAGGGGCAGAGGGAGAGGAGGGCCAGAGAGAAGGGGAGGCAGGAGGGGAGGGGCAGAGAGAAGGGGAGGCAGGGGGGAGAGAGACAGGGAGGGAAGTACGGAAAAGGGGAAGCAGGGAGGGAGATCTGGGTGGATCTTTATAATCCGCTGCTGTTAAGATCGGTGATTCTCAAAGTGTTTTGGCTGTGGGCACAGCTTTTGTTTTAGTTTAGATGATCACAGCAGCCCCCAGTCGCCCCTGGGTCCTGTGTAAGCATCATGGCTGTGTTTCCCCAGAGCCCTACGTGCTGGTCATGGAGTATGTGAGCTTCGGCACTCTCAAGACTTTCCTGCAGACACACAGAGCTCAGCTGAGCGACACCCCAGACCTGCAGTACCTGCTCACTATCGCTGCCTATCACATTGCCCTGGCCATGGAGCACATCCGCAGCAAGATGGTGAGCACAAACAATCAGCATTTCTACACACATTTACACCACTGCAGCATCCTTGTGCCTCCCAAGGGATGCAAATAAGACTCCCATTGCATAGCAGTTTGATCCATTCCTGGCTTCAGTATTTCCATCCCAGCATAATTACAGTATCACCTCAGAAAGGCAGTACTAATCTGCAATAATTTAAACGGAAAGGGTTCTCAGCGTTTGGGCTTCTCTAAGTGGTGGACAAGAGCGACGTTTTTGGTTGTGTGTTGGGCAGGTGGTCCACTGCGATCTGGGTCTGAGGAACATCCTGCTGGGCCGGTTCCCTCACCAGTGCAAGGTGGCTGAGTTTGGAATGGCCAGAGACTTCTCCCGCTTCAAGAGCTGCAAGAGCAGCCGCAAGAAACACAAGATGGTAAGCGAGACAGAACCTGCACCGTAATCTTCACGAGGGATCCCTGGTCCCTTCATTTATTGTACATTCTCCATTCACTTTGCACACAACCCTCAGACGTGTATACAGTAGTTTACACATTTTAAACCCTTAGTGATACCGGTACCTTTCTTACAAATGAACCCCTGGCACTTCCCACACTTGGCTTTGCCTCGTCATGATTTCAATATGCTTGACTAAACTAATCGCAGGCATGATGGCGTACACCTATCTGGTACTCCAGCTGGGCCCGTGGTGCTTTAGCTCTGCCTCCCTGTGTGGGCGTGTCTGTTTCCTTTAGGTCGGAGTGCCCCTTCGCTGGTACCCTCCTGAGTATTTCAAAAACAACTACTACAGCTTCATGGGAGACGTGTGGTCCTTTGGCATCCTGCTGTGGGAGATGGAGACTTTGGGTAAGGTCCGGAGTTCACTGGTTTCATCAGCACAGCAGCTCTTTCGTTACTTTATCAAGGCAGACTCCTGCATGGTCTCAGTAACGCATTTCCTAATTCTATAATCATAGGCCTCAGGCTGTTCTGACCTCTTTGGCTCCTAAAATCAGCACAGAATTTGGCATAGAAAGGCATGCTGTATTTTTGTTCTCACAGATTGGATTAAACTTCAAATCTCCTTAATAGCGCTGAAGGAGTTTAAAGACAAGATTACCCGAATAATAGGACATGTGTTTTGCCTCCACCTTGCCCAGAACTCTTTTCGGAAAAGAGATGTTTTGCATTCACCACTGTGCTAACTTTGCACCCAGCTGCTCATGTTACAGAACCAGCAATTAACGACGGAGGCTGATTCAGGTGTTCTGCCCTTCCTGAGTCTTTTAACATGCGTTGCTTTCTTTAATGAACATCTCTGATAACGAGGATGCTTGTTTCTAAGTGTCGGTGCCTGCCTCTGATCGAGTGGACAGTTCATTTCTTGCAGTCTTTGCTGTGTCAGGGGGGTCTATCCTACAAAGAAAACTCGCTCTCAAACTGATAAGAGGCAGCTGTCGAACACTTAGAAACATATTATAAGCCATTAAATCGAAATTAAAGACAAAAGCGCTCCTATTACCATGTTGCATCTGTTGATAGAGAGTCTGTTGTGGTTGTGGAGAATGATTTGATTCTGGGTGTGAGATCTACACTCTCAGCCACATTAGTTGCCTCTAATTGGTTCCGGTGTTGGTTATACGTGCTTTGTGGAGGTGCTTGTGAGCGACCTTGTGATAGCGTCTCTCTTCTCCCAGGACAGTTACCCTACTCGGAGCTGCACTCGTCAGAGGAGGTGGTATTTCACATCTGCTCTGGATACAGACTGCAGAGGCCAGAGAGCTGCATGACTCAGATGTAGGTGCTCACACTGAGAAAGGCGTGGTTTTGTCTGCTTCAATCGTGCAAAAGGATTTCTGTTCTATTCCAAAACAGACCCTGCACGCCAGGAACTACATATATATATATATATACCTAAGATGTATTGGAATTTTTATTTTGACAAACTGTTAGCGGTGATGAGATGATTTCCTATAGACAAATTCATACCTTGTAGCTGATGGCTGCTGTTTTATGTGCCCTCCTCCTGCATGCAGTTTCCAGGTGATGACAGATTGCTGGTTGGAGCCCCCTTCCCTCCGCCCTTCCTTCTCTGACATTGTCACGCGCCTGGAGAACGTTATTGACAGCGACTCGGTGAGTGAAGCGCATCACTAGCACTCAGTGACTGGAGAGCAGGCGGATTTAGGAGAGTTTGTGGGATGTAGCTATACCAGGGAATAGTTTTTTTTAAGGCATTTCAATTTACAAACCATCAGAACAGTCTGAATACACAAATCAAAACAGCAGCATATGTTTGATTACCGTGGGTGTATTCTTAAAGCTTTGGGGGTGTGATTGTCACAAGAATGATTAAACATGAAATCCTTTTCCTTCTGAAACTTTCTGATAGAAACTATTCCAGAGGGCTGCTGTGTATCGCATCAGTATCAGTGTCTTCTCTATGTTATGCTATATAACTGTGTTTCCCTGATTTGCAGGATTATATTCAGGTCGATGCGGAGGACCGGGACGCTGTGTTTAATGACAGATACAGGGCAGTTAAAGGAAGAATCCCCTGTGAGAATGAGGCTGAATGAGGCTGGCTGGCAGATACAGAGACTCCAGGACCAGACCATTGTCGTGGAGCGAGATCTTCCGATGTATTTCTCATGCAATCCCAACTTCGTGTCCCGCAGGGCTCGTTTACACAGGCAATACTTGCTAGGGTTGACTTGGAAATGTGCTGGAAAGTCTTGATTGAAACTTTCTTTTTATTGTAAGATATTTTTAAGACTCCCATTGCATAGCAGTTTGAAGCATTCCTGGTTTTACTGTGTTTGATAAGACGCACCTGAGCTTGTTACCTGTACACTGTGGCTAATCAAGCTCCTAGTAAAACCTGGAATGGGTGAAACTGCTATGCAGCAGGAGTCTTATTTGCATCACTGTGTATTGCAGTAAAGGTGGCTGGTACTGAGCTGTTGAAATAATGTAAGTGGAATGGATTTTCAGTTTTTAGACTTCTCCAGAGTATTCCCCTTGGCAAGCGGGAAGGATTGCCTCTTCCTTCAGTGTCCCTGTCCCCATACAGTAAGTGCGTTAGGACAGTGATTCCCAGCCCCGGTCCCGGGACCCCCTGTCGCTACTGGTTTTCATTCCAGCTGAGCTCTGAGTTACTGCACTAGACCCTCCGTTGAAGCGATCATGTGCGTAATTAGCCGAAGTGAACAAATCAAATACAGTACTTTAGTATTTATTCAAGCTAATAATTCAATGTTTTGAAATGTCTAAGAGACTCTTTTTGGTTTGTGTTTAGAATCCAGTTTGAACACGATCATGAAAGTGTGAGCTTATTAAATGTTAAATGCTGCTGTTGCTGTTTTCTCAGTCCAGTTCATTTTGAAATTATCAGCAGTTTTGTAGCAGGCCATGCAGACCATGAGACTCTCCTTTTTGGTTTCAGTGTAAAATGATTTGAAGCTTTTTATATGTATGTGGGATTAATTAATTAATAATAATAATAATAATAATAATGTGATATTTATTTTGTCATTTTGTATTTAATTAATTTCAGTCGATTTTTATTCAATTCATAGTTATTGCAGATTGTAGTCATGTATTTTATATAACATAACACGCACATATGTATTGTGTTTAATTTTCAAATCGTTTATATGAATACCCCGTGTACAATAAGAAATAAAGTCACTGTATACATGTACAGACCCTCAATGCGACATCAGTCATTATATTTGCAATGTTTTAGAATGTTATACCACCTTGGAATACCCTCTACATAGCGTGTGCGTGTGCGTGTGCGTGTGCGTGTAGAGTTTAGGTGTAAGAATGTTTACCTGTCTCTTTAAATGCCACAATGTTCAGTAACTCCGCCCACTCGCAAACCCTCCAATGAGAGTGCCCGCAGGAGCACGCCATGTGTGAAGCTTTGCCTCTGTGGGATTCTGGACTCCTCATCGCAGTGAATTACCCAGGAAGAGCGTGTTTATTTGTCTTGCTGTTTTCTGAACCGGGTGAACATTTTTTCCCAGGTTGATCAAGGAGAGATCCACAGCTTGCGCGGCGTTTCTTTGATCGCGTACCCCGCAGTCCTCGTTATCAAGCCCAGGGATATTACTGGTCGTTCTCCTTGCGCACCGGGCTGCTCTGTACCCGTCCGCCTGTGTCTGAATACACAAGCCATGGCAACTTTTATTCGTGTACTGGAATGGCTTTTCTTCCTTTACTTCGCCTCGCACATCCCCATTACCCTGGCGATAGACCTGCAAGCCCTACTGCCCACAGAGTACTACACACAGTCTGTAAGTAACCTCTTATTCCCGGGTCTGGTACACGAGCACGACCCGTACCCAACCCATTGCATGCTGTTATCTAAAACGATGTAAGACACACATCGAGACACCAGGGGTCGCTGAAACCCTTAGTGGTACGTGTGCAGCTAATTGCTAAAATAGCGACTTTCTTCTTCTCCAGCTCCAGGATCTTCTGAAATGGTACGCGGCAGAATTTAAGGACCCGATGATGATGGCTCCCCCGGCCTGGTTCAAGTCGTTCGTCTTCTGTGAAGCGCTTCTCCAGGCTCCCTTCTTCCCAGTAGCAGCATACGCCTTTTTCAAAGGTGGGTGCAGCGCTGGCTTTGTTATTGAGCACCTCCCAGTGGTGCAGCACACATGGAGCACTTGCAGAAAGCCAGTCTACACAGCACAGTGCACAGACTGCCCTCTAGTGGTGTAAAGACGACGGTGCAACGTGCTTCTGTACCTTGCTAAAAGGACTGGAGAGTACCAGATGAGAGCTGTGTAGTAACACCACAGTTTCTGCATCGGTGTGAGTCGTGCGCTGTGCAGGTTCGAATATGCTTTAAAGAGATAACGAGTACAAACAGGATGTCATTTAGACACTGCTGTAGCAGATCCATCGTCCATTTACACCCTGTCAGCAAAACTAATCTTATCTGTTACTCCTGTGTAACAGATAAGATTACTGAACTGCACTGTTCACGCTGCCCCCTATTGCACTGCAGTTACATCTCCTTCTCCTCCCTTGCCCTCTCTGCAGGAGGCTGCCCGTGGATCAGGACTCCAGCCATTGTTTACGCCACCCATGTGGCCACCACCGTGGTTCCCATCATCGCCCACGTCCTCTTCCACGACTTCCCCAAGGGGCCACACCCAGGGCCTGAGACCCCTGCAGAGCGCCTGACCCTCACGGCTATCTACGCTCCATACCTCCTCGTTCCCATCGTCCTCCTGCTCACCATGCTGTTCAGCACAGCCTACAACGGGGAACTCCGTGGTGCAAAGGTGCAGACGGGTAAAAAGAGCAGATAACCGAGAGGTTTGTGGAGCTGGCCCTTCATGGGGCAGGGATGGAAAAAGGACCCTCATTACATAGAAGTTTGATCCATTCCTGGTTTTACTAGGAGTTTAATAAGCTTGTTGCCTATACACTGTGGTTTAGCAAGCTTGCAGTCAAGCCTGGAATGGGTTAATTATGGAATAGGAAATAAAAATGTGATCATATTGCAAAGCTATTCAAATAAACCATGCTTTTATAATTTGAGATATTTCTATTCAAAGCTTTCATCCTGCCTGCAAAACAGCTGGGTTTTGTGTAGGTGCGATTGATTTCGATTTTTAATTTCATGCCAAAATTACTTCTACAAATAACAATAGTATGTGCCAGTTTTGTTTAGTGGGGTTTTTTGTTACTTGAATAAAACCCTACTTTTATTAAAAGTCTGTTGGATTATTCACTTCTGTTAACTAATGTGTGTAATATAAGCTGGACCTTCCATGCAGCTTATTGATAAGGGGCAAGTAAACAAGCTAGTGAAAAGATAAGCGCTTGCAATGAAGAGAAAAACAAACGTACACGCTTGATTTAGCTTCTGAACTTTGTTCACTAGAGTCCAGACAGCGATTAAAGTGAGCTGTGCCCCCGTGTCTCTCTTGAATGTCATTGATCGTTAAGTTTCTCAGAACACAAACTGCGATTTACCTTTTAAAAAAAGCAACCACAAACAATTAGCATTTTTGGTTTTTAATAAACTTACATGAAATCGACGGATCCAGATAAGCACAACAGAACAAACTCGGAACCGAAAAATATGTTTCACAGAGTCGAAGCCTACCGTTGGTCCTTTGGGCATCGATCTGTTTTCAGTGTAGTGCTGTTTAACAAACGCAAAGAACGTGTCTGCAGGCTGCCTTAACGACACAAACGAGAGCCAACATCTTCAACACATATTAATACAAGATTATCAAACTGCTGGCATTACTGTACAGCACCCTGCAGCTATTATTAATGTATGTTCATATTTAAAAAGAAAAACAAGGAATTAATACAACTGGCTTTTTACTAAAGTACCACAAGATAGAAATCATATAAATATGAATCACTCAACTAGTGTGTGTGTGTATATCTATTTTTTTTTTTTTTTTCAAAAGGTATGACAAATATTTTTGCATCCTGGTTTAAGCTCTTCAATAAAGGGGTGAGTGTTTTTTTTTTTTTTTTTAATTCCAAGGAGAATTCAACAGGCCCGGTGCGTGCCACCAATCCTTAGTACTTCAAGTGTGTGAGTCTGGAGCTCTAGAAGAAGGGGCTGTGTGGTCTTCCTGTGCCCTGCGTTGGGATGGGACGGGCTGTCCTTCACTGCTTCCTGTTGTCACAATCCCATCAGTCTCTTATTTTTGCAGGATGAACTGGTCAATGAATTCATTTTGTTCTGCTTCCACCTTGGACAGCGCTTCGTATTCAATCCGATACCTGTGGACACGAGCAAGGGCATTCTTCAACTGAAGTGGGGCTGCATTCAGACAATTTAGCAAACTGCAGCATAGCGGTCCCTACTCGTAGAGCTTCAAGTCATGCATTATTCATACTCTCCCGTCACAACTGCAACGGTATTCTGTTACATAGAGCTTAATGCAAACGCAGGTCAAAATTACAGGAGGTGACCGAACCAGGATTTCATATCAGTGTGAGCCGTTCAGGGTTCTACAGCGTGATCATACTGGTCGCTTGCCTCTAGCTCAAGAGGAACTGATGCAATGCGAGCCTCACTGCGATCCACTCGGTTCACTACGCGTGTAAGGAGTCCATTCAGATTGTATGTTTCTGAAGAGCTTGAGGTGAGAGTGGCAGGCAGGCAGACAGACAGGCAGAGACAGGCAGGCAGGCAGGCAGGCAGGGAGAGACAGGCAGGCAGGCACAGACAGGCAGAGACAGGCAGACAGGCAGGCACAGACAGGCAGGGAGAGACAGGCAGGCAGGCAGAGACAGGCAGGCAGGCAGACAGGCAGGGAGAGACAGACAGGCAGCGCAGACAGGCAGACAGGCAGGGAGAGACAGGCAGACAGGCAGGGAGGGACAGACAGGCAGGGAGAGACAGGCAGGCAGGCAGGCAGGCACAGACAGGCAGACCTCTCAAGCTGCATCTTCTTTTCTGCGATGAGGGCCTGGAGCTGCTGCTGCTGAGCCTCCCTCTGCTTGGCCACCGATTTCAGCAGATTCCTTGCGCCGATCGCCTGCAAGAAGAATCTCCACTTACAACACCGACCACACAGATGTATTTTTTTATATAAATGCGACCCCGGAGTGTCCAATCCCAGTCCTGGATGCCACTCCACTCCAGGTTTAACAGGTGGAATGATAATGAGCTGCTTCAGGGTCTGGATGGGGGTTTAATTGGTTCAGTTAAACACTTTAAAACAGGGTTGGAACAAAGACCAGGACTGGAGGGGACCGCTTTGGACACTCTTGGGTTATATGAACTAGCCAGCCATTAGCAATGCCCATCATACGCAGTAGAAGTAAGTTCAGAATAACTGAAGCAGCCCTGACCTTCATCTTCTCAGTCTCTGCCTCTTGTGCCAGCTCATCCACGAGCTCAATCAGCCCTCCGACTATCTTCTGGAACTGACTGATTTCTTCAAACAAACAAAAAAGACCAAAAATATCTTAGCAGAATTTTTTTCCCCTCTGGTTTAAAAAAAAATAAATTAACAAATAAACAAACAGTCTAACCAACTTGTACTCAAAGCAGTCACACAGCAGTGTATTTATATCTCTAGTGATTGCTGAGTGTCCTGGGATACAGAGCGCTTTGCTGTTTCTGAATTACACTATGATGAAGGATATTATATTTCGGGGTGGGCAGTACAGGCGGATGTCCTGATCCAGGTTTGGCTGCAGTTTGACCCGAGTCCCCCTGGACTTACTCTCCACGAATTCTTTACACTCCTCTTTGAGGTCGGTGGTCTTCTGCCCCACCTCCGGGTCCAGGACTCGCAGTTTGTTGAGCTCATCGAAGTGAAGCCCAGCGTCCGCCAGGGGGTCCTTCGACATTGCTTGGGACGCCTAAACCTAAACAGAGACGGGACAATTCACATCACCAACGGCTTGCCCTGGTCCAGAACCACAGCGGTGGCCGCTTTCAATTAGTTTCAACCAACCTGTTGGCAAGAGTCTTCTAGAGAGCCAGCAGGCGAACATTGTGAAACCTTGACCTTGGCATCTTTGCTAGGACGCACGGTGTACCAGATCTTGCTTTGATTGAACAGATTTGCTAGATCCAGTAGAGAATCTACTGGCAGCTGCCTTGGGGTGTGCCAATAAGAAACCCCCAAAAAGGACTGCTGCCATAATCAAGGCTGACGAAAGAGAAAGGATTATTGACCCTAAGTTTACAGAAAGGGAAATTAGTAGCCGTTATTTATTTATTTGTCTTTTTAAAACCAGGTACGTCAAATGAGCACAAACAAACGATGCCGTTATATAACACGGTCCTGGTTTGAGGGGAGCACTTTGAAATCTGCGGCGCGTTTTTAACAGCTCTACCTGTTATTTCAATGTACTCTTGAACTGCATTGTTATGATCACTCGCTCTAATTCTGCCAACCGCAAAAGTCTAAATGCAAGCTATGAAATGACATAAATACAGCTTGAGCTGGGTGTGCATCGCCCGGCTCCACCGCAGCCAGCTGCAACCTTTGATAAGGAAAGCGATACAGTCAGATCCGCTTCAGCACAGAGAGGAGCTCCGGATCCGATACTAACCGCGGCAAATTAAACATATAAAAGCAAGCACGGGAGACACCGACCTGCCTTTTAAAGATGTTTGATGCAATAAGCGGCTGGGAGAGTCTCAAACGCCGCGGCGCCTTCCTGTTTTGCTGGCTGCCAAGGCGACGGGTTTAACCAGATTCTGATCACCAACACGGCACTTTCGCGGCGCTTTACACCCGCAAAAAAAACGGGGGTGTGCAAATCACACAATTGTAATGTAATAGCGGTTTCGTGAAGTTTATTTAGTACGAGACCTCGTGAATAAATCTTATCGAATGTACAATTACTTATTGATAGTATACCGTGATTTATTTTTTGTTGTGTTGTTCTATTTGAGTAAAATCGATTAAGCATTCGCCCTTCTTCTGTAAAATGGACGAGTCCATTAGCTTCAACTTAGACTGTACCTTTCCGAGAGTTTTAGGGTGGTGTCACAAATTATAAAGATGTAATTACTTGCAATTAAAATCCGTAATTAAGGACGTTAGTAGGAACAAGACGTCATTATTAAATTCAATGTATCTCCTAAAATATGTTTGTTCGTTGTTTCATTAATAGTTGCGTTTCTTCCCGAAGTGGAACACCCCCCCCCCCCCCCCCCCCCCAAAAAAAAAAAAAAAATGTCTTGCAGAGGCATTATGGGTGATGTAGTTCTGGGGTGATTTGTTTGCCTGGGAATGACTACAAAACCCCGAATTCCTCCGAATCTTTCCTTTGACAGACGGAGGCTGTGTTTCCTGTGTGTGTGTGTTTTTTAAGGAGGAAACTGGAAAGTTTTCATTTTGAGAAGGCGTGAAAAAAACAAAACAAAAACACACTTAAGAACGAAAACAAAACAGAAGGCGCACGTTGCCTTGACAGGTAAGTAACTTTATATCACCCAGCTTAACAACTAAGGTCTGTTTATTAGACTGTGCTCGATTTAAAACGCGCTAACGCTATTGCGAGTGGGAGGCGGGCTGCAGACGATACAGATCCTCATATAATGTTCTCTTAATGGACACATGTAACTGTAGTCTTAAATTGAATTATTATAACGCCCCGCCACCCCCCCGCACGCTGTCAGCAATTCAACACTGCACGCAGGTTATTGCTATTAATGGGTCTCTATTCAGCCATACCCTGCCTTCAGAAGGTTGTTATTTATTTTTATTGTTTTATTCATGTTTGTATTTGCTTATTTATGTATTATTATTATTATTATTATTATTATTATTATTAGTTATTTGTTTGATTAGTTTTGTTGAATAACGCGTAAAATTTAGTTCATAGTCCAGATTTTACTGTGTTAAGCGCATTGTACTGAAATCTCTCTATCAAAGGTGTCAAAGTACTACGAGTATAGAAAATGCAGAGCCTGCTTGATATTTGGCCCTCAGATAATGTGTAGTGATAAGGGGGAGGGAAGTTTGATTCACCAGTTTAACCTATTCAATTAAAGCATAGCAGAAGCATGGTAAAGCCCAGAGAAGTAGGTATGGGGTCTTTTAAGGGGGTGTTTGGGGTTTTCCCCCCTGAAAACCCACAGAGGATCCCCCTGTGTCCATCGCCCCTCCTGGGCTCTGTCATGCGTTTGGAATGCAGTGGCTGCAGCTTCCCTTTCCCTGTTAGCGTGCCCGCCCACATTCCGCCGGTCCTTTCCTGCCTGCTTCCCAGTCTGACTCCCGGGTGCTGTAAGCAGGAACTTTTTTTAAAAGCCTTGTCTTTTTTTTGTCCACACATCAGACCCGTACACAGGTCTAGGGAAAGGTAACTTGGGTTACTTCGATCTCTCTTTGTGTTTGTGCTGGCACAATTGAGATGGAACTGTGCTGGCACAAAGTGACTAAACTGAACTCTCTGGAAAGCGTTTGCTGATTTCAGTGTAATTTGCCCTTGAAGTACTAGCTGGTGCCTTGACACAGCAGACCCACGGCACTTGTTGTTTGCGTTGGCAGTGATGCCGGAGTGTGGAAGAGAGTGCCGGGGGCAGTGCCCTCAATAGCAGTCACCACGGCGCGGGACATCAAGCCGACAGTCTGCAGAGTCGTCATCTACCTACAGAGGGGCATGTCTGGAGAGTCCTGCCTGACCAAGCTGTGCCCGTCGCTGCCAGGGCCAACCCCCCCCGGGGGCAAGCCCAAGACCTGCAGCTACAAAGGGAGCCCCAACCACAATTACGTGCGTCTGAACGTAGGGGGCGCTGTCTACTTCACCACTGTGCAGGTGCTGACCCGGCAGGACACCATGCTCAAAGCCATGTTCAGTGGCAGGATGGAGGTGCTCACTGATAAGGAAGGTAACTGCACTGTGTTGTACAGTAAATATATTTGTGTTCAGCGCTACTTTGTCGGCTATTTTCAGTATTTCGTGCACGAAAGGGTTAAATTAGGCCAAGTTGCATGAGTTATTTACAGTGTATTCGAGTGAATGGGTTTCCTTAAGCTAGAATTATTGGAAATTAGTTCCTGTGCCGATCCATTCCAGGTTTATTATAATGTGTCATTTTAATAATGAAGTGCTTCAGTTCCTGGTCAGTTTTAATAAGGTTAATTGAGTTATTAGCGATTGGTGCCTTTTCATGGAACTGTTCCGAGCCTGGTTTCAAACTGGTCTTCTGATAGCAGGTTCAGTGAGATATTAACAATAAGAGGTATAGCACTGCAGTAGTTGCCTGAAAATGACCTAGTGATTCATGGGCTTAAGAGTGGAACAGAGCAAACGAATGTAACACTGAGCTCAGTTCATCCCTGGTGACCCTTCGCTTTGCCTTGCCTGGAGTCACCTTGCCTTGCCTGGAGTCACCTTGCCTTGCCTGGAGTCACCTTGTTGCATCTCTCTGCAGGCTGGATCCTGATTGACCGCAGTGGGAAGCATTTTGGCTCTATTCTGAACTACCTGCGAGACACCACCATCACATTGCCCAAGAGCCAGCAGGAGATCAGAGAGCTGCTGGCAGAGGCCAAGTATTACCTCATTCAGGGGCTGGTGCAGATCTGCCAGACGGCGCTGCAGGTGAGGGGAGGAGAGGGGGAGACAGGTCCACTCTTGCAGAGATGCTCAGCTGGAAAGCAGGCTTATATCCAAGCATCACTGTGCCAGGTGTCTGCTGCACTCTGCTTCCCTAGCTAAGAGCTTCAAGAACCCCATTTTAAAATGTATATTCAAAATGAATGCCTATTGAAATGCAAAAGGATTCTTGAACCTAGGCTATGGAAAACGAATGCTGCATTTTAATGCTTCTGTTGGATTTTAAAAAAAGACATAAAAGGTGCAGAGTACGGCGATCATATTTGTTAATAAACAACTAAAAATGAGTTTTTTAAGAGCGTCAGATTGCTATGGGCCCCTGTGCTGAAACATGTTTCTCCCTCCATGTGCTGTTTTAAAGTATTTCGTATTTTGTTTGTTAATTGGAATGTAGTGGCTCATTAGACCCCACAGTGAAAGCCCTGCTCTCTCGTCTGCCTTTGCTGAAATAACTTGCCTAACCCATCACAAGGTGGACATTGTCTGGTTTCCTTGGCAACTGCATTCCACGCACTGGCTGTGTTAGCTAACAATGAGTGAGAGAGGGTGGGGGCGGTGTTGTGAGCCTGTTCATGTCTACTCTGTGATTTCTTTCACTTAAAAACTCAACCGCGGATAGCCACGAGTGTGCCGTCATCTAGCGTTTTAGTAATCACTCGACACATTGATCAGCTGTGAAACGAGGTTCCGCAGCGTTTTACAGCACAGTCCACTCAATTGATCCTCACAGCGGCACCAGCAGGACTGATGTAGGCTTTAGAGGGATCTGCCAATGTTTCTGTTGTTTAACCAGATCCCTGCGTACTGTAGATCTTGCGGCCGCTTGCCCCCTAGCTGCTCTTAAAGAATCCGTTTTGTTTCCGCACAGGTAAAGAAAGACTTGTATGAGCCGGTCTGCACTATTCCCATTGTCACCTCTTTGAAGGAGGAGGAGAAGCTGATTGAGGCGTGTACCAAGGTAACAAAAAGCACTGCTTCCTCTGATCCTTTGCCAGCGTTACAATTCAACAGGTCATCAAAGGCACTGAAAAATCAACGCAGGTTAATTCCCAAGGAAAGCAAACTTTGTCGATACCTGATTTAGGATCCTTGTGTCCGTCCTCAGTGCCTCAGTAAAGTTTTGTGTGTATTTGATTTTTATAAGAGATTTTATCAGCTCAGTATTGCCCAGACTGCACAAGATTACATCTCTTACAGCAGTAAAAGGCACCCTGCACGTGACGCATTAACTATAGTATAAGCTAAGATTTTCACACTGTAAGGGCTGACAGCTGCTTTATCTTCCCTACAGCCGGTTGTGAAACTGCTGTACAACAGAAGCAACAACAAGTATTCCTACACCAGGTATAACACCCTTTCTGACGGGCAAGTGATACAAGTTTTGAAAGTGTTCAAAGCATCCATTGGACCGCCTTGTTCTGTCGCCTGTCTCATTCAGTAACTCCGACGACAACCTGCTGAAGAACATCGAGCTGTTTGACAAGCTGTCCCTGCGCTTCAACGGGAGAGTCCTCTTCATCAAGGACGTGCTCGGAGACGAGATCTGCTGCTGGTCCTTCTACGGGCAGGGCCGCAAGCTGGCAGAGGTGTGCTGCACCTCCATCGTCTACGCCACGGAGAAGAAGCAGACCAAGGTGACTGTAGCTTCAGCTGTAGCAGTCACGCGAGCATTCCCGTGCACCACGCTCGATCGCTGAGCTCTGTTGAACCTCATTCTACAGCACTGAGACGTGAAGCCTGGATTCCCCAGTGTTGTGTAAAAGCTCCAATAGAATCCAGCTTGATCGCATAGACAGACACTTGAGCCAGCACCATCATCAAAGGAGCCCCCTCTTATCTCTCCCTCTCTCTCTGTCCAGGTGGAGTTTCCAGAGGCTCGGATCTACGAGGAAACCCTCAACGTGCTGCTGTACGAAACCCCTAGGGTCCCTGACAACTCCCTGCTGGAGGCCACAAGCCGGGGGTCCCACCGGGGGTCTCACAGCGAGGACGAGGAGGGCACAGAGTTGCGGGACCGGGTGCGGCGCATCCACGTCAAGAGATACAGCACTTACGACGACCGGCAGCTGGGACACCAGCCAGGCTACAGAGACTAACCCCACTGGTCAGCCCAGAGACGGGGCTCTCTTACAGGCACGCAAAGCTGGGTCCAAGCCTGATGCACCACCTGAAGGAGTGGGCTTCATGGCAGCTATTCTTTTTAAGTGATTGTCCCGTTTCTGGTTGTCCACTTTCATGCAGTTGCATGCAGTCAGTGTCGGTCAGTTTGGTTGCTTGGCTATGCTGTAGGTGTGCTTGGGTGCAAACCCAACTCAACAAACTCAACCACTGGTGGATGAGCTAGCGTTCAAGCCCAGGGTCTGGTGGCTGAGCTGAGGTTCAAGCCCAGGGTCCTCCGCATCGCTTCAGGGACTTCATCCTTCCCACACATCGCTTTTACTTTGTAACTTCATTTAACTTGTACAGTGTGTTGTGTAGAGAAATACAACCCACCTTGTTTTAAGAGACTAACTCAACTAACCAGAAACTACTTCTCTTTTTAATAAATAGATATGGTTTATTCGAAGTGGAATACACAAGTTTTACAATCTGGACTATATTGTCAGTGTGTGTAGATAACCCTGAGTGCCTTTTAACGCGGATGACACTACCTGATATTGAGAGAGAGCTTAAACTCAGCTTGCATTACTAGTCTTTTTTTTATATTGGTATGAAAACGATATTTATTATATATCTTTTATAGCTATTTTCAGTGTTTTATGTTTGCACTGTGACACAGCCAACCCTTCATCTCTAACAATGGACTAACTAGCCTTTCAGTCAGCCTTCTGTAGCCTCCCCTGCACTGTTACCAGAGCGATCAGGTCTTGAATCTAATGTCAGCTGTGCTCTACAGCCTGAAAAGGGCAACAGTCCTGAAGCTGAGGGTAGGTATCTGAACAGACACCACTCCGAGGAAGAGCTCTGACACTGTGGTGTGTGTGTGTGTCGTTAGATCAGTCTGCTCTCGGCTTGAGCAGGGGGTAGCTGTGCTCGCTGACCGGCAGTCGCTTGCACAATGTTCGTTTTTTTAAAAGTGTGTTTTAGTATTTAGTACCGTTGTTAGATTCTATTCTTTTTCTGCGTCAGTTTCGGGTTGTTTTTTGGGGGGGGGGGGGGGGGGGGGAGTAGTATTTTAAATGTATTTTATTCATATCAATAATATTAAACAATACTGTAGACCAAGTTCTGTTATAACTGGAGAGCTCTGGTTTCTGTAAATCGAAAATGAGTGAATCAGTGAATCTCTCTGTAAAAATGAATAAACTAACTGACTGGCAGGATGTTCTGCGTGATCATAACACTACAGCAGTTGCACGACTTATCAGCGTGACTGGGGCCAAGTGTAAAACTCCCAGTGCATAGCAGTTTGATCCATTCCATGTTTTACTGTTATCTTTGTGATCTGTGAGTTTATAGTACACAAGATAAAATTGTGCATACGTTTTATTTAGATGGGAAAACAACCCAATGAAACGAAGCAGCCTGTGAAAAAAACACAATGCATTTTATTCAAATCAAGTACATAGTAAAACCTGGGCCGGATCAGAATCCTTAACTGTACTCTGATTTATGACATGAAGTGAAATATTTGTCCACTTGACTGCTCCCCCTTGAGGATAGATATGGGCTCTTATTTCCCATTTCATCTCCTGCACGAGGAGGTGTATCGAGGGCAGGAGGGTGTGTGAATCAAGTCTCCAGTTACGATCCCAACACTATAAAGCCTCGCCTCACCACAACACAGAAGAATGATGCTAGTTGTTATCTGTGGTAATGTGTACTTTAATGAACCTGTCTAATGAAAAGTGAATGATTTACGACTTCATGTTTTACATATATACCGGTAACACACATACAAAAAAACAAATAAATATCTGTGAAATATATGCTGTGTTTCAAATGTTTTGAGTTCAGTTTGGGCTCTTTTTTTGTTAATGATTTCTTGTTTAGATTTTTAAGTTCTAAAAGAGTTTGACATGGAATAAACCAACAGCTTGGGTACTTGAATTAAATGTACAGTGATGATATACTATCGGGAAAGTCCTTTGTGTGACAGTGTGCTGTGCAGACATTGCAAGTTTACTACAGTACAGTCAAAGCTCACTTTAAGGCTCGTATAAAGACCACGTCACAATGGTTAGCACAGCATTGGTCCTGTTGGCCACCCTGCAACTCTCCTTCATTATTAATGCAATCCTTGTATTCCCTATCCAGCCAATGTTTTGTTGGTCCCTTACCTGAAGAAGTGTTTATCGTTCTGTTTAGCAGTTTTATTTCTGTGCCACCAGAGGGCACATCGGTCCAGCTCAGATAGTGGTGTACAGTGGGCAGGCTACTAGGCACTCTATCCCATGTATCTGACAGTACACGCTTGGGCCTGACGCTGTTTTACACCCAGAAGGGAATGATGATAATAATAATCTTTATTTTATAGAGCGCAATTCGCGCAGCACATCTCAAAGCGCTTCACAATCTAAAAACATCATAACTTGGGCGCACAACAGCAAAATGCCTGATCTCCCATAGACCTGAGCCCAGCATCAGTAGATCGCAGGTCTAATCAATTAACATATCAGAGCCAAAACATTCAAGGCCGAATACAGTATGTCGGCAGTAATATTTTTAAATCAATCCTGGACTTAACGGGCAGCCAATGCAGGAATGCCAGGACACCTGCAATTTGTTGTCAGTACAGTTTTCTGTGCTTTGCTGTGTGTGTGTGTGTAAATGTTTACTGTTGTGGCTATCCCCAGAATTAATTTTTAATGATGGCACTATTATCTGTATGTGGCTTTGGAAAATTAGCAAATAACAAACAAACAAACTACTGTGATCAGGTAACTGGTGTATCGTGCACAGTGCATGCAGAACTAGCATTAAATAATAGCACCAAGCTATCATAGCCTGAGACAGCTGAGCGCTTTGCACTGTGGCTTTACATAGAAACACAAAAGTCCATTTAACCATTGGGTGCACATCCATTAGACTTTGTTGCTGTTCCAATCCTCTTCCAATGCTGTTCCAATCCGGTTCCAATGCTGTTACAATCCTCTTCCAATGCTGTTCCAATCTGGTTCCAATGCTGTTCCAGTCCTGTTCCAATGCTGTTCCAGTCTGGTTCCAATGCTGTTACAATCCTCTTCCAATCCTGTTCTGTCTGCTCCATTCTACATGGCGAATTTCCAAGGCAATCTTCTTCTAACTTTTATCTGTCTACATGTTTCATTTGAATCGTGTCTTGTGTACTTAACCGATCGATCAGTCGTCCTCCTGAGTGGTGTTCTCTGTGTCTCCGGTGTGCATTGCAGTCTAACGAGGGGGTGATAAAGGCAAACTCTTCATAGTCTGTAACAGGATAAAGGCGTTGCTTTGTTTGCGGTGCTTCAGTGTATGCGTTCAGTTCACGAGAAACATTCAGAACACACTGTCACCAGGATTTTTAACAAAATCAATTCAGTTAGGATGTTTAGATTGACTTACTTCCTTTTCCCAGTGTCTGCGTTTTTAAGATACGCTTCGTTTCCGTCACTGCGGATACTGATTTAAAGAGAAAGCCCCTTTAATCGATGTATTGACTGGTGCATTACTGATGCAACTGTATCCAGGATTAGCATTTCACATTCGCAGCTGGGTTTGATATTGACAGGAAATATGTGTATCGAAGCAAACAAGCCAGGATCGATGCCATGTAACACAGACAGAAGCACACACACACACACGGCTATCCAAACTGAAAAGGTGAATTAAGAACACTTTATTATAGAGAAGCAAGAAGCACACAGTCTTCATAACTGAAAACAGCGTGTGTATAACATTGTACCTAGTAATATGTTCTTTATCTATTGCTATAAATAATAATATAGGCAGATGGGGGTCTATTGGTTATTCCAAGAACTCGATTCGAGTTTTAGTTTAGAACTCCCTTCCACATTCTAGCTGGAGTGTCGAGTCTGTCACTGTGTTTTAAATCTAAGCGCAAACGCATATTGACTTGCACTGTGTATCATTACTCTGTGTGTGTGTTAATGCGGTCTGAATGCAACTGCTGCTCCCCTAACTGTTGCTATGCGCTGGTTAATTTGAGTCCCTCTAAAAATAGCATGTTTTAAAAATCCGTTTCAGCCCTTTGAGGTCCAGGTGTGAGCAGAGCCTTATTCCAGTGATGTGCGATGGCGCGGGGGCGGGTCCGGATTAGTGGCGTCATGCAGAAGGAGCTGAAGATGGTTCCCGGCAGCACTTCGCTTGCACACCGCGGCGGCTGGGCTCAGCTTCCAAAACACCGATATATATGAGAACGAGGAAAGGGGGTAAAAAAAAAAACAAAACAAAAAAACATTTATAGAACGAAACAAAGTGTTTTCGGCTCTGTTATCAAAAGCTGCACTCAAACAGCGATGGGTTCGACCACGGAGGCAGATTTTAAACAGAAATTGATTTGGAATGTCAAAAGAGAGGTAAGGAGATGTAACCTGATGAATGTGTTGCGACTTCTTTACCAGATCCGTGCGCGCATTGCTGCTTCACATTTTATTAGGTTTGCATTTGCAACAGCTGAAAGCGGAACACAAGACTCGGCCTGTTTTTGTGTTTTGTTAGTGCAAATAACTACGTTGCATTGCAATGTACTCTACATTGGCATAGTTTTCGAAACGGAGCATGCATATATTCAGTTTTTAAGTGCATTTTTTATTTTTCAGCATGCATTGTTATGTTTAGCATTGGCTCGTGTCCGCTCGTAGTTTTCGTGTGGGCTGGCTTTTGGACGCGTTTATTCCACCGTTGATCACCATGCATGCATTTCACAGCTGAGGCTAATAAAATAATAAATCAACGCTTCCATACAAGAGAAGGATTTTAAAAAAACCACCACAAATCTGCTGGCACGACGTGTAGACCCGGTGTAGCCAGTTCTTTGGTCCACAAATGCAAACGTTGGGGGGAAATAAAAACAAAACTGGGAATAATATTGCAACCGTAGAATTCTGCTTCGTGCAACCTGTAGAAATCAAAGATGTGCATTGTGAAATATTACTAATGCACACGGAAATAAGTGATACAAATGATAATAATACAGTTGATGTTGTTATTCGTATTAATATTTGTATTATTAAAACAAATGACCATATCACGGTTGTGCGCGCGTGTGGTCGTGTTGTTTGTAAAGTAAGTTATGAGCAATGCGTTTGTTTTTCTGTGTGAAGATGGTATTAGTTTGAGCTCGTCGGTGTATTTTACAAACCTTTCAGCATTGCAGAACCTGTTGGAAGTCAACTTCACTCAGACCAGTTCTGTACAATAGGACATTTATTTTTATTTATTTATAAGACATACACTTCTTCATTATTCTTTCTCTAAAGTAAACGCAGAGATAAAGCGTTAACAGCGAGGTGTAGAGCAGCCGGGCTTCAGTTGGGTATATATATATATATATATATATATATATATATATATATATATATATATATATATATATATATATATATATATATATATATAGCAACAGCTTTTATGAACAATGCCATGTTTTATGTCCCTAAGCAACTAAATTAACTAACAGATGCCTTAGTGCTGTACACGATTAACAATAGCCAGAGAATACACATTGCAAGCTACCATGGCAAAGCTGCAGCATTACTACCAGGGTTGCACTAGACCATTAAAACAATGTGAGGTGTGTTCTCTCGCTACCAGCCATGCTGCTGTTTGCAGTGCATACCCTGCACTGCTGGGAACAGGTGGATTAGGGGTCCGCCATAGGGGTGGGCAGTTTCAAGACTTTGAGCTTGTATTGGTGCTCAACATCCTGGAGAGGAAAACAGATGTGTCAAATTAACAATCCAACCTGAAATGGATCAAACCCCTATGCTGAGGGAGTCCTGTTATGCTTTGTTTGTACAGAGGGATTTTCAAACTGTGTTGCTCTGCCCATGTTGGAAAAAACATTCATGGCAGAATACCAGAGATTGAAGTATTAGTCCACTGTTTCAGTTTGACCCTCTAAATGCCTTTTCAATGGCATGGATTTGATCAGGCTTTACTGCTCTTTGCTGCAAAGGGTTGAGAGCGCTGTGTGTGCAGTCTGGAGTGATTTGGAAGCTCTCTGTGGTGTCACACACACACACACACACACACACACGCTCGCTCGCTCGCGCTCTCAGTTCTAAGACATGAATGGATGGCTGAGTTATTGAATGAAATGATGCGATTGCAGGGTCGGTGGAAAAGTTAAGAATACCAAGGAGAAAACGATCGCCCTTTCGGGTTTCGGACAAGGAAAACCGCTCCTTCTTTGCTGGCTTTCCCAAAAGGAGAAACCCTGCCGATGGAGCTGTCCTGTGTGATTTCTTTAGATCCCTTGATCAGGTGCCCTGGGGTTTCTGTATATTTCATTACCAATAACAAACAGTAACACCCAGTTCAGGTTTTGCACAGGAAGTTGTGTTGAGTCTGCAGTTTGTGTTGGGAGTGCCTCACACTGGAATGTGTCACTCCCTGGCAGCCTCACCTGTGTACACAGCTCAGCATTCTGCGCTATGTAGAGAATACTGTGGGCCGGGTGTTTACAAAGCTTTTACAGTTTAGAGACTTCAATGTACTTGCTTTTGCATCATCCTCTGTAAGAGCAGTGTGTGCTGCTCTTGAGATAGCAGGGGTGAATATAAGACTCCTCTTGCATGGCAGTGTCACCCGGGCTTCACTGCAAGCTTGGTCAGCCACAGTGTGTAAGTAACAAGCTCAGGTGTGTTCTGTAGAACTCTGTGTAACCAGGACTGCATCCTGTTAGCTGCTGTGAATCCCGGTTGTCTCCTGCGATGTTTCCAGTCTGAGGTCTTGCAGCCTGCCTGCGAGTGCACTGCACCCGTTCAGACAGGAGCAGAGGCAGTCAAACGCTTCAGTGCTCGAATATCTTGTTTGCTGCCGCTCCCCTCGTTCTCCTGCTTCAGCCTGCATTATCCTGATGAATAATGTAATTATCTCTCATTGTCTGCAGAAATAGGCAAAGGCTGCTTTGGACTGACTTTGAAAGCATTATATATATATATATATATATATGTGTTGAGAGTTCCAGCATTAAATTAATATGATATTTTATTATTCAGTGCTACAGAGTGACTATCTTCTTCAATTGTGTTAAATTGTAATTTTTTGCTGCACCTCATTGTATAGTCTACCTTGCGATTTCATTCAGATCCAATGGCAGAACATATTTTCATGTGCTCCTACACGACCTCAGACCGGGACCCAGGAGTCCCGTGGGATTCCTGCATTTATTACTGAAATGCTGTGAGTCAATGCGTCTTTGCATGTCAGGGTTGTCATCAGTAGACCCTAACCCACAGCTCTGTCTGGCTGAGAGGATCAGCCTTGCTTTTACGCACTTCAAGCACTGTCTCTCTGAACTCCAGTCACCCTGTGCTGGGTTGCTCGGCAACTGAAAGCATCAGCAGAGATACCCAATAAGTTAAATTGCATCAGCTGGCTGATTTTTGCTGCTGCTGTGGAGTACTGTTGTCAGAGGCAGTAATGCTGAAGGGGTTTGTAAGGTGGCTGGATATCCCTGGGTTTCATCCCTCCTCAATCAGTGTGTTCTGAGGTGTGCCTTCATTGAACGCTGTACTCGGGTGTGTTTGATTAAACTCGTAGTAAAACCAGGAAGGGCTCAGGCTGCTATGCAGTGGGAGTCTAATATCCCTCCCTGCTGTCTTTGGCAGGGTGATGGAGATCAGGCTTGTTCAGCAAATGATTGTAACACAGCAGCATGTTCAGGAAAGCACTGGCATTGTGACTTTGGGGTCGATTTGTCACGTTTCATTTGCACTTTTTCAGGGATCGAGAGCCTTTGATTCCAGGTGTAAAAATAGCTGTCCTATTAAGAGGTACATGATGAGTTCTCTTCTGTTGCTTTTTGAAAGCTAATGAAAGGAACTCACGCCCGGCCTTTGAGAGAGCATTGCATCGGAACAGATGGATTGATAAGATAGAATCCACTGTGGACAGGAGGGTGGGTTTTGGGTCAGATCTCTCTCTCGCTCTCTCTCTCTCTCTCTCTCTCTCCCTTGTGAAAATAGCTGACAATATTACTAACGATAACCCTTCCATTTACTTTAAATAAACAAAATATATATATAAACAGGGATGGAAATCCGACTCCCATTGCATATCAGTTTGATCCATCACGGGTTGTATTATGAGTTCAGAAGAACACGCCTAAGCTTGTTACCTCTGTGGCTAATCGGGCTCCTAGTAAAACCTGGAAGTGGTGACACTGCTATGCAGTAGGAGTCTTATTACACAGAAATAGGCCAGGTGATCACAGTTGCGTTGAGCAGCACTGTGACATTACAAGATTTACAACCTCTGAGTCATGTGCTAATTGTCTGGTGGGGTTACCAGACCCCACCCCCTCACACCTTCCTAAAATAACGATAGCACCCATTATATCTGATTAGATGCATTTCAGCACCTCTATAGCAGTGATGTGAAATCTCTCACACACGTTGTGCTTGCTGTTCTGGTAATCGCTATATTGTCTATAGTCTCCACAGTACAGTATACAGTATTGGTCTATCCATACACTTCCTGGGAGAAATCTCCAGAGACCTGCAGATAGACTTGATTCCATTATCTTTGACTTCTTTGACTCTAGACTGTGGGATTGTGAGGAATGAAGCAATCAGAGGCAGCAAAAGCTGATTACTGTATCTGCTGCCTTTGGTTTGCAGAGTTTGGCACCAGGCAGTCACTGGCCTGCCTGCCCTCATCTGTAAGAAGTCAAGGATGGTACAGTGAGCTTTGCTGTCTGTTTTTAGCTGGCTCACAGTAAATCATTGAGGGTCTGGATTTTCTGAGCGTTTAGTCCTATTTTTGTTTTTTGAAAGCGATAAAACGCCTGTTCCTTTTAAAAAATGACATCGCTAATATAGCCTTTTGTCTCCTGGGACCTTCTAGTGAGGGATTGCATCACCGTTGCCGTGGAAACGGTTGCATCAGAGCCGACACAAATGTGGCATAGACTGTCCTCGGGGACCCTCGTGAGAATCCCACGTCCTCATCTCCTTGAGCCTTGCCTGGTGAAATGTGGTTGATTGTATACCTCGGAACACTGATCACATTCCAGCTCCATTCCGGCTTTGGAATGGAATTCTAGAATCCCTCTGTGACATCACCCGTGCCCACCCCATTATCACACTCCGTTACCAAGGCAGGTTTTACCAGCACACCAGGCTGCTTTCGATTTTATAGTTTCCTGTTTGAAAGAGATGGTGCAATCAGTGAATGAATACTTTATTGAGGCTTGCAAAGTAAAAAAGGTCTTCATAATCTGTATTTGAATATGTCATCAGTTTTCAAGCAGTAAGCTGCATTCACTTTAAACCCAGGAGTTTTCCGCAGTGGCTGCATGTAACAGTCCTGTCTTAATTACTGTGAAGGTTAGTGTTGACGGGGGGAGCTGCGGCTCCTGAAAGCAGGGATCATGCAGGCCTGTCCACTCCGTGCCGCACTCCTCGACGATGGGATTAGCGGTGACTCGTTCCCTTGAGACCTCCCATCAGCATTCGCTTTCCCCCAGCCCTCACAGACACACTGCTGCTTAACAGCTTTGACACACGGAGAGGGGATGGGAAGTGCTTTAAATCTGAAGAATAATCCTACATGAAATAAAAAAACAGCATTTCATTTTGTAATAGAATACTAGTATACCGGCCCATTCCATGAGACTGTAACTTGTGTTACTGTTGGAGAAATCATCAATGTCCATCTGCTGGCAAGACCCAGGCTTTTCAATGATCAAAACGTCTGCGTTTAAGGACAGACCCGTCACCTCAATGTGGCCCCCCTGCACGCGTTTTCGTCAGGCATGTGTAATCCTGGAAGCACAGCAGCCAGCTGCAGTTCAATGTTATTATTGTCATTCTGTCTTTATTATTATTGTTTTGCTTGCTTCCGTTTCTTTTCAGACTCTTATACGTTTGCGTTA
Source organism: Polyodon spathula (assembly GCF_017654505.1). Lineage (NCBI taxonomy): Eukaryota > Metazoa > Chordata > Actinopteri > Acipenseriformes > Polyodontidae > Polyodon > Polyodon spathula. The sequence continues at coordinate 637,702 of NW_024472252.1, read as the reverse complement.
TGTTTTTTTTTTTTTTTTTGTAATTTGTATTTGCTCACGGACCCACAGTTCAGATCGTGTTCCGTTTTCTTATCTTCCAGAAAAGGACACGACACACACATGCATGGTGTGATGGGAGGCATGTCACAGTTACATCCTGAATGAAATAAACGGCTGATGCAGGTGTTGATGCTGGCCAGCTGTGTGTGTGTGCGTGTGTGTGCAGTGAAGGGATTCTCTCTCTCGCCGGTACGACGTGCTAAAAGCATTTTGTCGTTTCCTTTCCTAGAAGCTGGTCATTAGGAGTCATTAATAGGGTTACGGTCGGAGTGCCTTTTAATTGGGTGCTCCTGGGCCCTCTGCTGGCAGGTGGGGATCAGGTTGTTGTTGTAAAGGAGAGCTGGTTCTGTGGGTGCATTGTAAACCACATGTCAGAAATCAACCAATCGCAGTCAAGTATTTGCTAAATTCCTGTTCTAGTTAGAATTACAATTGGAGCCGCATTGTTAGTTGAAATTACAAGTGTAGTTACATTTATACGAAATAGTACCATAAACAGCTCCCAGCATTCACACGCTTACTCACGTGATTAATCACAGGAGCAAGTACAGAAACAGACTCGTTACTCTGTGTTAAACCCAACGTGGAACTGCGAATGATCAAGCTTGGAAAGGCGTGCCCTTCTACTTGGCTCATAATTAGCTCTTGTGTTTGAATTGAAGTGTAAATGGTTTGCGAAATGCAATTAGATGTGATTTGCTTAAGCTGCTTCTCATAGCAAGCTAACAGTGCTGCTGTAATTGCAGTCATCAATCAGCAACATTGTCCCGATAGACAGTGGATCACGTGTTTGTCAAATGGTGCCACTTTTTAAAATAAGCACGCCCAATGAATGCACAGCTGACCTATAATTGCAGTTGATTTTGCCCAATTGCAGCTGGACAGGCCTCGGGTCTGTCGCATGACGGTTGAGGGGGGGGCGTGAAACCGAGGGCTGACCTGCTGTCTGTGTTTGTTCGCAGGTGAAGCAGCTCATGGAAGAGGCTGTGACGAAGAAGTTTGTTCACGAGGACAGCAGCCACATTATCGCGCTGTGCAGTAAGTGACGGATCAGCTCCGAGGCGCTCTGTTTAAGAGTTTCGTTGTTAAAGTTTGGTTTAAAGGCGACCAGAGGAAATTGCGTGACGCTCTCCGTATGTGTCATTTCATTTACAGGTCCCATACATTGTCTTATATAGAAATGTTGCTCCCCATTTTAATTTTTTTAGTTCCATTTTTATCATATACAAAGTTAGAAATAAGACTTGCATTTCGTAGCAGTTTGATCCACTCCTGGTTTCACTATGAGTTTGGGCGACACACCCAAGCTTGTTACCTATACACTGTGTTTAATCAAGCTCGTAGTAAAACCTGGGTGAAACTGCTATGCAATAGGAGTCTTATTTCCATCCCAACTTTTCTGAATGCAATGAAAGTACAGCAGAGTGAGATGTGTAGTAGAAAGGTTTAAGGGTGTGACGATTTGCTTATGTGATTTTTGACCCCAAAGGGAGATTGATCTGTTTCTTCATCATGACTTTGATTGGGGTTTGGGGTTCTGAGAAACAAGGACAGAAGCCGGTTTCCGTTGGGAATATCAGCAGAGTTAAACAGTCAATGTTTCTGTTCAGAAGCTCTTGTGCTGCCTGCTGTGACTCATGCATTTATTGACCATTGTTTAACCAGAAATCAAAAACCTGTTGTGCTGGCCAAGTCTGGTGACATCATGCTTTACAAATACAGTATGAAATGAAAACGCACGCACGCACGCACACAGTGTATTTAAGTCCATTTCACAACCAGTGGTGTAGTTGAGCCAGCACTGTTTTCTGTAGATGTCATCGTAACACTCTGGAACACATAATGTAATGCATTTTGACAAGATGGAGAGAGGCACTTTGCAGGGAATACTTGGCTAAATGCATTCCCTGTTATATGTGTTACTAGAAGTTCAGCATGCAAATAAAAAATTAGTATCACAATTCTTGTTTTAAGACTGTATTTTGGTGGCGTTCTGGTACCTTCGGATTTAGGACTGCTCCCCTGTCCTCAGCACTGTGCAGCCTGGGTGTGACGCACTTCATTGTGCAATGGGGCTACCTGGCATTTACCAAAAGGCAGACAAGCACACACTTTAAACATTGACTCATTATTTTAGAAGGGTCTGCTTTTGTTTTTTTGGGAACACGCCATAGAAGAATAAAGACTTGAGGCCAGTTGTTGTCTCAAGTAGCCTTGCCTGTAGATTAGAAGCTCCTCTCAAGACGTGGCAGGGCTGTGATAAGGGCATATTAAATGCCTGCGTAAACAGGGAGAGCGTAATCTCTCAGGAAATGAACTGGCAAAGAATTTGCTATTAATGGAATTATTCAACCCTGGAAGCTTATAGCAGCTGCCTCTCTGAATGGAAAGGTGTGCGCTTTTGAAATAACACCTTCCTTCTTTCTTTTTTTCTTTTCTGTATAAGACCATTCCTAATGCCCTAGAGAGAGAGTGTCCTGATCAGTGCTTTCAGTCTAGCAGTGACCCAGTTCACCCGTTAGCAACACAGTACCATTCTCCACAATGCCCTTATCTCAGCCACAAACCTATTGAATGTAATTAGCTATATGCACAGCAGGAGAGTATGTTTCAGGTAGCTCTGGAGAAATCATATTTGCTGCAGTTTTCTGTTGTCAGAGAGGCTGCTGGTGCGTGCACACAGTGTTTGCAGCTGGAGACCTGCTCGTCCAATTGCAGTCCATTAACACTGTTTCATTTTCCAAAGTTTTATTAATGAACGGAAATGTTTGGTTCATTAGCGCTGCAGACAGTAATTGTTATTTCCAGGAGTGGAGTTATCATGTCATTTTCATTCATTGCACTTATTCATTTATTAGTCAAGCACTTCTTTGTGTAATGTACAGGGTGACCTTTCCAGAGCTGCGTGACGCTTTGCAAATGTTAAAGATCTGCACGGAACGGGGGAGCATTTCAATAACGCACCGGGCCTAGGAATCGGTCAAGTGTTTAGCTCGAGGGACACGCTGCACAAAGTGCTTCATGCATTTGATCGTGTGAACATGGGGGAGTTATCGGTGACCGCTTGAATAATAATGGCTGCAAATTCATAATGAGTTCCGACTGAATGTCACGGGAGAACAGCACCCGAAGGTCTTATGAAGTCGTTCATTTTGGACGGAGCCCTGTTCGTCCATGTGGATTTAATTACCCGTGTGCATTCCGTGTTCCGTTGCAATCAGTGCTGTTGATCACGTGTATAAGACACGCATGTAATAGCACTTCTCGCAACGCCCTGGCGGTCGAGTATGCACACCTTATGCGTTTGTTACAAAGAAACATGGCATGCATACGGGTAATTCCCTTCAGCTGAATTCAAAATGACATCACACATTAAAACTATAGTACCCTCCGAAAATAAAAGATAGTATCCTATCGCCAGTGATTAGTGGAACAGAAACAGCCCCAAATTGCTGCTGACCTTTTATAGTCAAATCAGCAGGTGTGATCTGCCACAGAGCGGCTTTAACCAACTGAATGCGATTCCTATTGAGCCTGCTGGGGTGCCCAGCGTACCGGACACAAGCTTCAATTCATCATCCGCTTGAAGAGAGATGCACAGTAGACCAGTGGAAGGAACATCTTCTTATAAACCTGCGCGCAGTCCTGACGTGACCGCAGGGGGCTTGTGCAGTGATTTCAGAAACTGTGAATAAAACTGGAAACCTTTTATTGTTTATTTTTTTAGTAGTCCTGAATCCTGTCTTTTATAAACTACAGCTTTTACATAATAAATATAATAATTCGGTATCACCCTGCCATTCAGCGTTGGTGCCGTATTTGAGCTGGAGGATCTTCTTCTAATACAGTGTAATGTAACCTGCGCAGCGGCTGTGAAGACGTTGATCAGGGTTGTGCAGGCGGTGAAGCATGCTCTTGGTGGTTAAGCATATCCTTATTGATCAGATCCTGTTTGATTTCAGCACCAAGGGCAGCACCGCCTCACCCGTTAGCATGATCAGTACAATCTCGCTTTCAAGATGCGCTGCCCCTGTTCTGCAAACCTGTGCTGTTCCAAAGGACTGCTCTCCTCTACCTCTGCAAGGAACAGAGGCATGCATGTTTCTAGTGCATTGCTTTATCATTTTGTAGTTTGCTTCCCTGAGCATTTACATGTTTTTTTTTTATGTGCTCAAACCTACATGATTCTGCAGCTCTCGGTGTGAGTGATTAGCAAAAGCTGTTCTGCGTGCAGGTTGAGTCTCAAAACAGGGAAAGACAGCATAGATTTGAAACTCCTGAATCAGTACCTGCTACACACACTGTGGTCTCCTGTGAAACACTGGATTCTAATGAATGCAGGTCTGAAGATGATTCCTTATGATTCTAGATGCGATTGGATTCGGGTGCAGGGCATTGCAGAGGTGAAATGTAGTGGCGATACTTTTTATATGCAACTATTTCCTTTTTACCTAAAAAATGACTGATCTGGCAAAACAATAAAACAGAACCCTTTGTATTGGCACAGGTATTAGTAAGGACAGCACACTGCAGATGGTGGCAAACCTGTTCGCATGTGTGCAGCATTTTATTAATGATCCTTTTATACCACTTATTTTTGTCTTTAAAAAAAATGTCAAAACAGGTTGTATGTACTGTGTGGATTACAATGACACAGACCGCTCCCCACGTTGACATGCTTACTCTGTCTATTCGAAATAACCAGCAGTAAGAACCACAGGGGCAAATTCAGAAACCTTGTAGAACTTTTACTGGTTTTCAAACAAACTGGGGGGGGGGGGTCACCAAAAGCAGTTGAAAATGCAAGAACATCGATCGAATGACAAATGAGAAGTGTAATTGATGAAGGCTGTGGTATAATTACAATGACTCAGGTGTGCTAAGGTTCAAGTAGCGTTCCATTGTAATTGCAGTGAATTAGGCATTGCACGGCCACTATAGTAAGTGGCTGCAGTTGTGCCGCTGTTTCTGCCGGTTCATTCCCTTGCAGTCACAGCTCCTGTTGGGAGTCCCAGTTGTTTCCATTTACCGAGTTGCTCTGTATCCCTGGCAGCAGACTGTAGACTCAAGCTGGGTTACATTGACGTCCAATATTAAAAAAAAAAAAAAAAAAAAAAAAAAAAAGAGAGAGAAAGTGGGGGGGGGGGGTGGTATTATGTTAATGCTGTATGAATAAAGGGCAGTGGTTCGGCAAGGCTAGGATCTGCCAGCGTGTGACTGTTTGTTTGCTTCTCCTTGTTTACAGCCTGACTGTGATGATTTGTACCTCGTCGTTTCCCTTTGTTCTGCTCTAATTTGATCTCTATTTAACATGAATCACGACTCTCTGTACGCAGCCAGCGGGGACTCTGTGTTCTGCAGTCTCTGTGCTGACGCTGGACATTACTCAGAGCCAGCACAGCCCTGGGTAATAGGGCAGCGTGTGTGTGTGTGTGTGGGGGGGGAGGTGGCTGGTTGCCTAAGCTCTCTTAAATGCTTGGTTTTAAAATCTAGAGCACTTTTTGTCACCAGGCCCCCTTCTCTTCTGTTGAAGATCTTTACACTTTTTACCATGCAGACATCTCGAACAGCGCTATCCTGTGAAAGTAAAAAGGTTGCTTTTACCCCCCCCTCCTCGATTTGGAATGTCCAGTTCTGTTTTTTCTCCTCGCCGCAGCAGGTCCCCCACACAGCACAGACGCTCTGAGGGCGTGCGAGCATCCTCCCATCTCACGAGCCTGAAACCAGAACCGCTTTCAGCAGAGCAATCCAGAGCAGAGGCAGACTGGCTAAAGATTTATGATTAAAATTGCAGTGTTGATACAGAATCAGTAGCTAATGAATGATGAACGTGCTTAGTACTAGCACAGATATATTTAAACAGGGTTCAGTAATGAACCCGAGAAATATGAAATGTATTTGTGAAAGGATACAAGATCAATCCGAGAGGGCAGTTATTTTAGAATACTGTGCAGCTGTTAGAAGCCGTTAAGTGAAACATTTAGAAGAAGCTAATGAAGAAAAGCATAGCAGCCACGTGCAACTTCTTATTGAGCTGTTTGGCTGTTAATTCAGTTTCTGGATCCTTTTCAAAGTGTCATTAGCAGACTGTGTTGGACCTGCTCGCTTGTTGATTGGTCTCATTTGTTTTCTCTGTCCCTGTTCTGAATATAATTACCCCAGTCTTGGGCTCACGTTCTCAAGTGGTATGTGAGCACCTGGAGGGGTGTGTGTGTGTGTGACTGCAGCTCTGAAACTTATCGGGGCCCAGCGATTTTGTGAGCTGACAAATAGATTAGCAGAATGAAATCCATTCCTGGAGGACTGGCTTCAGCTGCGCTGAGCCCAGCTTGCTTGCTCCCACAGTTTTCCATTTGTAAATCGAGAGCGACACCGAATCAAACTGAAAACACCAGCGAGATCAAACCTAGAGCTCACAGACGCCACTATAGTATATACAGTCTGCAGCTGTTTTATAGATGAATAGAATAGAGCCACAGTGTTTCTGCAAGACTTCATCTCCAATCAGTATAACACACACACACACACACACATATACAACCAGGAGCATTTGCATCAACAGGGCTGCTTCACGTTTGAATAAGAAGAGGTTTTTTTGTTGTCGTCTCCTTACTCGGCTCAAATCTGCAGCCTGGGAGTTTTAATTCAAGCTGTCTCCAGTCTGCCTGTTCTGCATCTCTGCTAATGAACAGTGCTGCTGCATGTCCCTAATGAGGCAATTACAGCTGCCTGTCTTGTGTCGCCGACGCACTTCGCACGTGCTTTTTGTGCCACATCAACCAGGGCACGGCAGGGAGTCTCTGTTTAACACCGGCTTTCATTCTCCTGCCTCTTTTGTTGCTCGTGAATAAATGAGGCACGATCTGTTTGTTATCCGTGACCCAGGAGAAGCGCTCTTCAGCTAACTATAGTTCCTCGTTGTTATTGGAACTATTTATTTTTAACGTTTCTGATTTGGCTAAGAGCGCCTGCGTTATTGATCAATACATTTTCTAAAAAAAATAATAGTTTTATAGCAATTGAGACCACCACAGAAGATGCAAGGGCACCTGTGTACATGATAACGCACGCTACGAAACGCTTCTGTGCATTCACTCATACTGTACAGCCCTCCTCAAACAGGGGGACTTAATACTGTCGTTACTGGTCTGACGTTTTCACTACTTCTCTTGAATTTTCTGAACGGGCAGGATAAGACTCTAGTCCCAGTGTGCAGGGTGATCTTGCTATTCTGTTTTTAATGCTAATTACATCTCTCCTTATTTGCACACTTCTGAGATGGCTTCAAAGCCATTAGTTTTGAGATGAGAATGTGAAGCACCGGGCATGGTCGATACAGCGGTGATTAAGAACGCTCCCTCCCTCTCGGAGATTAATTGCATGCCAATAGCTGATTCGCAACATCCTTGTAATCGGTTGGATTCTGCAGGAGGTGCAGCAGTTTGAGCCGTCCCAGGTGTTATAGGAGCATGTCGTCCTAATCGAAAGAAAGTGTGTTTGTGTTTCAAAACGTTCCAAAGGTTTGATTCTCTAAATAGCATCGTTATCGCGCCTCGTTCTTCCTGAACCCGTGCTCGGTTTGGCATCTTCGTTCCGTCAGGGTAGGTAGGCAGAGTCTCTGGGATCAATGCAGGGGATTGATCTGAGCGCTGTAGTAATTCAGCTGGGTGTAAGTGGAGCCGGGGCACAGTGTTTGCTGGTCATTAGCCAATAGGGAAGACAAGCCTCTTGGGGCATGCTGGAGAGTGAACTCTTTCACTGTAGCGGCTACCAAACATGTGCTGTCTGCAAATAACCATTTCAGCTTGACAGCTGGAAGAGGCTGCCTTTGCAGAGCTGCTAAACGTCTGAACTGGCTTTTAAACTGTAAAAATCACAGGGGTAGGAGGGGCACAGGGGGCTCTGCTGTAATCTCTGGAGTCCCGGGTTTGACTGCAGTTCAGCTGAAATGAATTGTTCGCTCTCAATTTAACTTGGGGAAACTCCATTATGGGGCAGCACACGGCATCCTGCTGCATTTACAAAGAACCAGTATTACAAATAGCACCTTTCCTTTCTTTCTTTCTTTCCTGAGTGCCAAGAGGTCTATTCAGTTGATCCAAACATCTGTTCTCAATAACAGGGCAAAAAATATATTTTAAATAGTAAAAGGGGACAAAACTTGGCATTTTATTTGCATGCAAAGAAAGAAAACTACGCGAAAGAGACCCACATGCTATTATCGACGTGGGTTTCACCAAATTGGTTTGATTTTCACAGTTTTGATCCAATTGAAAAGACCCCCCCAAAGTGTGATTGAGGTGTCAGTCCCTGTGCACACAGCACAGTACAGAACAGAACATTGTAGTCAGAGACAGCTAAGTGAGATCCTTTACCAGCAGACAAAGCAACGTGATGTTCCCTTTTCCAGACACACAATAAAAAACTGGAGGACGTCTCAATTCGTGGGCAGCCCTGTGAGTGACAGGGACACGGGACACGCTGGCGGTGTGCGTAGGCAGCCTCGTGGCTCTGTCAGCGAAAGATCCTCTCACTGAGGCAGACAGCCCTTCATGGCTCTGCTTCTCCCTGTGGCTCAGGCTGCAAGGAGAGTCAGAGGCTCAGTGCTGACCTCCCTGTCAGGACCACTGTCTGCAGCCTGGCCTCCCTAGACAGGAACCACACATTTAACGAACTGGTAACCAGAACCGTGGAGATTGCTTTAATCCAGGCTGCTTAATTAGACTTTTCTGCGTGGCCAGGGTAAACTTGTATAATTAAACACAGCTGCTGCTAAGCATTAAATCAGCTACAAAAAGATGATTGGGGAATAAAGCCATTAATATATATCGCCTACCCTGTACATTCAGAATCAGAGCAATCAGTGTGATGACGGAGTTGATGAGCGTGTTGTGTATCAGCAGAACGTATAGAATAAGAATCGCAATGAGATGTTGAATCGCCATTGGATTAGCTGTTCTCATACATATGAATGGACACCCCCATGTATCCCCAGACTATAATAATATCAATAAGTTCTGCTGACTGATGTTGAAGTTTGATGACAGCAGATGCAAGCGGGGGGGGTGAATCCGGGATCTTCGTGGAAGAGGATGGGGGAAGGGGTGAAGGGAGCTGCTGGCATCCCAGCTCTGCATTCCCTGGGGTCAAGGAGCTGAGAATTTCTGTACCTCTTCACAGTTTTGTCAGCCCCTACGCTCGTTGCGCTCGTTATTGAGAACGCAAGGAATTGGAGCCAGCGGGGGGGGCCAATCAATAAAGAACACGGCTCCTTACCTCTGTCAGCGCTCCTGCCGAGCGGATCTGAGACCGGGCTCGTTAGGAGGAGCTCTCCCAGGAAGGCTTGTTCTGCGGCGTGGAACGTGGTTATTAAGAGACTCGGCTGCTTGATTAATCTTATTGTGATGATGGTTTGAGGAACTGCGTCCTGCTCGCTCTGCAGTTCAGTGCTTGTTTAAATCAGCCTCGCCTAATGTCTGTAGGCTGCAGAGTGAATTCGGGTTGTTTCGATGCGTGTGTGTCTGCATGCCAGTGCAAGGTTGCGGTGTCTTCGTCTCTTTCATTGATCGAGGTGTCATTCGTGATGTAGGGGGCTGTGAAACTACACTTAGCTCTGATTTGATAATGTTTTTTTGTTCATCTCCCAGTAGGCTTGGGAAGGGTTGCTGTCTCTTCCATCAAGTCATGTGACAGTACATGGCCTTCCATGCTTCCAGCAACCAGGAAAGCTGAGCTGTAATCTAAAGACACAAGCTTTTAGTAATTCAGTCCATACTAGGGCATCGGGGGAATTCTCCAACCTCTACTCCCTACCTACACCTCTTTGTACATTGCAGCCTCTTCCCACCTCCGCACTGACGAGACCCAGCCATGCTTAGCTGCAGGGGTCTGACCAGACCAGAATACAGTCCAGAGCTGCACATATATAGCCAGCTCTGGACTGGAAATCTAATTGAGCCTTAAAGGGCAATAACGCACAATCCAGGAGCCGTGAAAGCAAGCATCAGTCTTTTCATGATGGTGAAATCTCCTGTTGATGATATCTTGCAACCTTCAGGGCACCAGGGATAATTGCAGTGTGACCTGGAGAAGTTGATGATGATGACTTTGAGGGAGAGGAGTGGAATGACTCGGGGGGGGGGGGGGGGTATAGTCAGTGGGTTGCTGGTGCGATCTCCTTGGATTGCCTCTGCCCGGCAGAATGAGGGCTTATTGACTGAGTCCACAGTGTGAGTGGATAGTTTGTATCCACAGTAAAGCACCTTTTCTGCTTAGTGCAGGTTATTCATAGAACCCATGCCCTTTATGACAAAGTTGGGTCAGAAGTCTAAAAACTTTGACCCAGCCCCGTTCTGTCTTAACTATTAAGTTCTGTATTTTCCCGTTTTGAGCTCTACTTTTACTCACCCTGACTGATACTGAACTTGTCCTAATTTGAAGAGGGAGTCAAGACAAACATCATAATGATGGTGATGATTATTAACTACATAATCCAGAATAAAAGCTGTACCCTAGAATAGCTCCCAGAAGATCTCTGAATTTGTGCTGGAGGAAGTGTGTGTGTGTGTCTGTGTCTGTCTGTCTGTGTGTCTGTCTTGGCAGTGCGCAGGCTGGCTCACTCTTAAAATAAGCTGGGTGATCTTTCAAGTCTGAAACTGACTGTCCAGTTTTTAAGGTTTCCTGTAACCAAACAGGAAAAGCAGTGAGCTGGGCAGGGAGAGAATTAAAGCCGTGAATCAGGCTTGACACTCCACAGGCGATACAAAGAAGCCTCCTGTGTGGGGGCAGCTCAGTGATAATCCTGTGCCGGGGAAAAGAACTACTGATGAGGAACGAAGCTGTAATGAACTTGTGTGGAGAAAGCCTGCGCCTGGCCAGTCCAATTACCTTCCTTATTGCTTGTGATCAATCAGGAGGGAGAGGATGTGTTTACAGCGACGTGCAGAAAGATTTCGGGAATCTGTCCCAAACCAAGGGTGGAAATGACTCCTGTTGCATAGCAGTTTCACCCTTTCCAGGTTTTAATGCAAGCTTGATGATCCACAGTGTACCGCTATCAATCTCCAGCTGTGCCTTATTAAACTCCTAGTAAAACCAGGAATGGATCAAAGTGCTATGCAGTGGGAGTCGTCTTTTCAGTAGAAATGAACATCTTACGTAGCAAGGAGTTTTATACATTCCTCAATAACTGCCGCCTCGGATTCATTCAGGAAGGTTGGGGTAGATGCATATCTGTCGCAAAGTCTGTCTTCCAGAATGTTTCAAACTCCTGTCTTACCGATCTTGACTGAAACCTGAAGTCCGGGGGCTGGCCTTAAAATGTAAAACCTGTGACTTGCATTGTATCGCTAGTGCGTCTGAACATCACAAATACGCTTTTGCAGCCAAGAGAGGATGTTTTGACCTCCGTACTGAACCTATTAAAACTCTGTATTTGACCTGCCTCTCTGTTGGCACAGATACTTTAGGAGACGCTGTGGTACAGCGCTGGATTTATTTGTATTCATTAATACTGCTTCAAACACCAGCCTCGAAAGGGCAACTCTGTTCTCTGAACGTTGAGCATACATAAAAACTGTAAGGAATACAGTGCCTTCTCCCTGAGGCTTTCCCCAGGAGGAGGAGGATGCACAAAGCAGGGTTTCTCTAGTTTTTTTTTCCTCCTCCCCCAGAATTTGCATCTGCAGCCATCTGCTTTATTCCACTTCATTACTGCCAGTCGCTCTGTGTCGTGAGAGAGCGAGGCGTTCTGTTTAAAGTGTAAGAAGCAGATTAGTCTTGTCTTGCAAGAGAGATGGCACTTGTGCAGCAGGGCTCAGTGTACCTGTCTCCTATAGCCCCAGCTCTGTTACATTTTCACCTGGGCAAATGATACGCCTTCAATTCACGTGCGGGACGGAGGTAGTGTGGAGATATAGATTGGGATTAGCATGCCGCTTGTGATGCCGAAGGTGAATCAATGTGAATTGGAGCTGTGATTGACTAAATAGAAAAGCACCTCCTTTTTTTTTTTTTTTTTTTTTTAATTCTTTTTACAAAAAGCAAACTCTTTCCCTATTCGGCGCTCTGACTCCCTTTCTAATACTTTGACTATTTTGTATTTAGGATTATTCACTATACAGGGATTGCAAAGGAGAAGGGAAAAGAAGAAACAAGAAAATCTCAATTTGTTTCATCCTTCAGTACAAAGTTACTTTACAAGACTGCCCTAGGACAACTGATTCAATACATTTCAGTGTCTTCTACTGTACTAACAGACTGATTTCCCAAGGCAATAATCATTGAGTGATCGTCGCATTTTCTACCGAGCGACTTGTTAGAGCCTTTCCTGATGAAAGGTGCTCGTTTATAAATAGACTTGTCTCAATAAGTCGCGACTGCCCATCGTCCAGACAGACTCTGCCACATTGGCCCTGCCTGGCAGGATCTGCAGAGCCTGTGGCCCCTCTGCGCTGAGGCTGCGCGTGGATATTGCACTGAGAATCTCAAGCTCGCACCGCGACGCAGGAGCGTGCTGTTGATCACGCGTGTGGGCGTTCAGCTCGCGCGTCCTCCACAGAGAAACAAACAGAGCACAGCCTTCCAGGACACTAATAACCTCCATATGTTAGCTTGACTTGATAATGAGCAGCACACCAACAGGACAAGACCAATAATAAACAGGACACCAAGGACCACGTTTAATGAGCTGTGGTCAACTCAGTTATTTAAGGCACTCAACAAGGGCGCTTGTCAGAGCCTTTAAATAAATTTAGAATTGTTTATTTATTTGTAACTTTGTTTTATATATATATAGTATATAATATGGCAAGTTTTGCACTGGAGCGTAAGTGAGTGTAGGTCTTCTGGGGGAGTTTCAATCACAAGAAAGTATTGTTGATTGATTATTTTAACGATTTGATCAACAGCTGGGGATGGGGGAGAGAGAGAGAGAGAGGTCATGTTCTCTTAAACATTGACAGCGCTTGCATGCTTTTTATTCTTTCTTCAATGAATGCATGTTCAATACAGGCTGACTATCAAAGAAGCCAGAATGAATTTGTTTTAATTAATTTATTTCAAAGAAGTTAAATAATGAGGTCTTTATAACTAGTCCTCTCCCATTCTGTTTTGGCCCCTTGCACTGCAAAGTGGGATCACTCCAGTCAAATTCCCAGGCAGCCAGACAGATGCCGCAGTCCGTATTGCTAATAAACCCCGCGTGGAGCCTGTTTGTGGGAATGGGTCCCCTCTGAGCTCTTCCAGCGCTGTGCATTTACGAGAAGCTCTTGTTTCTCTGGCTGGGAGAGGCTGGGGAAACAACCGCTAATGAAGCCATTTGTCAGGTTTCTAATGATCGGACGATAAACAATTGCTTCACGTCATTTAAGTTGCAATCTTTTACACTGCGTGATCATTGAAGCAATCTGGGAGCTGCCAGTTTCACAGTAATACTGAGCGGACAGTCTTCTGCTATCAGGGAGAGTGAATTTATTACAGGGATGGGAAGAAGACTCCCAGTGCATAGCAGCTAGTTCCATTCCTGGTTTTGCTATGAGCTTGTTACCTATAGTGTGGCTAATCACGCTTGTAGTAAAACCTGGGATGGGTGAAACTACTATGCAATAGGGGTCTTATTTCCATCCCTGCTTTCTGTCTATAATAATTATGGTTTTTAATGCAGTTTCAGGGCGGTGGTGTATAGACTACCAGGTGAAGTGTAAATGCTAACTGATAGGAGGGGAGTACACTCTCACAGCCTCGCAGTTTCAGAAGCACACATAATGCTGCTGTTTTGTTCTTCTCTTGGGAAGAGACACTAAACACTTTGGGTAATTTTGCAGCTCCTTAAGTGGTTCGACTCCGGCAATAAAAACGCAGTTACCATCATAAAACACACTGGCTTTCCAAGCACAGCTGATGGCGCCGCCACGCTGTCGGTTAGGAGGACCGGTATTGAAATCATTTTTAATGAAGTCTGTTGTGATTTGGAAGGGGTGCGTCTGCTGTCTGATTTTTAGATGCAAATCTTTCTTGCAAAAAATAAAGGAAGAAATGCCCCTGGTCCCATTTCACATCCAGTTTTTTATTGTGGCATTAATTTTGTTTAATAGCATTTTATCAGGCTGGGCAGCTGAAGTGTCTCGCTGGAGGCACAGTTGGGCAGTTGGACTTTATTACCCATTCGCTGTGTGAGAAACGCTGCAGAAATCCTTACCTTTGAGAAGCATGTCGCGGCTTTATTAAAGCCGAGTCGGGCTGTGTTCTTTTCATAAAATTTTAACTGGGAATTGGGAACGCTACACTGTGCTGCCTGGGGTGGAGGAAGACCAGCTGCACCAGTGCTGTAGTGGGAGATTTTGAAATTCACTGCACTCTGAGTTTTATATTTTTGTATAGTTTGTCATAGTCGCTTATTGAAGTCGCTCCCACCTTTCTCCCTGGCTTAAGGAACTGTGCTCATGTGACTAATTTCTAAAGGCATCCCTCTCCTTAGTGTCTTAGTAAGACCTTTCTATTAGTAGGGTGCTCACTCCCAGGTCAGGACTGAAGCATAGAGACTGAACTGCTTCCTCACAAACTAAGAGGAAGGGTGCTCCCTCCAGTCCAGGGCAGGCTTGAGGCACACTGTAACAAGGAAGCTCAGAATGCCACTGCCTGCACTATCCCAGATCTGGGCAGTTGCGCCAATCCACCTTTACCAAGCTCCAGAATGCATCACCATAGCGACAGGACTGAGGCACTGCTGAGTACTGTGCTGCTGTAGATACTGTGCTGTATTGCTATAGATCCTGCTGTATGGCACTGTGTTGTAACACTGCTGCCCTGTCTCTATCCCCAGGCACAGTGGAAGCCTGTCTCCTCCACATGCTGAAGCGCAGAGCGGCCGGGTTCCTGCGCAGCGACAAGATCGCAGCCCTCTTCACCAAGATCGGCAAGGTGTCCTCCACAGCGGGGGAGGTGTGCAGGAAGGTGACGGAGCTGCAGCAGCAGCACGCCGAGGGAGGCAGGTGAGGGAGACCCTGGGTCGGCACAACGCTTTAGGGTTACCTTGGAGATCCAAGCCTCTTCTGTAGTAGGGATACTGCGTGCAGGAAAGGGGTAGTCTGATCCATCTGTATGTGTGTTTAGGGGATTGATCCCTACTGTGATGAATACAGCACCTTGGGGCCCGTTGATTTTAGCCTCGTCTTCACAGTCGCCACTTCAATCTGTGAGATTCATCAGAGCGGCCTGCCACCAGTAATTCAGTTAAAGGTTAACTGTGGAGAATGATGCTGGTCCGCAAGCAGCCTGCAGTGGTGTAGGAGCTCTTGAAAGCCAGGATGAGAATCCATTCAGTTGTCTGGTGGAATTAAAGCAATAGATTATTTATGGGTGCGTCTGTCTGGGGCTAACCCCCCCCCCCCCAATCATTTTAAAGGTTAAAACATCGATTCTGCCGCAAGCCTTGGATCAGCCTTGCCCTGTACAGAAGAAATCCAAAAGCAAATGCAATTGTGAGGAAGCGTTTAGCACTTAATTAGTTTAGCTGAAGGATGCTGGTTCCTCACTTAGCTGCACCTCGCCTCTGAATCAAGAGGGACTTCTGTGCAAATCCTGCCTGGAAATAACCTGCAGCCCAGCCTGGTGTGTGTTTGCATAAGGGCACAAAAAGACCTTTTCAAAATGTTTTTTAAAGGGTTTGAAAGCACCGCAAGCAACGCCTGTAGTCTCGAGTAGAAGCGATTGGCAGAAACGTGCAGCGATAAATGAGCAGAACACCACTGTAGTTGATGCTAACTAAATTTTGCTTGTTAGTGACATGTAATGTGTTTTTGTACAGCTCTGCAAAAACTCCCTGCTAATCGGTACGGCGCTCTCAGCCAGTTAGGTTGGTTTAACCCTGCATGAGGTCTTAAATTCTAAAACTACATTAGAAAGACTTGTTAGACCGATGGATCACTTTGTAGTGGGTTTGACAAGCTGGCAGTATGCTCCTGGCTCCTATTCACCCCGTAATGCCTTTCCACTAGCACTGGCGTTCTTTAGAATACGTTTAAAGACTGTTTCATTTTAAACTTGATTCATTTTATAAAGTTTGTTGAAAAAAAGTATTAAGTTTTTAAGCCACTCCTGAGTTCAGCCCCTCCCGCGCCCCCCCCTGCAGTATTGATAGGAGATGACTGAGTCTGTCTCAGTGGGCCGGGCTGAACTAATAAATCTCCTGAAATAAATGCATTTATTTCCCTGTCTGCGTTCTGTGCTCTCTCTGCTGGTGAGACGGCCAGCCCGCTGATAAATCAGGGTGCGGAGCGAGGAAGACGGACGCGCTCCAGCTCATTAAAGGAGCTGAGTGACTGATGAGGCAGCTGTCCCGGGCAGGACTGTTAGCCCGCGTATTTCCGCTGCGTCGTCAGATAATTATTGTCAGCTCCTGGGTTTTGGAGAGACAGCGGGTTGCAGGCACATCCACTTTCCTTTTCCGATTTTGCATAATTATGACATCTTCTCTCCCTTGTCTCTCTGCTCCACCTGGGAACGTGTTGTCAGCAGCCCTGAAGTTCGCTGCATTTTTCAACCAGTTTTCCTATTTTTTGTTTGACGTTGTACTCTTATGTACACAGATCAACCGCTAGCAGCTGTACATTTTAGAACTGTGCTATACGATGCAGCACGTAGAGACATTGGAAATGAGTCTCGTATGCAGTGAGGAGATCTAAGACGGGCAGCTTGCATTTCTGAGAACTCCACTGATAGGCGGCTGGCGATCCAGGGGGAAGTGATCTATATTTGAAGTGTGGTTAGGGATATAGGGCCACAGCATGGCTAAGTAAGCACTTCATAAAAATCCTACTTCTTTCTAATTGCTGCCCGGCTCATGGAAACTGCGACCGTGTAAATGAACAGCGTATTCCCCTGGTACATGGAAATGGTTTCTGTTAATTGGGTTTGTGGATAGAGTGGGTTTGCATGGCAGCTGCAATGCTCTTAACACTGTCAGGGATGCTGCTGTTGTGACTGCTTAGAAATGTTGGTGGACCGACACACCTCTCCTGTTTTGGAGAAGTGGTTTGGGAACAAAGGCTGTGTGTATTCCCACAGATAGGAAACTTAACTGGGTACACACGCAGTGACTGAAGGGTATCTAGGGCTGGATTTGTCTTCACACCAAAAAAGTCATGACTACAGTTTGTTCACATGTCAGTTTATACTAGCGGCAGTGCTGTGTTTTTCCTAAGTCACCTTGTTTCTCGGTGTGTCTCGTGCATGTCCTGTCCTCAGCATGTGCTTGCCTCCTCCGTGCAGGCGAGCCCAGTGCAGCGGTCAGGAGTCCCTGAAGAGGCAGGGCTCGACGGCAGGGAGAGCCCCCCAGTCCCTCACCCCCCAGGCCCTCAAGCACATCTGGGTGCGCACGGCCCTCTTCGACAAGGTGCTGGACAAGATCGTGCAGTACGTCGTTGACAACTCCAGGTAACCAATCCGGAACGGAGCGGAACAAAGCGGGGGGTCAGCCACGCGGGGCGGGGGGGGGGTTACAGGCACTGCAGTCCTGGGAGTTTAGTGGCAAGGATCTGTGAAGGGAAAGTTGAACAGGGATTATAGAAACAATGAAAATCACTTGCTGTTCATGCCAGGTCATATGCAGCTGTTCATACAGGTCCAGGAAATCAATGTAGGCAGTGTCATATATTTTGCAGTAGGATGCTCTCTGTTAAATGGACGAGCCACACCTCATTGCACCACGCATCAAAATAATCTGAGTCCGTTCCTCTTCACTTAAAGACATTTCACACCTGAAAGAAACAGAGAGACAGCCCACGTTAACAATGATGCAAGTGGCTTATGGGGTGAAGTCCTCCCTGGGATGTGTTCTAATCACTGTAAAGCATGCAAATAAACCAGGGCTAAACCCACCTTCCCTTACAGGGTGTTCTTGTTTACCTTGACCCTGGTGGCAGTCACCTCCTCGAACTCATGTTGGAAATACACTTTCTAAAAGCAAGCACCAGCTCCTTAATGTTTTCATTCAGTGCTTTGTGTTGCTGTCTCCTGCAGTAAATACTATGAGAAGGAAGCCCTGATGCACGATGCAGTGTATGGTCCTATTCTCGCAGCTCTTCTCGGTAAGTGAGCAGTACTGGGGGTCTTCTGGGTGGGGGGGCTGAGCTGACGATGGTAAAGCACAGGTGAGGGGCGCTGGTGTCGATCGGGCTGATTTTACCATTCCAAGTGGAGAAACAGCTGCTTGGGTTTGTGATGATCTCTGCTTATCTCTGTGGAGGAGAACAGCGATCCACACCAACCCAAGCAGCCTGTTCTTCACCTTTTTCACTTGGAATGGTAAATCCGCCCGATCGACACCAGCGCCCCTCACTGTGGAGAGTTCATTCTGAATAGTCGAGTCACCGTTCCGTGCAGTTCTAGTTTTGAACGTGTGGCTCATTCCAGCAGTGAAGCGGCTCTGCTAACGTTTTGGTTGTTTTTTTTTTTTTCTCTACAGTTGGGCCGTGCGCGCTGGAGTACTCCAAGCTGAAAACCAGTGATCACTTCTGGACGGACCCCTCGGCCAACGAGCTGGTGCAGCGACACCGGATCCACGGGGCCCACGGGCGGCAGGACTCCTCCCCATCCAAGAGGCCTGCCCTGGGGGTGAGCAAGATCCCACCCTCACCTTGCCAAACACACAGGGCAGCGCTGGCTGAAATAAAACCCGCAGCGGTGTGCCCTCTTTGTAACTGCGTCTGTGCGCAGTAGCGCTCGTGTTTTGCTGTAAGTGGCAGCCTGCACCAGCCTGGCCCTGCTGATTTTCATTTCTGCTCTGCTGACAGATCCGGAAGAGGCAGTCCAGCGGCAGCATGTCGGAGGACAGGTTGGCGGCGTCGGCGCGGGATTATGTGGAGTCGCTGCACCAGAACTCCAGGACACACCTGCTGTACGGGAAGAACAATGTGCTGGTGCAGCCGGTGAGTGAGCAGGAGCAGCTTCCAGTGCCACCACTGCGTTCAGCTCCATAGTAAAAACATAGCAAGGTGTTATAAAGCACAGGCAAGCATTGGAAAGAATAGCAAGGCATGGGAAAGCATATTAATAAACATGGCAAACCAGGGGAAATGCATAGTGTAAGAAAAGCATGGGTCCCTAATGCAGGTTCTTAACTGAAACACCAGCTCTGAGCTCTTTCCAGAAAGGGATATTACTTTCCAATTAGCATGAAATCTTGTCGGAGAACCTTCCCGAGCCCCCCTCCTTCGCTGTTAAGTGGAGACGATTTAAAAGGCCTTTTAAAATTGAGAGTGTGTGAAATACAGTCCCATTCCACCATGCCTGGGCAGAGGCAGTGAATTCTGCGAGAGGTTCTCTGTGGCTTTTTTGAAACTGTGAAATCAATATTTTGACTGACTGCAAAAAAAAAAAAAAATATATATATATATATATATTGCCCTAATTGTATTTCTGTTTGAAATCCTGCAGTGAAAACCAGGCTGCCAGACCTATTAAATAAGACCTTATTATTTCCACTGACACGGTGTAATGCGAGGCTATATGATGATTTTCCCCTGGCTGTTTCGTTCACTCTGGAGACCCTGGTTTCACGTCCAATGATGGCCTGTTTGTTTATTCCAATATGTCTTTGGTCAGCTTACACAAAGCTTGTCTCTGCTATGATTCAGAAGGAGCACATGGAGGCGTTGCGGGGCTACCTCTCTCTGCACCAGGCAGCCGGGCACCTCACCCTCAAGTGGACCCCCAACCAGCTGATGAACGGGACCCTGGGGGACTGCGACCTGGAGAAGAGGTACGCAGCACTGCAGCCAGGGGCTGAGCATTAAAGAACTGCAAACGCCTGTTTCAATTCCAGTGCAAACTCTTAGATCTTCTCCCTTTGAGCCCCGTCATAAAGCCACAGCTTTCCTGACCCCTGTTGGAAAGATGCACGTTCTCAGGTGTTAATGCTGATCTCATCTTGCTTTTGCAGCATTTACTGGGATTATGCCCTGACCGTGCCTTTAAGCCAAATAGTCTGCATTCACTGCCATCAACGACGTGAGTATCTGTTTAATACGTTTGCAGTGGTTCTTATTTCACTGTGAAGTGGAGCTTGCTGTGTGAGATGCATGCTGATTTGGCTGTTCACTTGCACCCTATACGCTGTTCTCTGTCAAACTCCACTCCGCTCCTCGCTGGTTTTGTTGCAGCGGACTGTGGTGGGACGCTGGTGCTGGTGAGCCAGGATGGGATCCAGCGGCCCCCCCTTCACTTCCCCGAGGGGGGGCACCTCCTGGCGTTCCTGTCCTGCCTGGAGAACGGGCTGCTGCCTCGGGGCCAGCTCGAACCCCCGCTCTGGACCCAGAGAGGCAAGGTGAGTCCCGCCAGCACGTCGGCACTCTGAGCAGCACAGGAGGGAGCGTCATGCCCACTCACTGGTCAGAGTAACTGAGCCGGAGAAGCTGTGCCTGGATACTGGAGGACGCCACCTCGTTCTGTATGTTTGCTTCAGTGGACGTAAACAGTTTTTTTTTTTTTTTTTTTTTTTTTTATTGGCTTTCTGTCATTTTCATTGGCTCGGTGAATTTTCAATTCGAATTTAATTTGCGAAAAAAACAGCCGCACGTTTCCATTCTCTCTTAAGGTCACGGTCTGCATTAATTTTGATCTGGTGGAGGGGTTACACGTTGGAAACGATTCCCAGATCCCCGTTGATGTGTAAACTGATTCAGTCTGCGTGCTCCTCGTTGACTTGGATTGTGATATTTCTCACACTGAATGTTAATTGAAATGCCACCCTGTGTTGAGCATGTAAATGCTGTTTTTAAGGTGCTAAATTCAGTTACATATATAGCTTGAGGGGCATTAGCCTTGCAGAAATGAATCTGGGAAAATGATTTTATTACGACATCATCGATGATGTACCGACATAATGAAGAGAACTGACTGCAGCAGCCTTTGCTTTTCTGTGCCAGCAGTTTGACAGTAACTAACTGTAACTGTGTTTTGCCGCCTGGCTAGTCTTTGTTTAGATTACACCCCCGACCCAACCCTAGCCAAGCAGAAACTCCATAGCATTCCTCATTAAAGACTGTCAGTTTATTCCCCAGTGAAGTGTCCTGCTGATTTTGATGCATTCCTTCCTTGCTGCAGTTCTCTGATGCCACCTGCTGGGAGTCCACAGACACTGCAGGTCTGGTGGGTATGTTAGCCCCCCGCTCAGTACGGGTTTCTGTATTGATAATGGCAGCGAGACGCGCAGTGACTCGCTGTGTCTCTGTTTCAGGGTAAAGTGTTCCCGAAGCTTCGGAGGAGGAACAGCACGATCAAACTGGGGGAGACGAGGGAGGAGGAGATTGCCACCGACTACGTCTTTCGAATCGTCTCTGCCGGCCACCGGCACGACTCCAGTAAGTCCTGACAATGCGGTCAGTCTAAATTGGGTGGACCAAAGGGGGTTGCCAGACCCTAACTTCAATTCATCATTTTATAGTTTGAAAGCGTCCGCATATTACTAACGGTATTTCTCTATGTGTATCATCAACCACAGATGGATGGAACACCTCCTCTGAATCTCGTCCTTTTTTAGCTGGGTTATAGCGGTGCGTTGTGGTCCCTTCACTTGTACAGGCGTTTGCCGTCCTATAATCCTACAGTATATAAAAACTCTGGGTCCAGCTCTTGGACTGTGTGCTCCCCTGTAATGGCACCAGCGTTCCCTGGTCTTTTGATTGTTAGAAACAGCCAGCTTGTCTTGTACTGATTTGCTTCAGCTCCTATTGTGCGATACGACAGCAGTCCGAGACAGTGGCTGCGTTCAGATACCAGTTGGTTGGTAGATAAAATGACACCCGGCTGGTTTTGTGCTTCTGTATCACGCGCTGTTCTCGGGGTTTCGGAAGTCCTAACGTCGCTGTTTTTTTTTTCCTTCCCTACGTCGATTTCAGTAATAGCATACAGGTGGCTTGCACTACGGATTTGAAGCGTGCAGAAAAACAAAAACATTTCAGAAAGGTTACATGTTTCAGGGGTGACGTTCGCTTGTAGTTGTTGCTTTCGTTTATCTAGCGGGAATCTCTCCAGTATTACAAGAGCAGGGAACCCAGATCCAGTACCAACTAAAAATGAGTGCAGCACACCAAACATCTCTCAAATTTCAAATTGATTTATCTCATTTCAAGGGGGACCTGACTGATTGTTTTAAACAGCCCAGAGCGTTTGTGTGCCTGCCTCTGTGTGTGTGTGTTCGATTAAACCTCTTAAACTGTGTTCTCTTATTGCCCAATCATTGCAGTCACTATAAACTACCACCACATGGCGGGGAGCCGCGTGCCCTCTGTGGACGAAGATGAGGAAGAGGAGGATAGGCTTCACGCCATGATCTCAATGATCTGCTCTCGGAACCTCACAGCTCCTAATATGATGAAAGGTTTTTATCGTCGCCCCCTCCCTCGACCCCCACAGCGCTCTGCCAGCCCAGCTCAGCACTTGCCAACTCAACAGTGTTGCCATGCCAGCCTGGGGAGGGGGGGGGTTGAAAGGATTTTGGTTTTGGTTTATGGCCGCGTGGATTATCAATATCTGGGGGAGTGAATCTGCGATTCTTTATTTTGCATGATTGTGTGTTTGATTCATTCCAGGGTTTTGCAGTCTTGCAAGGCACATCATTCATTACATATGTATCTGTGTATGTACACACAGCGTGTACAGCAGCCAATGAAGTGAAAACACGCTCAGGCACTGGGGCAACCTTTTGAACCCAAACCATTCATGTCATTCCCGGGGGGAACTTGCAGGACAAGCCTCTTGCTACAAGGGAGTATTTTTTTAGCTGACGGGCTGGGTCAAAACTTTGTCGGGTTTGTTTTCAAAACCGCCTTCGCTTGCGGCCGCCGTTCCAGACAGCTTGTCTCTCTAGCAATTTTGATGACGTACCTCTACACAGCAGCCTGGCCCCCGTTGGATACGAGATCCCAAACCTTACTGTCTGAGGTATATCTGAGCGTCGGTGGAAACACCCTCCAGATACTCCTCACCCAGACCGGCCAGCTCAGCTATACCCAGGGAGAGACAGTGCAAACAAGGCTAGATATTCGCAGTGCTGTATTCAGATCCCTGTAAACAAGGAGATGGAGGTGTTTCTGGACAGACGACTGTATGAAAGCAGTGGGAGTTTTATTACAATGTTAAGGGTGATTTTAAGTTTTGGGGGGTTTTGTAGCTCCCCAGAAATGACCGCTCCTTTCAACTAATGGCAACACTGTTGGTTTGGGTTCGGCTGGCTGGTGATTTGCTTTGTCATTTGGTTCAATTTGCCTTCTTTTTAATTGTTTTTATTATTTCTTTTATTTACTTTTTGCAACATGCTTGACTTCTGCATGTGGCCAAGAAAAAAAAAAAAAAAAAAAAACGCAAAACAAATGTAAAAAGCTGCATAGAGGCGCGATGCTGTTCACTGTAATTCTTCAAGAGACCTTTCATCTGAATTCTTTAGGTTCTGTGAGGTTCTTCTGCATTGGAAAGACTTGCTGCTCTGTTAACACGATGCTTATCTGCTGCCTTAAACAAAAACTAAACTAAAAAAAAACAAACTTATGGAGCAAAATAAAAATTCAAGTGATCCGTTTTGTAACAGTCAGTGAGAGGCTGCATGTAACCGCGGTGCTCAGCTCCACCCTGAAGAATTAAGGTGAAGAGCATATTTATTTTGAAGCTGTTTTCTGTGTGTGTGCTGCTGTTTTTTTTAAACCCACATTTAGCTTGCTTTCTTGTATTTCTTGACTTGCCTTGTATCATTTTTCAATATTATTTCATTTTGGCACAGATGCATGCATTTTGTTTCTTTTTTTTCAATCTTTAGTTTATCTGATTTATGGTACATTATTGACCACATAAATGTATGCCTTATACATCTATGTTCAATGTTATATACATTTTTTATATCAATTTTATATATAAAAAAAACCCTCTACCTTAAAATCATGGTTGAGCTGAAAGGCCTATAAACAAAACAGAAGAGAACTGTACAGTAGAGACTGGTTTTATTTAACTGGGATTTTAATATAGAAAACAGTGCCACTGTGTGGCAAAATATTGTAACTGAAACTAGGATTCAAAATTGTTTTTTTTCCCTGCACAGTCCTGCTGTCCAGTTTCAGTTAAAGGGATATGACACATCTGTAATGTCTATATTAATCTGATGTTATAGTTCCAGGTGTAAAACAATCCCCTGTGCTTTGGAGTAATGCAGATTTCTCTCTGGATTACTCCATTTCCCAGGCTGCGGAGAACCTGGAGTGCGAGTTTCCTGGCAGTCTGGTGATTAATTAATTCTCTCTCTCTCTCTCGTTTTCGCAGATCCTAATGAAATGATCGAGATGCAGGGCTTTGGCAGCAGTCCCCTGTCCTGGCAGCAGGGGGAGTCCAACAGCCGTGTCTCTTCCTGTCTCTCCTGCTCCACAGGAAGCAGCAACACACCCCATGACCTGCCCATTGGCAGCACCTGTATCCACGACAGGTACAAGCTCCCTCGCAGGGTGATCCAAACTGCGGCAGAGCCCAGTACCACTGCCCTAAAATAGAGAGAGATTTCCATTGTATTTGTGTTGTATAGTACATTATGTAGTAATGGGGCTGCATCCAGTTTTTAGTAGTTAGTTATGACTTGAGTAAATGCTTGAAAAATATGGCGTTGAGTCTATAAATAAATCCCCTGGTTTATCCAGTGTAGTTAGGACTATACAATTGTAACTGTGTGTGTGTGTTCTCTTTATTTGCACTGGGAATTGAATGTTTTGCATTCGTGACCTCAAAATTGTTTTAAAAAAACCCAACTAACTTTAGCGTTCTGTGTGTTCATATTTAGGATACCTCTGAAGATGCTTTGTCAAAATATGAAGAGGCAGATTGTATCAAGGGCTTTTTACGGATGTAAGTGCAAAATAATAATAATAATAATAATATATATATATATATATATATATATATATATATATATATATATATATATATATAATTTGCTGTACAAATGAGAGAAAACCATAAAAAAAGATGTTTCTTGATTTTGAATAAAAAACTTCTGCAAAACATCAGCATAGTCATTTCTGTCTTTCTATCTCTCTCTCTCTCGCTCTCACTCTCGCTCTCTCAGGGTTGGCGTACTGTCGCCACCTGTCCACGGTCCGGACACACCTGTCCGCTCTCGTCAATCGCAGCATCGTGCCACCTGGCGAGCCATGCGAGGCTTCAGGGGGCCTCAGCAAGGAGGTGTGGAGCAAGTACCAGAAGGACTGCAAGGTGAGCGAAGGGAGCAGCCTCAAAATGATTCCTCAGGATCAGTGAGAAATCCCTGCAGCCTGGGGGGGAGCCAGTCCAAGTTACTCAAAGAATGATTTGAATAAAATCCAGACTGTCTGTCATTGGCTTCTTCCAGAGCTGTGTGAATATCATGCTTGATTTTATATGTGCATGAAAAGTGATTTTCCATATGGTCCCATCTGTAAAGCCCAGTGTGCCAGGTTCTGTCCTGAGAAAGGAGAGCTGAGCCCCCCTCCTCTCTCCGTCTCTGTCCAGAACTACAAGGAGCTGGAGCTGCTGCGGCTGGTGTACTACGGGGGCGTGGAGCACGAGATCAGGAAGGAGGTGTGGCCCTTCCTGCTGGGGCACTACAGGTTCGGAATGACCAAGAAGGAGATGGGACAGGTACAGCAGGGAGACACGCAGAGCAACACACAGTTCCTCCATAGCGCACAGCGCCACCTGGTGGCCAGATGGTTTAACTGAGTTGATTTTAGGTTGCATGTACAGTAACTCCAGTCTGCAGGAGATAACTAGTTATGTGTGGTGAAGCTAATATGTAGATGATAAGATGCTGCTTGTAACTGCAATACAAAAATACAAATAAACACAATGAAACTGAGTTAATATTGCATAAGAATATTCTCTTAGTGAGTTAGTTGTTTAGTTTTTGTTTTCCACCTCCTGGCAGATCGATGAGAAGATGGCAGTGAAGTACCAGAAGGTGATGTGGGAGTGGAAAGCATGCGAGGTGATTGTGAAGCAGCGTGAGAAGGAGTCTCACTCCACCGCCTTCTCCAAGTTCTCTTCAGGGAGTAGCATTGACAGCCACGTGCTGAGACTCGTTCACCGGGACTCCACCATCAGCAACGAGGTGAGCCTCAAATCCACTCTCTTCTTTTATTCAACTCGTTTGCAAAACCACAAGCAAGCCCACGCAACTTTTTGGCTGATCACACTTCTGCTGCCCGCAGGTGTTCATGTCCGTGGACGAGCTGGAGGCAGCGCGGCGAGACCGCGGCCAGGACGATGGGGCATCCACGCTGCTCCACGCGAGGACCCCGGGGGCGGATGAGGGCCCTTCCGTGGAGTTTGAGTCTCCGGACTCCGGCCTGCCCTCCTCGCGGAACTACTCGGTTACGTCGGGACACTCGCAGGTCACGTCCAGCATCGAGGACGAGGCCGGGCCGGAGACCGGGGACGAGGCGCAGGAGCACAGGGCTCGGGAGATGCTGAGGAAGGAGGGAGCCCAGGACTCCATCAGCGAGGAGCAGCTCTGCAGCCAGCTGGACATGCTGATGGGCGGAGAAGGGGGTTCCCTGCCGTCGTTCACTTCATACACGGTACCCCGCGCACGCACACACACACAACTGCAAGAAACATCACCATCTGCCCTATAGAATTAACACATTTTTGCTTCATAAACTTGAATGAAACCTGCTGAATAGTGTTCTGTTTTAACGTACTCGATGACATACCACTTTCTAGTTTTCCATACACCTTAACAAAAAAGTGACAATTGAAAAATGTGACATGTCAAAATCTAACATGAAAGACTGTAATACTGTTAGGGCTTCCGACTCTTGCGATGCAATTTTGTAATTTTCTGTTGTTTAAATTATGTTAAATAAAACATCTAAGTTATGTACAAGAAGCTGAAACAGTTTTATAATGATTCCTGGTCTTGGAGAAATGGGACAAAAAATGCAACAAGGAAAGCAAAGCCGTGGTTCTTGAAGACGTTCTGTTGAATTGCTTTGTTCCCGTTCTGGTGGCAGTATTTGTAACCCGAGTCTCCTGTCCTCCCAGATCGAGCTGTTGGACACAGTGGCCTTGAACCTGCACAGGATAGACAAGGATGTGCAGCGCTGTGACCGCAACTACTGGTACTTCACTGCGGACAACCTGGAGAAGCTGAGGAGCATCATCTGCAGGTGAGAGGAGAGCCCCATAGCTCTGGCCCCTCCATTAGAACAGCTAGCGAGTTCCCTTTGCATTCACTGAGCATTCTCTGTGTTGTGGTACACTTGAACTGCAGAATCCCGCTGAAGTCTTTGAGACCAGGCATCCTGTCTGTACCGTACATGTCTGTGGCCATCTCGGTTACACAGATCAGTCAATCACTTACATTAACACTGGCCAAGCACTTTGCACATGGCATCTGTGTGATAATCCAGCAAGGCATGTTTAAACAGACACAGGACTCCATTCTCAATGCTATTTACCATTTCCAGTAAATGCTGTAGTGTTGAATTCTCCCATATTGTTCCAGTGCTCTGTAGTGTGAGGAGCCTCACTCTGTCTCTTCCTTCCTGGCAGCTATGTTTGGGAGCACCTGGAGGTGGGCTATGTGCAGGGGATGTGTGATCTCCTCGCACCACTGATGGTCGTCCTGGATAACGGTAAGGAGACCCCCTTCCCCTTGGTCACCACTTTAATAGAATAGACCAGCACCCCCTGTAGGTCTCCGTCAGTACTGTCTGCATCTCGGCACATTGCTAACTCCGGCAATGCGAAATAAACACAGAGGTCTGTTTGTAACTTGAATCGTGGCCCCTTTATCAAGTTGTGGTTTGTTTATTTTTTTTACGCAGTCTTGCACCGTTGTTGAAAATGAAACCGGTAATGTTGCAAAACTAGTTACAGTCCTCAAGGGCATGTCTGGTGCTTCTGACTCATTTTGTGAGACAGACTTGATTTTGATGAAATAAACCTCCCTGTGCAATACATTACACACACGCACACGCACATACACACGTCACAGGGTCTGTTTTTCTTTTCCTTCTCTCAGAATCCCTGGCATACAGCTGCTTCACCCAGCTCATGAAGAGAATGAGCCAGAACTTCCCAAACGGAGGGGCCATGGATACACACTTCGCCAACATGAGGTCTTTAATACAGGTGATTCCCCAGCCCATCCCATCACTGGAGTCCATGAGAGATGACCCTTATCTTGAGATTTCTGCACACCAGTATGATTGTATATATGCCCAGTTGTTATAAGCATGGTTTTACAGAGATGGAAACAGTAACACTCCCATTGCATAGCGGTTTGATCCATTCCTGGTGTTACTAGGAGTTTAACGAGACACACCTGAGCTTGTTACCTGCACACTGGGGCTGGTCAAGTTTGTAGTAAAACCTGGCATGGGTGAAACTGCTATGCAGTAGGAGTCCTATTTCCCGCATCATTTATAGAACTGGTATAAAATCCCATTCCAGTTTGACAAGTTCACATTCACGGTCTCGTGCTGAATAGTTATTCATGTATCAATGTTTGAATTTATTTCAGATTTTGGACTCTGAGCTGTTTGAGCTAATGCATCAGAATGGGGACTATACACATTTTTACTTCTGCTATCGCTGGTTTTTGCTGGATTTCAAACGAGGTATAAAAAAAAAAAAAAATAATAATTTAAAAATGCGACTGACCTATCTGAAAAATACTTCATTTCTCAGAACAGTTCCTTTCAGACAGATGCAGTATTGGAAAATGTTCCCTCATTCTAGTTAGCTTGGGATGGCTTTTCCTGTATGTTTTATGAATTGATGGAAATAAGACTGCCAATGTAGAGCAGTTTGATCCATTCCTGGTTTTACTAGGAGTTTGACGCAGCTGAGCTTGTTACCTGCACACTGTGGCTAATGAAGTGCATAGTAAAACCTGGAATGGGTGAAACTGCTATGCAACGGGAGTCTTATTTCCATCCTGCTCTGTGACTGAGCTTGTATTAAATCTGCTATGCAGTAGAAGTCCTATTTCCCATCCGTGAAGTTATTCATCCATAACTCATCAGACAATTAAAAGAAACTGATTCTTTGATGCACAACTGCATGTTCATGGTGCTCTCTCTCTCTTTCTCTCTCTCTCAGAGCTGCTGTACGAGGATGTGTTTGCGGTTTGGGAGGTGATCTGGGTGGCTAAGCACATCTCCTCGGAACACTTTGTCCTCTTCATCGCTCTGGCCCTGGTCGAGGTCTACAGGGAGATCATCCGAGACAACAACATGGACTTCACTGACATCATCAAGTTCTTCAACGGTGAGACTTTGTGGGGGGGGGGGTGGGGGGGGGGTGGGGGGGGGGGGGGGGTGGGGGGGGGGGGGGGGGGGGGGGGGGGTGGGGGGTGGGGGGGGGGAGGTGATCAGTAGAATCTTACTGGTATGTCAGTAGAATGATACATCTGTCCACTTTAATAGGATCTGTACCTAATATCAGCTTGGGCTGCCCCACATTGCACCGACTCTATAAGGTGCCTGCTTGAAGGTATCTAGTGGGGTGTTAATCCACTCAGTCCCTAATACTCAACACAGCTGTGCAGAGGTAGATGGAGGGTCGGGATGACAGATACGTCATTCAGGTTCTTCCCACCAAACATGAATCGAGAGCCGGTCATTGTAGAGGCATTATTGTCTTGAGAGCAGCTATGAAGATCAGGGCACAAGTGCTGCATTGTTGGGTGGACTTGAGCCTGCTTGTCATGCAATACAGGGTTAAGTGGACTGGCAACTCCTGTACCTAAAAAGGGCACAAGATGTTCTTAAACCAGCATTCGTTTACCCTTCCTGATAAGAATCCACAACGCTGGCTTTGCAGTGATAGCATTGGGTTCTGTCTGTCTTGTAGAAATGGCAGAGCGTCACGACGTGCAGCAGATCCTGCGGCTAGCCAGGGAGCTGGTGTACAAGGTGCAGACTCTGATCGAGAACAAGTGAGCGTCGCTGGAGAGGACTGACCCAGCACAGAGTGCAGCCCAACCAGGGGGCCCCCCCTCCCCCGAGACACAGCGAGAGGGGCCCCTGCGCTGACCGCTCGGAAAGAGGCCCTGTCCCCTTCCTCAACAGGACACCCAACGTGACGAGCGAGTAAGGGAGAGAAAAACTAAAACGCTTTGATATTTGAAAAAGGGGGGGGTGACTAACTGATAAATCCAGGGAGCAGGTTGGAGGGTCTGATCCAGTGTTTCTCTGCCTGCTTTTCCTATGAATGTTTGTACATGTGTTTTAATTAATTTTATTTCGTCTTTCGTTACCGGGCTGTCAGGAGGAATATAACACAGACACACACGGTATATTGAAATGCCTTAGACAGTATATTGAAATGCCTTACAGACAGTATATTGAAATGCCTTGGCACAGTCCTCTAGTCACGACCACAGTGTAATGACCATTTCTTTTGGCAGATGGTAAAGTATTCTCTGTGGCTCAGTGGCTGTGGCTACTTACAAAGACAGCAGGACAGTGAAGTTTGGGTTTTTAACTCCTTCCTGAGCCAATGAGAGAGAGAGAGAGGTAGGAGGCGGTCAGTATTCAGTGTGCTTGAACTCCTACTGGAACCCAGGTCCTTGCAAGTTGCAAGCCAGCTCTGTAACCACAACCAATGAGCTACAGTACCAGTAGCTCTACTTGGTGTGTTGTTATAGGGGTGGCATAAGAAAATGATGGACCTAAATGAAGAACCTAAATTAAACAGAGTTCAAATGACTTCAGTATATTGTGCCATAAAGTAAAACATCACCATACTGCTACAATTGTTGTAGTGGTGCCAAGGACAGAGTCTGCTTTAAACAGAATATTGTATGCCAGTGAGCCACAGTTTTAACACATCACTTCAAACCAATCAGATCGCGTACAGGTGTAGCATGACAGTGCACTGTGTTACCAAAGCATTGTGATTGGCTGCTGACTGACCTATACTCTTTTGTCCTGTAGTTTTAAGTGTATTTAATTCTGCCTTGTTTTATGTTAAAACGTAATTTTCGTTTTTTTCTTTATCTGAAATTCAAAAACAGGAATTGAAACCAAAAAAAAAAAGTGTTAAAATGCATGACCTTTTATTATGTAAGTCGTCGATGTGTTAGAATGTTTGAGATGCACGAATTGGATTTTAAAAGGGTGTATTTCTAAAATGTTGATTTTGGAGTGTATACAGATTTTAGTGCTGCACAGTATTTGTGAGAGCCTGCTTTCTCCCGTAGTGATGTCAAACACAGTAACCCCTCGCTGTAACGGGGGAGTTGCTTCCCAAACGCACGATTCAAAATGGACCAACGTTACAAATTCACACTGAGAGCATTATTTTTTAATGTACCTGGAAAGGCATTTACTTTAACCCTACAACGCCAACTTTAAAAACAAGAGAATTATTTTGTATTGTTTTAGTTAATGTTATCGTGCAGCTGTTACTATATATATGCCCTCTTCCACTAAAACAGCAGTTTTAGCCAATATGTGCCACATCCGTCCTGTGCAATACAGAGTGAAGTGGGCAGAAGTTGTTATTAATAACAGCTGTTATTAATAGTGTTGCAGGAGTTGTTTTCAATGAACCCTACCCTTCATTGCACACGCTCGTCTTCAGCACACAGGGAAGCGCCAGCTAGTGCTGTTTGAAAGAGAGGCTTTATCATTCACACTGTGTGTGCAGAATAACCAGATTCAGCCTCTGCATGAGAAACAGTGCATTTCTCTATTGTAAGAGTAATCCTGCAGTGTGGCCACCAGATTGCATCACACAAAGACAATTATGATTGGACTGAACTGAGCCAGAGTATTCTCCCTGTAGGTAAAGAACACAAAACCAAAGCTGTTCTTGATAGCAGTGACATTAACAACCGTACAGGAAAGCACACGGGTGCAAAGCCCCGATCCACAAGTGTGACCGACTTACACAGCTGCATTGTGCTGAAAATCAACAGCAGTCCTGCTTAGTGGTAAACAGGGATATAGGCATTATTCTGTAGGAGTTTTTCCATTCCAGTAACTGAACTTTATAAACAAGGCTGCAAATGTACGTTTTAAAAAGTTTTTTTTTAATTAGTGTAGGAAATATGTTGCTGTACATAACAAATATTGTGAGATCTTATTACTAATATATATATTTATTTAAAATAGCCTTAGCATGGGAGACAGCATTATCTATCGGTATCTCTACAATCCACTGTGCCACCCAGCCTGTGTCTTTCCAGGACGATGACGATGTGATCAGTGGTGTGATGTGCTTCAGCTCATGCCCGTCCGTACCCTAAAACGACTCCGCTTTCACCCAAGCCGAACACACACGCCACACCCACGTCTTCTTCTTTAAAGACTGTACAATGACTGTGACAGGGAAACATGCACAGCTGCCATACAATGACGAGAATAAGACACGCAGAATAAGGGCCAAGCTGTGAGCAAAAACCAGCAACAAAAAAAGGGTTTCTTCACACGGGTGTGAGCTTATAGGTGTGATAATACGATCATCTACTGTGTATTTCTCCAAGCTGTAAAGAGGTGCATTTTTTTCTTAAATCACATTCTACCTTTTGAAAGGTATGTTGATTGCAGTGAAACAAGGAAGCTGGCTCTTCTGAGCATTATTCATTCCACTGAGGCATGTGTAATTGTGGGCAGGTTTTGGAGTAATGCAATTAGCAGCACGGCCTCAGACTCCACTGCTCCCTGCACCTGTGCCACAGCCTCTCCCAAGCTGTGTCAAACTGTACCTGCAGAGAGAGCTTCTGTGCACCAAAGCCCTCCTCTTCTTGTGAACAATTGCAATCACAAACCGTGCGGTAAGACTGTTTATTTGGTTATACAATGATGTGCAATGTTATGTAAATATATTTTTTATCCACGTTATATTAACTGGAAGACCAATTATTTTTTGCACTGAATTTTTTTTTCTAAAGCATTAAGAAAAAACACACGGCCCCCAGTCCCCTCCGTTTTCTTGTATAGCTACAACGCTTCTTACCTGTCAATCCTGTGTGTTCTTTATGAATGTTGTGCACTGCCTTTTCATTTTTCTTTGGAAACCAATATTTGAATGAAAATTTTAAAAGATGTATTTATTTATCTTGAGTGTAACATATCAATAATAATAATAAAAAACAATGTCTCAGCAAACCTCTTCAATAGCGTGAACAGAACATATAAAAATAAATCTGACCTTGGGAGAAGATCAGAAGCCACCACAAGATGGAGCTAGAGAGCCACAAACTCACTGTACATCCCAGCGGTTACTATGGAAGTGATCAGCTATAGCCAAAAAGTTTTGCATCACCTAGAATGTTAGGATTGAGACAATATATACTATAAAAAAATCTGTATGAACATAATTTTAATATTTTATTCGACATCATGTAATTAAAGACACTATGATCATGCAAAAGTCTACCAGAAGCCATAATAGTAGTACAATACAGTATTTCATGTTAGGTTTCAAACATCACATTTTTTGAATTAGTCAGGTATATGGCAAACTACAAAGCAGCGTGCAATTTAATATGTTGATTTCTCACTATTCAGCAGGTTTCACTCGACTTCCGATCGGAAGATTCTTCCAGAGGTGGAAGCTGAGCAATGTGAGCCCCGAGTCCTAGGAAACAAGGGAGGAACGGTCATGAGATTGCTGGCTCTTTTAAAAGCTGTGTGGCCAGGGTTTTCCACCAGGTGGCGCTGTAGATCAATAAAATATCCTGGAAGATTACCAGGAGTAATAATGAAACTTCCTGTAAATCGGGGTGTACAAAAGTAAACGCAGAACAGCTCTTCTGTAGTTAAAGCGCGGCTCCTGTGCGCATAAAGGAGAGAGATTCTTAAGAGCCGGCTTTTTAAATCTGCAGAAGAATTCATTGGGCTGTTTGATATACGATCATATCTATCTCTAGCAAAGAAAGGGTTAACTGTGTTAAGACCGCCAGAAAAACACACACTTTTTTTTTTGTTTTTTTTGTTTTGTTTTATTGTTTTTGAAAATACAAAATACCATGGATCGTACAGACAGGTGAAAAAATGTCAGTATTTAAAACAAGTAAAATCCCAGGATTAGCGATGGCATCACATCACACACAAAAATGTACAAATACACACCACAGCCGTGAGCTAGACTCTGCCATAAATTAATAAGACCTTTGAAGTTTTATATGTTTGTGGGGGGGAGGTAAAGAAATAAACAAACACAGATAACCCCAAAGCCCCCGGGTTAATGAGCTGATGAAGAGGAAACTGCAAGGAGACTGTGGAATCCACGTTTTGTGATCAGCATGTTTGGTGCAGTGCAACACAGTCAAGCCAGTGAAATCTTGTGAAGTATCGAAGTGCTTTCCTTCAGCCCTCAGGCTTTCTCCAGTCCACAAACACACACTTGCATTGCTGCACAAAGATCTGTGCGTTCAGCTACAAAACTGAAGGCATCACATCTTTTCAGCTCTGGCCTTTCCTGCAATACAGAAAGGCAAAAATGATTCAAAACAGCAGCACTATATTACATGAAGCAATCATAACAGGCCGTATGCATTGCCTTCATTTTGCAAAGCTGACCTAGTGCACACTAATGGTACAGACGCTTTCCAGCAACGGAGAACGAGAATTCCCTTTTAGATCTGGATAAGGATCGTCTTGCAAATCCATAGGAATAGACTGCACATACCAGCTGGAAGAAGCTCTTTCAGTTTTCCAGACTGCTTCCAGCCCGGCCACGCTGTACACAACCTTCATGTATTATACCCCCTCGTTTGGGAGGGTCTAACGCTAGTGCTGATAGAAAAAACAGCCTGTTGAAGACTCTATACATTTTTGGTTTGTGTAACCCATGCCTGTGCATGCCTGAGCTTGCATCTCAGCACAGCAGAGTTTGTATTACAGTACAGCAGCTCAAAGTAGCAGCTTGATAGCACACAGTAATTATTGCTTACCACATTCAGAGCAGGAGCTGCACTTCTTCTATGATACTGGTCCAGTCTACAAAACAGAAAGGAACGGTAAATAACAATAATAATAATAATAATAATTTCCAAACAGGTAAAATAATTAAGCCAAAGCAGATTATGCACACCGAAGGATAGAAATCTGAAAATAATTATTATACATTTTAATACCTACAAAACAGGTATTTACTCGCCAACCTGGAATGAATCACCAGAACCTAGTCATCTGAATTGCTTAGAGATGAGATTTTTTTTTTGTTTTTTTTTTGGCTGTGCAAAAGGTACTGCTCTATAAAAACAGAGCCTGATTTAGTCATGCATTTGGTTTTGTATCCCACGCAACTGCAGCAAGATCTGAGAGGATAAGGGGGAGCGTATTCCATTAGAGTGCCATTAGCCAGACTTGACAGGATTTCTTTTATTCCTGTTTAATATATGAGCATGCTGGATAGTGTGCTGGTGGTACAGCTGGTTTTGAAAGGTATTGGTTTGTTTTCTGTCGGATTTGAGCTTTTAAACTAATCTTTTGAGCATAAAAACTATACAGATGTAACTGGTCTTTAATCCACTCAAATGCACTCAGAGTATACAGTCTGAACTGAAATGCTTGCACAAACCACAGCTGCACATTCATTACAAAAGCAAAAGGATTTGTATAAACGTGCATCGCAATGGAACACGTTCTCATAGTTAACACGGTGGACTGCATGAAACGAGTTTAAGTTAAAGGGTATCCAAATGTATTAAATATAATAAAGACCATGCAAATAAAAAATAAATAAAAAAAAAGTTAAGTGTGGGTGAGCTACACATTTTAACAAGCCTTTTTTATTGCACTATAAAATAATAAATAATCCAAAAGTAATGCAATGAACATGCGCTTGCTTTTAAACAGCGAGCAGTAAATCCCCAAGGACGTCGCTGCCGGGGCCCGCGGTACAGTAATAAACAACGTGGCCGTGCTTCTGGGGAAGCTTTTGATTAAAGAAATGAGCAGAAGAAGAGAGTCACGCTTATTTCTTTCTTGATTGTAGTCCCCAGTACAGCACATGCATTCTCTCTACTATCCACTCCCATCTATACAGTAAGGGCTACAGTTCAGTACTATCTTTAAACCCTTAATATAAAAGACTCTTTGCTTTTAACTTGCATACAGGACCAGGCTGCCAGGATCGATATGTTTTACCTTTGATATTTTAAAAAAGGTTGTACGTTTACTGTAAAGACTTTTTACTGTACACACAGATAAGTGTCTTTAATAAAATATCATATCATTTTGTAGTTGCTTTGATTACATGATGTTAAATAAAATATGAATTATGTTTCCCTGGATTTAGAGCATTGTCCAGTCCCCTGGATTTAGAGCATTGTCCAGTCCCCTGGATTTAGAGCATTGTCCAGTCCCCTGGATTTAGAGCATTGTCCAGTCTCCTGGATTTAGAGCATTGTCCAGTCCCCTGGATTTAGAGCATTGTCCAGTCCTGGATTTAGAGCATTGTCCAGTCCCCTGGATTTAGAGCATTGTCCAGTCCCCTGGATTGCATCAAGCACTTATTTTTAGGGGTAGCCCCAAACAGGTGGTTAATGCAATCCAGGCTGAATCACCAGTGCTGTGAAACGCTCTATAAAAATCTTTGGTGACTTACAGACTATCAAAACTGCTAGAGGTGCAATCAGCAACCAGTTTCCTAATCAAATAATCAGACAGGTAATCAATAATATTCGATGTATTCAACAGCAGAAGACACACAAAAAAAATCTGTAGCTTCTTCACAAGAGCCTTAGAGTACGACTGAAAACATGCATATGCACATTATTATACACAGTAATAAGTAAATAATATACGCACTGCATTTTTAAAAGCACGAAGACATTTTATTATCTCATTAGACTCTGCCATTTGTCAACATGAAACAAATAATCATGCAAAATGGCTAATGATGTCATCACCCCCTCCCAAAAAAAAAAGTCAAATTAAATCTGATTTCCAAGCACATTATGTTTCCAATCTGTTTTCAAGCACATTATGTTTCCAATCTGTTTTCAAGCACATTATGTTTCCAATCTGTTTTCAAGCACATTATGTTTCCAATCTGCTCCCCAAGCACATCAGTCATGTTTTGCGAGCTGTGGGTGGGAAGGATGAGTCCTTGAACGAGCTTAAAGGCAAGTCGCCATAGCAACAAGTGGTAGAAGGGCTTTGGTAATGCAACTGCAATTTAACCAAACCGAAAGAAAAGAAAGAACTGGCCCACGTGTGCAATCTGTGTGCATGCAGAGCAGTGCCTGTCACCGAACAGCGTTTAGGATTCAGTATTCCCACACCGTGACTGAGTCCCTGATGAGGTGCCATCGCAGCAGGAGGAGAAGGAAGCAGCAAGACGGGAGCTTTGCTTTTTTGGGGTTTATTTTACTTTGGTCTTTTATATTCCGAACTGTCCAAAAAGTAAAAATCGAGCTGTTCTTACTTGTTTTGTCAAAAAGTACTTCTTTGGGCCCGTTGAAGCGTTCTGAGAGCTGAACCAGTCACGCAACAGGTGACAAGAACAGTGCGGTTTTAGTTCATTCTTTAGCTCTCAGCATTAGCAATAATAACGGCTTGCCGCTGGATTTTTTGACTCCCCTTACGAATGTATGAAATGCTGATCCAGTCTGAAGCACATGCAATATTATTTTAAAAGTGAAAAATAAAAATAAAATTGACTTTACTAAATTAAATAAGGCATG